>NW_006786690.1:7546899-7564348 GCF_000442215.2 Lipotes vexillifer | reverse complement strand
CCCCATCCACTGAGAGGTGACTTGGGCCTTGACCGTTACTCTGGCTCAAGGCATTGGTGACATCAGCCAAGTAAGACATAACATGGCAGGTACACTCCAGGACTACCACATGCTGTAAGAGAAGACCACCACACCATGGAAACCTCAGTTCTCCATATTCGGTTATTATGTAAACTGTGTTTTCTCAAGCTTTTTCCAATAAAGCTCAATATCAAAGGAATAGTATAAAAGCAGAGAAGAAAAACAACATGTTTTAATTATCTATTTCCTCAGCTCTTAGCACTATGACTACAGGTAGTTTGGTCAATAAACTGTACGGAATCAGTGTGATTCATTCTTTCTTAAGCACAAAGACAACTCTTTAAAAAATTTTATAAAATGAAGTATAATGGAAATCAAGAAAAAAAAGTTAAAATGGAGACAAATATCATTCAAGAAAAAAATAGATTGATACAAAGAACAGACTGGTGGTGCCAGAGGCAGTGGGTAGGAGGGTGGGCGAAATGGGTGATGGGGGTCAAAAGGTACAAACTTCCAGTTATAAAATAAATAAGTCATGGGGATGTAATGTCAAACATAGTGACTAGACTTAATAAATACTATTGTATGCATATCTGAAAGTTATAAAGAGAGGAGGTCTTAAAAGTCCTCACTGCAAGAAAAAACAAATTTTGTTAACTGTGTATGGTGATGGATATTAACTACACTTACTGTGATCATTCTGCAATAAAAACAAATATCAAATCATTATGTTGTACATCTGAAACTAATATAATATTCTATGTTAATTACACCTCAAGAAAAAAGAAAAAAAGCTATATTAAAAGTATGAATAAGCTCTCATTGGCTTTTTTCCTGCTGTTACCATTTTTTTTAACCATTAGTGGAAGATGTTTAAATTACTGGGTTTTTAATTAATGCAGTAGGGGAGGAATAGCTTCAGAGATCAAGGGAAAATTCTTCCAGCAAATCACTGCAGATAGTTCGTGCTTGCCTAAAAAAACCCAAAAGTCTGGCATCAAAGCCTCAGATTTCTAAGCTCCTTCACTCTGCACTCTAACAGTTCAGTGTGGAAAGGATAAAGATCAGCAAGAAAGTAGGGGGAGATGAATGGTGCTGTGGTGGGTCAGAGGCCAGTTATCTGCTCTTAGCCACTATGTCAGGTTCATGGGTTGGGTGGGGGGAGAAAATGCCTGAATGCAAGATTTCTGCCAGTTTCCACCCTTTTTCTCAGCACAGTGACCTGAACCTTCAGGTAAAGTAAACAATTCTAGCATCTGGACTGGAGCTGAGGAGGTAGACCGTAACTCCGTATAACACTCAGAGCACACGGTTCCAATGCAGGAGCAGGGGACAATTTTCCAGAGCATGCCAATACCTAAAAATAGCAGGAATTCACTGTTCTAAGAAAGACTCTGTTGGATGTCTGTTTACCAGAATATTTCCTTCCTATCACTTCTTGCCACCGAGAAGAGGCCTAAGGGCATGCAGTTAGCAATTACACACTTCCAGGCCTTTGAGATTATAGGCCTTATCCTCTGTAGGCTAGCCAGGGACAGAAACCAACAGGAAGGAGACTTCCACCTGGCCACAAAGATAAGAATCACCACTCCCTGACTGCTGTCACTCCTCACTTGTCTTACCTTTCCATGCATCACATTGGCATTCAGTTTTTCGACCACATTCTTCTGTGACAGGTATTTCTTGCTGTCCCAAAGGAAAAAAAAGGGTGGGGGGACACACAAAATCATCTAAGGAATCAAAGAAAGGAAGCATCTTCACATATCTCACATCAATTTGTGGACACTGTGAACCAAAGGCATTCTTAGAAAATTATGTGGGTAATCAGAAGTTGGGGGCTCTGTTCCTATCAGTGGCAGGTGGTACACTTTCCCCAAGACTTCTTCCAGGAATAATTAACAGAAAATCCTACTAATAAAATAATGAAGATTAAATCTAAACTGAACAGTTATTGGCTACTCTCTCAATCCCCAATAAAAAGGTAGAGATTCAAATTTCTTTTATACTCACTCTGAGCTACAGAAAATAGCCTGTAATTAATTATCCCCCTTTTCTCTAAGAGCAATGTTGTAACATACAGATGCGTTCCTCCAGTTTCACCCTCTTACCATCTACTCAGCCAGTCCACAGCAGCATTATGAAGCTGAAGATGGCCAGCACCTTGGCCTGCACTGGCCAGTGTAGCCATCACAACCATGAGTTCAGGGAAACCAGTCCCATCACCATTGGCCAGCATCTCTGTTGCCATAGGGATCAGGGTGCCCAACAGCACAGCACACACACCTTCCCCGACTTGGCTGAGAGAGAAGAAATAGCAAGTTGGTAAGCAATCAACAGGAATCTGACTGTATACTTCTAAATTTATAAGAGTTAATTAAGGAGTTTAAATTTAAACATTAAATGCATGACTATACACACTAAGCCCAGTTGTGGACTTGGGCTACTAGAGCACAAAACATTCATCCCTGTTACAGCTGACATGCCAAGTCACTGCAAAAGTTTTTCCATGGGAAAAATCAAGGAGAGCCACTAGATTCCTTGAGTCTATTGAGAAGGAGCTATGGAATCACTGAAAATGCTCACGACTGATTCCTGAAAGAAAGACAGCAGCATGATCTCACCTTATTTCTGGGGCCGTCAGAACATGTGAAATAAATGCAGGTGCCCTACCTGTTTTCCCGAACAATGTACGTGGTCAACAACTGTAGAAGCTGCCTGTTCTCCTGGATCACATCCAGCTGATCGGAATCTTTGGGGGGCGATGCAGTCATGCGGGTGAGCCAGGCCTGGAGACGCACAGGCTCCACGCAAGCCAGCTGTGCCAGGGAACCACAGAGATGCAGAAGGCTCGGGTTAGGGCTCTTCTCAGCTGGAGACAGACCGAGAGGCGAAGGTCAGTGAAGGAGGGCAGGGGGAAAGGAAGGAAGGCGCAGACTGTGAGCCAGGAAAAGGGGGAAAGGCTCCAAGGAAGTTTTTGACTTCCTTCCAAACTATCTCTGAGGGATTCTCTCCACGTTAGCATTTTCATGCCATAGTTATACTTCGGCAGAAGATAGGCACAGTCATTAGCTGGACATCAAAGTTCCCTAAAGAAGATTACTAAAAGCTGTCACTCACTCAGCTGGAAGAGTTTGGTGAAGAATTTCAAAACTCGGTTACAGAATTTAGCAGAGAGGTTCTCATTGGCTGTTGCCATCATGACCTGCACAAGTTCTCCACTGAAAGGCAGGAGGGTAAAAATGGAAGAATCACATTAAGCTTCACATAAAAGGCATCCATTTCTATTTCTTCACAATCTCATCCCCTCTAGGGGAACTGGTCACTTGTGAGTCAACAATGCCAGGTGTTCATGAAATCAACCCCCTCCACCAATAACCTCAAGGAGTCAGCAGTTAACCAAAGTCCTCCCAGAGGTACAAACACCTAAGCAGGCTTTTGTATTCCCTGAGAAAGAACACCCAAGTCAACATAGACAGGTCCCTACTTCCAGGAGATATTCAAAAATGTTCACCGAGGAGAACAAAACATAGCTCACCTGTCAGAGAAAAATTCCTCCATAGCTTTACGAGCCTGGCTGCTTTCCAGTTGCTTTTCCAAATACTGGAGACATTCCTCTAAGATGGATTCATCCAGTCCACTGAAAATCCAAAAGAAAAATTAACTACCGGAAACAAGGGCTGTTTCAATGTCCTGCTAATCTGACCTTTAAAAATCCAAAGTCTGTTTACGGCTACACCTTTTGAGGGCAATATTCAATTTTCTTTTGTCAAAGCTTAGCATAAACCCTGGTATACAGTAGGTGCTCAATAAATTTTTGAGGAATTAAACTGAAATAAAATTTTAAAATTCCTAAAATCTGAGATAACTGATGTAGTCGATGGCTAAGAGTTCCAAGAATCACTGCTATTATTTCAAACTGTTAGAAAGAGGAAGGAAGGGAGGGAAACACTGAAGGGGGGAGGGGGGACGAAAGAGAAGTGGAGAGGGAGAGAAAAAGAAAAGGCAGCCCCTGATGAAAACCTGGATTCCTCAACAACAAAAAGGCAGGAAATCCCAGTACCTGGAACCCTTTATTTGTACAGTTCTCAGTGGGATAAAACTGTAACTTATCCAACTGTTCTGTAAGACTCTCCTACATCAACATGGCCTACACTATCAAAGTCAAACAATGCTATGAGACCACCTGAGTCCACAGAACACCTATCTCAGAGGCATGGTTACAAAAATATTAGAAATTTTATCATGCTCCTTTGTGCACTTCATCACATCCAGTACAGCATGTTTATTCCTAAGAATTAATCAAAAAAGAAGATTCCAAGTAACCTTTCATGTGTGTCCACAAGAACACAAAACACACACAAGTATAGAACTTTCTGTTAAAAAGCACAATCATAATCTATTAATTAACAACATAAAGAAGCTAGTGTTGGTACATTTCATTGATGGTAGCAGGAGGTCACAGGAACTGGAGGCTTCTCCCCAATCAGGCTCACCTATTGGGATCTGCATGATTAGCCAGAATGTTGTAACAGCCAGTGATTAGTTTCTCATAAACGCGAGCCAAGAACTCATCAGACTCTGCAGGGCCCAGGATGCGCTCCAGAGAGTTGCTACTGATCTCAGCGACACTCTCAGTGCTCGACTCCAGAAGAAGGGGAAGCAGGGTCCGAATTACCTGTGGCGGGTTCATCTCATCGGACCAACTTCAGCAAAGAAAACAGAAGCAAATTAGTGAATATACTCCTCTCAAAAGCTGCGAGGGGAGGGGAGGGCAATCTACGCATTTACTGAGAAGGGCTTTTTTCCTTTGATAGTTGTTTTTTACATAGGTATAATCACGCAACTTCATGGTCTCCTTTCTCATTATTATATCAGAAGTTAAAATCATTTCCATATGAAAAGTTCACTTATTAAGATGTTAAATTAATACTATAAGATGTATTTTATAATATTTAGAAAAGAAAATTAACTGAAACCTAAACTAGTAACCCTCCCAGACAACCTTTCTAGAAGAATTCCCAGGAATCTGGATCACTTTTAAGGCAATGAGATATAGGACTTCACCCATGACCTATGTACAGGAAAACAAAATAGCCCCTCCACAGGCCTGCCCTTAGTCTCCACAATGGCAGCATCTAACTTCCGCAACGAATCTGGAGAAGCACGACTTCAAATACGTCATTGTCACCTTGAAACTTAAACCCAGAGTACCTCCAAATCACAATATGGTTTAAAACCAGCATGCCTTTTCTGAAACATACTACGCAGAAGGACAGGGGAGGTACTCGGCTGCCCTTCACATCTAAGCCAAAAATCATTCTAGGTAAACGTTCATACTCTAAGGCAACAGGCTCTCTCTGCTACAGCAGGCAAAAAAAGTATTATTATGCAATTATTAAAACTCTCATTGTCTTCCCTTAGCTTTGACAGAATACAGAAGTAGAGAGCACTTAGGGCTTCGTAAAAGGTACTCACACTATAAGATCTCCGGTCAACCTGACCAGTGAGAGGAGGGTGTGCTTCAGGGAAGCAGCCAGGGGCAGGCTCTGGCCACAAAGAGTCCCCAGGTGAGCAGCCTGCACAGCACTGATGTAACTCTCAGAAGGGATGGTGTCATTGGCAAAGGCATTGCGCTGAAAGGAGGCAAAGCAGACATCAACGGATAGACCATCTATCTCCCAGGACCAAATTCTTACGTGAGAAAAAAGAAACCAGGATGACATAACCGAAGACTCCACTGAGATTTACAGACAATGACTCTATTCAGTATACACTCTTATTCATCCTGGGAAGGAAAGTGGGGTGGAGTAAAGGAAACAGTTAACAAATTTTAGTTAGCACAAAGTCGAGTTAAAATTTAAAAGTTAAAGTTAAGCTAAGGGCTTCCCTGGTGGCGCAGTGCTTGAGAGTCCGCCTGCCGATGCAGGGAACACGGGTTCATGCCCCAGTCCGGGAAGATCTCACATGCTGCGGAGCTGCTGAGCCCGTGAGCTGTGGCCATTGAGCCTGCATGTCCGGAGCCTGTGCTCCGCAACGGGCGAGGCCACAACATTGAGAGGCCCACGTACCGCGCACACACACACACAAAATCAGTTGATGACAGGCTGGGGTGTGAGAGGTGGAGAGATGAATAGGTAGAGCATAGAGGATTTTTAGGGCAGTGAAAATACTCTGTATGATATAGTAATGATGGATATATGCATACAACTTTAGCCATATTTTCTCAGAAGTGAAGAACAGCAGAAACAAAAAAAAAAAAAAAAAAAAAGTTAAGCAAAAATTTAGTTAGTACATAGTTAAGATACCCAATACCACTTTCCAAATAATTAGAATATATTATATTTAACATTAAAACTATGTTTTTTGCCTCTAGTAACTGAGAAAGATCTGGATTTTACAATACATCTGGGTCTGCATTACAAATATCTTAATTATCCTTGCACTATAGCTCTGGGTGATGTAAACAGAGGTCACAATTACAAAGCAGGGATAACTAGATTATAACACTTGGCTTTTCCAAAGAACTGTAATAATGCAATAATCTGTTAATAGATGTAATCTGAGTAGAGCACACAGAAAGATCAAGGAAACTAACAGAGGACTCAACAGCCTTCCAAAAGCCTAGAAAACTTAAAAGCTACCCCATAAAATTATGTATGACAAAAGGAGCAGGCTCTTGACATATAACCTAAAAAGGAAAGGAAACGGTTAACATTTACTGAGAATTCATGTGACAGATAATGTGCTAAGCACTTTACATTTAATATCCTTAATCTTTACATCCCAGTATTTAGCAGATGAAGAAACTGAGGCTCCTAGTAGTTGACCCTTAAGTACCACAGGGGTTAGGGGTGCTGACTGTGCAGTCAAAAATCCATGCACAACTTTATAGTCAGCCCCCCATATGTGCAGTTCCACATCCACAGATTCAACCAACCACAGATCATTTAGTACTGCAGTCCAAATTTAGTGAAAAAAATCGTGTGTAAGTGGACCCATGCTGTTCAACCCTGTATTGTTCAACGGTCCACTGGAATAAAGCAGTTATTCTATAACCCAGTAACAGACTTCTTATTCTTAGCAAAATGTTCATATTGAGTACCATTTGAGTAATTCAAGGCCTTGATTATTGATTCAGCCATAACAAGTACTACTGCAGCATATTAAGATCTCTTGGTAGCTAGTTTAAGCCTAAACGGTAAGAAGACAACACAGAAACAGAACAGTGCTCCTAATTTCTACTCCTGGGAACAGAGAGACGCTCACCCAAGATCCAATGTTTGGAAACTCATTGGTGTTGATGTTGTTCCAGGATTCACACACAGCCTGCACTGAAGATGGTAAATTCTGAACCAGTGTTGGACCTGGAGGAGACAGAAAGCCAAGGAGTCATCGTAAGAGAGAAAGAATGACACGCAGCATTTTAAAAGCCAAGCCCAAATGCAGAGAGAAACACACCACAGGCCCGGGCTGTCAAAATAATTACTAAGATAGCTTAGATGGATATTTATTTCAGTAGCAGCACTATGTCCAAGAACTTGCTAATTGCTTAATAGCTAACAATCTCAATTGTAAGGTTTTCATTTCCCATCGTATTCACTTTCTAATCTTGCAAGTAAAGAAGACAACTGAATAAAAGATGCAAAGTGAGAGCAAGTCACTACAAGCCACCACTAAACATCTAGACCTTCTATGAATAGGTATCACTTTGATCTCTTTCCTACTTAACACAAATCTTGAGGGCAGGGATCATTAATGCACATTAAGAACAGTATTCAAAGAAGTAATGGAATTAATTAAATTTCTAAAAGTGAGAATATCTGAACATTAAAAGGGTCCCTGAAGCTTGAAATTCAGGAATACACAAATGCCTGTAAATTTTAAAGGGTAACTATTGCACTTAACTCCAATCCTGCTCAAGCCCTTTTGATTCCCCATCCTAAATTTCGATTAGATCATTCCGAACACAAGGAAGAGGTTCTCCCAAGCACTAAGCAGTTAACTTGCTAGTTTTCCTAAATCTCTATAAATGAAAAGCACAAAGGTCTGTGCCAACAGCGAAATAGCCTAAGGCCTTGGAACCAACTTATCTTGGTTTGGATCCCAGCTCTGCCACTTGCAAGATGTAGGATCTGGGCAAATAACTTCTCTAAGCCTCAATTTCCTAATGAGTAATGGGGGATAATAACCAAACTTACCTAATAAGGTTATTGTGAAGATCAAAACAGATAAACCTATGTCAATGCTTGACACTCAGAAGGATTCCAATAAATGATAAATGCAGTAGACAGGTAGAAAGGGAGAGAAATAGCACTACTAGTCATACTAGTGTTAACAGTCTTATTCAAAAGCACACTCACTTACCCAGAGTGTTCGCCTTGCACCTACTAGAGCCAATAGCCAAAACAGCAGCAAAGCCGTGCAATTTCTCCTGGGAAGGTTTTTCAGTGGATCCCTCCTCATTAAAGTTCTGCAGCAAATAGGCTCTGGAGAAAAAAATAGGGGGTTATGTCAAAGCTGAAGGAATCTAGTGCCATTTTGGTTAGGAAAAACTAACCCTAGACAAATCGAAAAACCTTTATCTCAGTTGGGTCTCCTAAGAATTACAATGGGTAATTGTTTCCCGAAGAATATGCCATCCTCTGAAATGCTTACAAAACTCACTTTCCAGGACATATCTACCACACTCTTCCTGGCCTCAGAAGACTGGCAATGTATATATTAAAGGCTCTGAGAAGTATTATTTTTTTTTCTTTTTTAAAAAAAGCACTTCCTAAACTTATTTGCCCAGGAACATGTATTAACAGCTCAGTTTAGAAAGTCTTAGCCTGATGGGCCAGATTAGAGCCTAGACACTCTCAGAGGGTCAGCTTTGCTACCACTGTACCCACAACACCTAGAAAAGTACTTGACATGTAGCAAACACTCACACTTGTCATTCAAGTTTATTGCTCATATTCGTTCAAAAATTTTGCCTCAAGCAATAGTCCTCTGTCTACTGCAAAGCATTCACACTAAGAATTAGTTAAGTTTTACAACGATCTAAGTCCCTTTCACCATCAACGCCCCATAAAACAGGAACTGAAAAGTGAAATCCTACAGGGACCAGATAAAGTAAATGAGCTTAAAGGGGCCCAGTGAGAATGGCTAACGAGAAGCAGCCAGTCCTTAGCTGCAGTTTGTTACTGTCATGTGGGAAAACACACCCAGTTTTGCCAGTTCTTCCAAAGGAAGAAAAGCCAGAAATCTTGACTTGTGAATAAATTCCCAATTTTTATAAATGAATTCTAAAATATTTAAACATCATGCAGAATAAACAAAGCAAGTCTACAGGGTGTGTAATTTGCAATCTTTATTACAGAAAGGGCTGGGTTTCAAAATACTCTCTAGGGGATTTCCCTGGTAGTGCAGTAGTTAAGACTCTGTGCTCCCAATGCAGGGGGCCCGGGTTCGATCCTGGTCAGGGAACTAGACCCCACATGCATGCTGCAACTAAGAGTTCGCACACCACAACTAAGGAGCCCGCCTGCCGCAACTAAGACCCGGCACAACCAAATAAATAAATAAATATTTTTTAAAAATACTCTCTAACTCATTAAGAAAATTTTTTCTCTACCTACATACCATGAAATTTAAAGAGCTTCATCTTAGTAAATAACAGAAATGATAGTGTTTGGAAAAATTACATTATCTTTCTTTGCACCCTACAAGAAAAATGCTAGAAAATATTTAAAGATGAAAGGAAACCACCCAAGCATCTACATTCCCCCATCTCCGACATCTCTGGGCAGGCAGCCCGTCACACCTAGTGAATGATGCGTAGGTGTCAATGAGTTGCAGTGTGGCTGGAAGCAGGTTCTTGGTGATCTCAGATGACTTATGAGGATCGGTCTCGGCAGCCATCTTAGAAAAATGTTCATCCAGAGAGACCTGGACCTTCGAGATAGCAGCATCAAGGGTGTAGATGGACTGCAGACTGGGAACTTCATGGAGCTGCAAGATGGTGGTACAGTCGATACTACAGAAGGACGAGATCTTTAAAGATACACAAGATATTAATTAGTTGTAGCAAAAAAACACCGTGGCATAAGCCAAGTTCTATCATTATGGACCCCAGTTTCCACACCTGTCGAGCAAAGTATTCCTCTACAATTTCAACGTCGTATTTCACTGAGCTGCACTTGCTGGATGCCAGTTCTAGGAGAGAACCAGCATGTTCAGCCTTCATTCCCTGTTTGATAAGGTGGTCCTATTTACAGCAAGAAAAAAGCGTTCAGGAGATCAATACAGACAGTGTCTAAGGCTTTCATTAGCCTTAAATTTAAAAGTTCCTAGAATTAGAGTATGTTGGCTTTGAACACTCCATAGCAGCAAGCCTTGTGGTACCTTTATCCAGTTGACATACGAGCTGATCCGGAGGCGGGAAGACCACCGCAGAGTGTGTAGGATGTCACATTCACTCATCTCTGGTGAGTTCATGGCCAGCTGGTTCATGTAAGTCTTTGATGGTGGCAAAATCCCTAGAATCCTCCAGAGTATCAAGAAGTAATATTGAAGGGCACAGGCCTCCTGGAAGAAGCAAAAAGAGCAATCACAGAGGTAGGAGCTTTTGGTACTGCCTCAACAGCTCCCTAACAGTAAGAATTGTTCCAAATTCAATTTTCAAAGCAGAACTGGGTGGAGTCCCAACCTTCAACTGAGATTTGGCTCTCAAGTCTGCTCACCAGGTCTTTCTAGAGAATACACCCAAAGCAGAAAATGGTAAGACGCACATTTTATATCTATATAAAACTTGTTCCATATTCTGCACATTTCACAGGCCAAGAAAGCAATTCTGAGACAACTTTGGCTCCCCAGTAAGTCACCAAGTAACTGAAAGAGAGCAAGACATTCTCCTCAGCACGCCCGCAATCAGCTGGCCCTTTCTGTGGCCTTAATTGCTGTTATGAGCTCTACAGGCACGAGACACATTCACAGGACCACAGGAAAAGCTCAAGTGTGAGGCTTTCAATATCATACAACAACCAGCATTCACAGGAGATACAGAACTTAGGTGACGCTTACTCTCAAAGTCACATTCTTCTAAGTGTTAGCAAAAATGATAAAATATTGTCTCTAAGGTGAACATAACCACCCAAACTAGATAGAAATAAAGAAGTATCTAGTCAGTTTTGCAAACAGATATCCAATAAATGACTAGATGCCAGAAGGAAATTTCTGGTAGACTGCTACCCAATCATCAAACATATCCCAAACTCTTCTTAATTAGGCCAGGTTTCCACGGTCTTACCAGGGCTGTTACATTCTTGTTTTCCTTTCTCCTGACTGTATCAAGCTGGGATCCAGCCGCCAGCAGGGAGGTCAGTGCAATGTAGAGCTCATCATACTTGACAAGCTTGGAGTAAAGAACATCACATGCCTAATATCAAGAAAGAAAGACAATCCTTTTTTCTTATTTTTTGAAATATCTTTTTCCTACTACCCATACACTACCACTTAAACTCAGGATTGACAAAATAGCTCACTCCAAATATAGTTATTAATTTCTCATTGCAGCATGATTCCCACTTAGGGACCAACTCAGTTTATGGATTATTGTGAGCACACAAGTGCAGGCTTTAAAATGAGGCAACTATTTTGTCCATTAAAACAGCTGCATGTGAAAATGCTAACAGAGATAGTCTTCAGGAATAATGTATCAGAGGTGTCAACCGCCTGGAAGGACATTCCCTACCGCCAAACTGGAGCCCAGTGAATAAATCTCAAAACAACACTTTCCTTTTAGAATAAACTCAAATCCTAATACAGACCAAATTCCCTCATTACAAAAAGTTAAGTCATTCCCTTTCCCCTGATAGACTGATTTTGGTGGAGACCACCTAACCAACATGTAAAATGGGATTTTTTAATTCCTGGTACCACAGAATCAAGTCGGTTCAAATCATCCTCTGAGGCTTCTGGGGACAGGACACAGTAGAATCTGGGCTGTGGGACAGCATCTGAAAAACAATGTGCTTACTGAAAGAATGGTTTCATTCTCAAGTCTAACAAATATGAAACATAAAAACTAAGAAAACACTTTGGACCAGGGTTTCCCAACCTTGGCACTACACATTGACATTCTGGGCCAGATCATTCTCTGCTGTGGGAAACTGTCCTATGTTTAACACCATCCTGCCTTCTAGCCATTGATTGCCAGTAGCACCCTCCCAGTTGTGACAACCAAATATGTCTCCAGACATGGCCCCAGGGCCCCTTTGGGAATGGGGAGCACAATCATCCCCAGTTGAAAACTTCTGCTCTGGGAGTGAACTTCTGCTCTATAATCATCAAGTTAATCAACAAACTTGATGACTGTATCAAACTTGTATCATTAGACTGACTGCCTTAAACTTAAATGCTGTTTCCCCAATATCAAAGGGACTAAACTACTAAGAGATCCCAATGATAATAAATTCATACTAGAGCTTGATGAACATTTCCACCAAATACACTTTACATCTAACAATCCTCAGATGAAAGCGAACACATGCGAAAATGAACACAAGAGGCACCTTCTGAAAAGTATGGACCACTGCTACGTGAGAAACACTAGAGAGAATGTCACAGCTCCCACTGTCTGAAGACCCTGACCCGAAGAAATTAGCCTGTGGGTTAGAACCATGTCCCTAAGGGAAAATTAATTCAATCACCCAGTGTGGCAGAATACATATACTGCACTCTACGGCCAGAGGATTCCTAATTCTCGTGTCTCAATGTTTTTTTGCTTTTAAATAGATGCAGGATATGCGAGAGTCTGTTTCCGCAAGAGTTTTGAATCTCTAGGTATCTGCCACCCACAGGAAGGAGACTAAACCGATGACCAAAGATCCTCAAGGATGCCCCAAGCTCCAAATTCAACCCCTCCAATGAAAATCAGCAAGTCAGTTTTTTATTGACAATCTTCTTTCTGACCTGATGAAAAATGCTTAGACCAGTTTTCTTCTACTTCTTTGAACCCATGATAGAGAGGGGTGGTCACCCGGCGGCTGTTGCTGTCCTGGGATCCATTCACCCACCCAAAAGGCGGACTAAGCAGGTTATGTTGCACCTTTTAAAACACAAATACTCAAATTAAGAAAGATACACAGTCATCATTCTGCTTCTCACTCCAGGCTTGATATTAGATCGGTACAGCAAAGTTTGGGAAACTTATAAACCAAAACAAAATTTTAGATTTTACTGTGACTTCTTTTGGGAAACATCTTTTTGCTGGAGTATAAAGGGAAAAGTGCTCAATGAAACATCTGAAGAAATGCTGAATTCTTAAGTGGCCCTTCCATCCTCAGTTTGGATCCCTGAAACAAAGGAATTTACTAACCCATAAAATTTACTGCTCGACCATCATTCAACCGCTAGTAAATACTAACTGAGGCCCGACACACATGGCACTGTGCTCGACACAGGTGAAGTAGGGTAGTTCACAGAAGGACACCTGTGAACAGAGCCTATGAGCCAATTTTAACAAATGCATCAAATCAAATAATCTACATTTATCGCTTCTGGCTAAACATAAACTGTGGGTACAAAGACACAAGTCCCAGGGGTCACCTAAGGCTAATCAAACACACCGCAATGAACACCTAAACCCTAAAGTGAGCAGGTCATTTTGGTTTGGAGCATGGTAACTTGAGAATAACTATGCTCTCAGTAACAGCTGTAAAGCAAAAAAGAACGTGTTCATCTGTACCTGCTCAAACAGATACACAGGGGCTTTGGAGTACTGATGAAGCAGATAATCAAAGATCAAAAGCAGGCGAGCCAGGATGAGAGGCACAGAGCGCGTCTGGGCATCCATGTTGGCACTCAACTCCTGGATGATCTGCACAAAAAGGGTCAATATGTCCCGCCGGCCTTTCTCAGAGAAGTTGTGGAAAATGAGGAGGAGCAGCTGCAGGTGTTCTACATTCAAATCTTCCGTCTCACCGGGCACCACCCCTTGCAGGGCATTCTGCTTCATTGTTGACAAAAACCTACCACAGAGGAAAGGAGAACATGTCTGGTGAGGAAAAGTCAGAACATCCCACAAGAGTGACAATGTCCAATGCCAGAAGAGTCCAACTTCTTAAATTAAGATAATGAATTAAGGAAGACAAGAAGCTACATGTAATGAGAAGATAAAAACTAAATCTTGGCTACAAAAAAGCCAGATTTGGCCACAAACACATTTTCAAGACCCTTCGGCAACATGAACCGCGGCCACAGTGGTGGTAACCCCCACACTGCCGTTCCTGACAATTCTGAAAAGAATTACAAGTTCTCCAAAAAGCAGCTTTTTTTTTTTTTAATTAAGAAATCCGGGCAGATAGAAGCAATTCAGATACTTTTTCCCTATGATCTGATTCTATAGTTTAATTCTCACTTTGAGAATTTATACTACAGGTTAAAAATCACTGCATGATAACAGTCAAAATTAACTCAATGCACTTAAAAAGCAATGAAAAAATTGTACTATTCAGAGAATTTGTGAGAAAAGCTTTTAGGCAAAGAAGGAATGAATGTAGCCAATTATTTCCACTGCCTTTGGCTATTAGGAAAGAGATTTGTATTTTAATAAGGGTTTCGCTCTCCACCTCCCCCTGGCCCCCACCTTCCGCGGCCTTTTTGCAAGATTCCACCAGGAAAAATATAGTGCATATCTGGCATTCAAGGGGGTTTATAATTTCTCAAATCCAGCATTAGAGCTATTTGATCGTAGAATGGTGAAGAGGAAAACAAAGCCGTTTAGGAAAACAAACTGCTTTGAAGACTCCCAACCATGTAAACAAAAATGCCAAATATAGGTCCATCTAAAGAGGATTTAGATGATTAATGTGAGCTTCCCCCAAGTAAAAAAATTCTTTAAAAGTTGTCCAAAAAAGACTGCAAGTCACTCCAAGTGATTTCATGTTGAAAGCAAAATAACCAAAGACAGAGTTGGCTTCCCTGTTCCTTCTCTTTCAAAAAAAACCAGGTCAGGATAAAACTGGTTACGTTCAGGATTCAGGTTCTATCTCATAACTGCAACCAAATCCCCCATGTGCTAAAGGAAGATTCTATTTCCTGACTGTAGTTTATATACTTCTGTTTCTTAAACAGCACAACTCCTCTCAAATCCCATCGGAAACACACTCCTCCACCCTTGCCACTTTAAATTTATCATCAGAGTACCATCCCAGAGCCACAGATGAACTACAAATAAGTCAAACAAATTTTAAAAAGCAGCCTTCTCCGTGGGGCTTCTATTTAAGCTACCTTACCTGTCCCAAACTTTAAGGCATTCAGGGACGTCAGGGTCACCTTGAGCACCGGCTTTATGTTGCCAGATGAGCAGGAGGCGTGAAAGCACAGACAGGCTTTGAGGATGAATGTACAAGGGCCAAGGGCCCTCAGAAAAAGGAGACACTCCCAGCTGCTGCAACAGTGTATTCTAACATGAAAGACATACAAGAGACCATTAGGGAAAAAGGCAGGGGATGAAGTCAACAGGTTACTAATGCTCTCTAATGTTACTTTTTAACACTGAAAGGAATACTATTTCAAGAAAGGAAGACACAGAAATTCAAATTCAGAAGCAGTTTGCAAAAGGTCATTCACACATGAGAAGAATATAAAGGAAAACTTACTAATCTAACCCCATTAACAGCTATAGTTAATTAGTGTCAGAAATGGGGTTCCCAAAAAGGAGACATGCATGGAGACAGCAGAATCATGATAAGGTTCCAATGGATTCTGTGCCTTTGAAAGAAAACTTCTTCAACAACTGTAACAGCTAACATTTTTCTTTCATAATCAGTTACATGCCACAAACAACAATCCAAAGGGGGGTTTCCAACAACTTATAAGTCCAACAACTTCTATTAATAGTATTAGCAGAGAAATTTTGCCTCTAAGATGTCAAGGCATCTAGAATTAATGAGGGTTGTCTTTGCCTCCAGTTGTGGCATGTCTTTCAAATGAGCTTTACTTTCAGCTTAGTCACCTAAGCTGCAACTTATCTCCTCAAATACACACACAAGCTGAGCAGGATGCCAATGGAAAACCAGACAAAAGCCTGCTTTCTCACTTGGCTTCAGAAAACACAAATCACGGCTACCTCAGGATACAGGATAAATTTTGAAGTCTGCAAAATTAAATTATATTCTTATAAAACATCCCAGCGAAGGACTTCCCTGGTGGTGCAGTGGTTAAGAATCCGCCTGCCAATGCAGGGGACACGGGTTTGAGCCCTGGTCCAGGAAGATCTCACATACTGCGGAGCAACTAAGCCCATGCGCCACAACTACTGAGCCTGTGCTCTAGAGCCCGCGAGCCCCAACTACTGACGCCCACGTGACTAGAGCCCGTGCTCCGCAACAAGAGAAGGCACCGCAATGAGAAGCCCGCGCACCACAACACAGAGTAGCCCCCGCTCACCGCAACCAGAGAAAGCCCGCACGCAGCAAGGAAGACCCAATGCAGGCAAAAATTTAAAAATAAATTTATTTTAAAAATAAATCCTAGAGGACCCTATTCCTTGAAGACATTCAGAAAGTCACAGATATCATGAGTAGTTCCCAGGTACTGGGGGGTTACCACAGGCTAACTGCTGTACAGAGACCGTCACACTAAATGCTCAGAGCTACAACGTCAGGGGTGTGCTCCACTTCACTGATACGGAAAACAGAGCTCAGAGTGGCTTAAGAACGTGACCAAAGCCACAAGATTACCAAGTGATGAAGCAAGGTTTATCTCTAAAACCTACATTCTTCATCACTATGCTCAACACAGCCATAATGACTAACTTCTCAATTCCTGACTCAAGAAAATTAAAAAAAAAAAAAAAAAAAAACATGCCTGAGCTATATCAGAAGTGTTAACTGGAGCATTACTGTAATCATAAAAAAATCAAGTCAAGGGATATGCAGCCATAATGGTGGCAACTGTAAAGACCAAGGTAAACATAAAAACATACTCTATATATTACATTACATATATGATAGTAAAATTTGAAAAAGCAGAAACCAAGGGATATATCAATGTTCTGATAATAACTGTAAAACTCTGCCACTATACAGACAGGGACTAGAAGGAAACATGGAAAGATTAAAATCATGAATTTCGTGGAAGGATTATGATTAATGTATATCCCTTATAAAGTTATTTACACACTTTTTTAAGTGAGTTTTTGTTTCATGTCAGTTTTTTGTGTCTTTAGGTCAGTTTATTTAGGCCTCGGAACCTTACGAAACGAGCTAACATTCCTCCGGAACATAGTTTTTCCCTCTACCACTCAAACTCTTATTAGCTCGAAGGAAGAAGAACTGACTTCTGAAGTAGTGAAACTGACCCACGGCACAGCAAAACCCTGGCCTGACCCATTCCTTGCCACCCTCCGGCTACCTTTCCTCCACTCCTCCTCAGTGCTGGC
>NW_006786690.1:7541253-7546889 GCF_000442215.2 Lipotes vexillifer | reverse complement strand
CATTCCTGAGGTTTCAGCCTCAGCCTTCATCTCTCTTGCTATCCCCAATCCATCTCATTGTATCTCATCACTTCAACAATTGCCTCTTAATGGATAATCCCCAAAGCTGCATTATCAATCTTAATTTCTTAACTCCTAAATTTCAGACTCACATTTCCAACTATTTTCTAGACATCTTCATCCCACTGGCACCTCAAAATTTCATCGTATTTAAAATGATATTTTTTTCAATAGTAGTAATGGGGACTATTTATTTAAACCAAAAACACTGATAATATATAAACTTTTTCTCACTTGATTGAAAGGGCTATAAAATTCAACATACTGACAAAGGAAACAATATAATCACATAGATGATGCCTCTGCTAATTGCCTTCAGCTTACTCCTTCCTTAAAGGACAGCCTCACACTCAGGTATACAGTTTTCTTGACCGCACGATGACTCTATGGCTAGCCTACTAAATGGGACTAAAAGTCATGTTGAAGAGCTGACACTGACCTGTTTGTTTTTATAAACAGAGAGAAAATGGCAAATTGTGCCTCATGTACCTGAAGAACCCAAAGGATCATTCTGAGAAAATGTGAACTAAACAACTGACCCTTGAGAATTTAAGTTGGTGCAGCCACTGTAGAAAACAGTACGGAGGTTCCCCAGAAAACTTAGAATTACCATATGATCCAGCAATCCTACTCCTGGGCATATATCCAGACAAAACTATAATTCAAAAAGATACATGCACCCCTATGTTCATAGCAGCACTACTCACAGTAGCCAAGAGATGGAAACAACTTAAATGTCCACCGACAGATGAATGGATAGAGAAGCTGTGCTACACATATACAATGGAATACTACTCAGCCATAAAAATGAATGAAATGCCATTTGCACCAACATGGATGCAACTAGAGATTATCATACTATGTGAAGTCAGAAAGAGAACGCCAAATACCATATGATATCACTTATATGTGGAACCTAAAATATGACACAAATGAACCTATCTATGAAACAGAAACAGAATCACGGACATAGAGAACAGAGTGGTGGCTGCCAAGGGGGAGGAGGTTGGGGGAGGGATGAAGTGGGAGGCTGGGGTTAGCAGACGTAAGCTTTTATATATAGAATGGGTAAACAACAAGGTCCTACTCTATAGTACAGAGAACTATATTCAATATCTTACAATAAACCATAATGGAAAAGAATATAAAAAAAAGAAGGTATATATGTGTATAACTGAATCACTCTGCTGTACAGCAGTAATTAACACAACACTGTAAATCAACTATAGTTCAATTAAAAAAAAATTTTTTAAAAGAAACCTGAAAAAATAAATAAATGTGACCCATGAGTAAATACAATCTCTGAGTTGACTTAAACCTAGAAGAATGAGCCACTGAGTACTCAGTATCATTCCATCTACCCCCAAACCAACTCTCCTTCTTGACCTCCCTATTTCTATTAAAGACAACAGCGTCCTTCTAGTCTCATTTGGGTTTCAAGGGTTTTAAATTTAGGCAATATCTTGAATTCCTTCCTTTCCTTGTCCTTCAAATAATTTCCCATGATCTCTACAATAGGCCCTTTATCCACACCCTATCTCCCCTCTTTCTCATGATCCCATGCTAACTCAAGTCATCTTTATTTCTTCAGTCCCTATAACAGTACCCCGCACATAGTTAAGTGTCAGTGAATACTTATGAATGAACCTGGATCACCATAGTAATAGTATTATTAAATTATTATAATGTTATATGCAATGTTAAATATAATATTAAGTAATAATAGTAACAAAATACATTTTACTGTAAAATACATTTTATTGCACTGTCTGTGTCTTGCAACCTAAGTCAGGCACCTTGGCTAAGGCAGCTTTGCACATTACTCCAAAGAAACAATATCCAAGGTAGGGGAACTCAACAGCAGATAGATTACACTGACTATCCTTTATAGCAATGAAATGTGGGGGAACAATTTAAAGTTCCATGTTTGGAAATGGACTGAAAAAGGAGATCTGAGGATTTCCTCTGCAGTGTCAGTAGCTATGGGCAGCCAGGTTGCATGTCCATACATGGTCTGTAATTATTTTTAAATGCTAAGAGGGCAATAACATTACAGGAGCCTTAAGAATCCTTTCTCTAGAGAAAAATATTTCTTCCCCATTATTTGAACAAGTTTAGACAAGAAAAGGCCAAATCTATGAACTCTGAAACCTCCCTCCTTGCTCAAATCTAGGCAAGGAGCTGGTAATTTTGGCAGGACACCCTGACCCTGTAGTCTGAGAAGGTACTGCAGGCAATATACTAACTGAAGCATTTCCTTCGCTTCACCTTAGACAGGTCAACAACTTTTCTACTCTATATATTCCCTTTCCTGCCAAAAAATTTTTTTCACGTAACAGTAGGTAAGTATAAATAGATTTTATAATTATCTTTTTTTTTTAGTGGTACGTGGGCCTCTCACTGTTGTGGCCTCTCCCGTTGCGGAGCATGGGCTGCAGACGTGCAGGCTCAGTGGCCATGGCTCACGGGCACAGCCGCTCCGCGGCACGTGGGATCTTCCCGGACCGGGGCACGAACCCATGTCCCCTGCATCGGCAGGCAGACTCTCAACCACTGCGCCACCAGGGACGCCGAACTCCACGGCATTTGGGATCTTCCCAGACCAGGGCACGAACCTGTGTCCCCTGCATCGGCAGACGGACTCTCAACCACTGTGCCACCAGGGAAGCCCTATAATTATCTTTTTAAACAACAAAAGAAATGTTTAAGAATTTCTCAAATAGCTTGGGATTGTGAAAATCAATTTTAATCTCTTGACACAGGTTCCTGGATTTTGTCCCTTTGGCGGCAAGTGCAAGCCCCTAAATTATGTTTTGATTCTGAGAATCCACTGAAATAATCTTAAGAGTAACAAAAAAATTTTCAAAACAATCTTAGGGCAAATTATTGGAGATTTAGCAAATTAAATTCTACTGGGGTTGATGGGGGGGACGGAAGGGTGAGTGGTCACAGTACCTAGGAATCTGCAGTTTTAACAAATTCCCCAGGAATCCTTATATACACTAAAGATTGAGAACCACTAACTTTGACCACGTTATTATCAGACTATGATATCGCCAAATGTTGGGAGAGAATATGAATCCATGTATCCCTGATGCACTACTGGTGAGAGTAAAACATGGTGCAGCTACTACAGAGAGCAGTTTGGCATTATCTGCTTAAGGTCACATACTCCACAACCTGTCAATTGTACTCCAACTTATATTCCCAAGACTCACTTGTAACAGGGTACATACAGGGGACACATACAAGAAAGATCATAGCAATAAAACCTGACTGACAGAACCCAAATGTCCATCAGCAGGAGCAGAAGGGAGATTAATAAACTGGTATCGTCACAAACACGATGGAATATCATATAGCAGTCAAAACAAAAACTACGAAATATGCAACAGTACAGATGGAATTCTGGCAATAAAGTACTAAACAATATTAAGTGAAAAAAATTACACAGAACATGATGTCATTGCTAAAAGCAGTCAAATAGTTTTAAATTTTAAAGTATTCCTTAAATGCAAAAACAAATACATATATGAAACTAATGAAATGAGGAATTTAAGATTTAGGATTCCAGATATCCACTAACTACTTCAGTGAGGAAAGAAAGCCACAACGTTTAGACAACCACAATCAAGATCCTAGACTTTATTTTGGTGGTGGGTTTGCAAGTAAGAGTGTATATGAGAGCATCCATCTCCTGTAATTTGGTTGATCCTTTAAGCCACGTGTTTTAATTTATATTTCTTAGATTACTAATGCTGAACATTTCCTATGTTTGTTGGCCATTCTTTTTTTTTTTATAAAATGCTCTGTTGTCTCTTTACTTTTCTACTAGCATAGTCATCAGGAGTTGTTTTTGTTGTTTTTCCTTTTCTTTAAGCTTACTAAGTGACTTAGGGATAAAGGACACATTTTTTTTTTTCTCGAAATGATCCTAATTAAGGCAGAGGGACATACTAGGATAGTCTCTCAACACTCTTTGCAGGGAGGGGATCCCATGATAAACTTTTCCTTAGCAATAGAAACAAGTGCAGCCTACTGAGTACAGATGTAGAGAGCTCTTGGCCTAAACAGTTGTAGCGCACACAAACCTGCAGGTTAGGTGACTGAAGGTCAGAAGTTACCAGAGAGTGGTTGAAGTGATAGAGAGCGGCAGCAAACTCTTCATCTGATGCACCTTGAAGACAAATGGGAAAACCAATTATTCAAGCATCTAACTGATGCATCGCACCATGCTGCCAACAGTCAAACACCACTAGGAAAAAATCCACCAGGCACATATCCTGTCTACTGACCCTTGAGTCCATCTTTGTCCACCTCCTTAATGATACTGGCCAGGGTGGCCATATGGTGTTCTGAAAGAGATACACTCAGATAGTTTCGGATAAAATTATTCCGAGAGTTCAGCATGGAAGAGGTGATGAAGTTCAAAATGTTGGAAGCCAGACCTAAGAACTAAAAAGAACACAAAAAAACTCATTACAGGTTCATAAGCCCAGAGCTCCTACAAATCCTAAATATAAATAGAAAATAAAATATGCCCATAGGTCTCATGCAATAAACACAATGAATTAAAAACTCAGATTTTAAATCACCTACAGTGGGACTAAGTTATAACAGTCTCTCCCATGTGATTCTACCAGTTACAGAAAAGGGTATGCCAATTTCATACAACAGACTTCAGGAAATATTGCATGACAGGAGTTCCAAAGAGATTAACTCTTTTATTTCATTCTTCTAAGGTCCTGTATTTGTCCAGCCCTAAGATATTATTGATATATTCAATTCTGAAGCCTATATTGTCATTATACATGCTTGGAATTCCCAGTTCTTTACTTCTCTATTAAAATGAAATTTCCATCCACGTCCTTGACTAGACTAAGCTGTATGAGAGCAAAGACTGTATATGCCTTGTTTACTGACAGAGCTTCAGAAGAGGGGCTGCTGACACACAGTACATCATTAATAAATACCGGTTGAACAAATAGTTAGCGGTCACTTACGACGTACCAGACCTAGGCTAAGGGCTCTTTAAGTCTTCACAACAATTTTAGAAGAGGTACAATCACTCCCATACAACAGGAGACAAAACTGAGGCTTGGAGAAATTCAGTTTCTTGCCCAAAGTCATAAAGCCAGTAAGTGGTAGATTCTATCTAACTCCAAAGGCTATGTTACTAACCCTCAATGAGAGAAACAACACCGAGAGTATAAGAGTTATTTAATCAAATATAATCAATACATTTATGTCCTAAGTAAAAATGTCTTTAAACATTAGTTATCCAACCTACAAAATGTTTTTGTTCAAATGATCTGCTTTTCACACCCCTTCTCCCCATTTCTCCCTCCCCCTTAACCTCAGAAATCCACTCTTACCAACTCAGGATCTTTGCGACTAGCCAAAATGTTGCCCTTCTCACCAGAGGCCTGCTTACTGGGGCTTTTAACTCGAGGTGAGCTCTCCAGCGGAGGGGGTGGGGGAGGAGGCGGAGGTGCCACTTTCTCTTTACTGGGGGAGATGGTCTCTTCAAACCACTGCCCCAGAATAGGCTCACTGTCATCATCTAACAGGGAAAG
>NW_006786690.1:7507050-7541172 GCF_000442215.2 Lipotes vexillifer | reverse complement strand
GGGAAAGAGAAATGTAACAAAAATGACACATTTTTAAAAAAATTTTAATACATCTGCTTTGTAAAAGTGCCTGAGTCAAAAGGAACACAAGGTTTGTAGATCATAGTGGTAGTTACACTGCTGCATAAACTTGTCAAAACTCATCTAAATGTATATGCAAAATGGGAGTATTTTATTGTATGTAAATTATACCTCAATAAAACCAGTGTTTTTTTTAAAGGAACCCAATGGAGGAAGAGAAACCACCTCATTTTATTTCACCGGCAAGCCAAACATTCTCAGTAGCAGAGTTTTACTTGTCTACCAACTGTAAGCCCCCAGGTAAGAATCGTACCTTTGACAATTCTGTACATTGCTCCCACAAACCTGGTTAGAAAGAATCTGAGATATTTATCTTATTCAATCCCTCTCCAAACCAAGGCAGGAGGGAATGTTAGTGTTGCCCTGTTGTTCACCACAGCAGTCTGGCATTTCTTTCTCTATGTTTCCCCAAGCCACACATCTATGACGTCAGCCAAACCCAACACCTCACATACAGCCTTCCTTTTCAGTTGCACTGGGAAAGCTCAGAGCAGAGTTCCCAAAATGAGTCAGCACAAAAAGAAATATGAACAACTGAGATGTATTCTGATTGCGGAGGGAAAGGAACGAAAAGCAATCTGGGCTTTGCTGACGGCAGTTTTAATCACTCATCTTCAACAGCTCCGCTTACTCTTGAATAACATGTCGCCTTTAAGTGCACATGCAGTCAAAGATCCATGTCGGGCAGGTGAAAGCAAACAGTGACTAGGAAGCTACAGGAAGCTCCTAGGGACACTTCCTGCTGCACTCCCTAGCTTATCCCCTGGGAGAGAGCAAAGAGGGGCGTCTACCTTGGCTGCTGTCCTCCTCCGTGCTGCTGAAATCATCCTCATAGTAGGTGTTTGAGTCAGTAGAGGCGCTGGCATCGCTGCTCATAGAGCCCTTCCTCTGACGCTGCAGGACACATGCCTAGGAAAATAGCAAGGTTTCTGTAATTGATGATCACAAAAATGAAGCCATCCTACCTCGTCCCATTTGCCACATGAAAAGTTTTCTCCGTGTCTTCTTTTCTCTAAATCCAAGAAGTATTTCTCCTAATAGCTCCCTCCAGGACTCTCATAGCCTTATCCTATAGAAGCACTCCAAAACCAGAGATTTGGAAAGGAACTGAAAAAGGAATGTTTCCATAGTGTCCTCCATGTTTTTGCTTCAGCATGCCCATCGTCACAAATGACCAAGTAGCCATATGGACCACAGTGCTGATAATCAGTAACTAATTCAAATGTTTGAAACCATTTAAGAGTTTTTCTCATCTTCAAAACCATTACCACAAATTATGACTTTATAAAGATCATGGCATACAGTCAGTCTCATTCATTTTGAGGAGGTTATATAAGAAGATCTTCCAAATTATCAATGGCATGACCCCACCCACCTTTCTGTAGGAAGTTGAGAGTAATGTCAACAGCAGGTTTGTCAGTGGGACAGAGTCTATCAGCCGTTGAATCCTCTGTATGGAGGTACTCTGGGCCATAATGCTCAGGACAGCAGGGGGACCATCTGCCTCCCAACCCTGAAGGTAACGACATGAAAAGAGAATTAAGGTCAGGACTTGGCAGGAAATAACCAGCTGATCTGATGGCTCAAGCGAGCTTAGCCAGAAGGGGAGCCAACAGTCAATATGCTGGTTCTGAAGACAAACCCTCACCTTGTGCAGAGCCTCCACTTGCAGGTCTTGAAAGAGAGACGTCAACAGCTTGACGGCATGGTTTGCCAATATTACTGAGAGCACCCCAAATCCCTGATGCCTACACAAAGCAAAAAGGAAACACAAACGTTAACAACTCACAACAAATTACAATTTCAGAAACCACAGATCTTGCCATTTTGAGGTCCTACACCCACTTCAGAATCTATGGACCTTTCTCCAAGGAGAAAGAAAAAAAAATTGCAAAACCACAAAAAATTTGCATATAATCTCAGAAGCTCACAACCTCCCTGAAGCCCATCTACACACTGCCTAAGGATCCACAGGCTTCAGTTGAAGAACTTCAGGACTAGAAGAAATTCTTCCAAATCCATGAAATTTTGGAATTTAAACTATCAATTCAAAGCTATTGGGTCATGTGAAGACACTAATATTTAAATGTTGGCTGAATTTTTAAAAAGTCATTCTTTTGAGAAGAAAAGGTTAAAAATCAGCAACTTTTACAAAATATGTGGACACAAACCAAAGAGAATAAAAACAAAGGTTTACATTAAATCTGAGTAAAACTTTCTCTCTGTCCAAACGACCACACGACAAAGGGTTAGTATATCTAATATACAATGAGCTCATGTAAATCAGTAAGAAGAAAGGACAAATACCAAAGAGAAAACTGGGGCAAAGGATACAGACAGTGTGAAAATGATCACAATCACACTAGTAACCAACGAAATACAAATAAGAACAATAGAGTAATATCCTTCTCCTCTAAGATTAGCAAACATGAAGATTAATGACTCCCACTGTCAAACAGGACCTGGGGAAGAGGCATTTGCACACACAACAGCTAGGAATGTACATCAGAGCAGTTTAGCAAAACATTTCAAATTTTTAAGTAAGTATATCCTTTGTCCTAACAATTACACTTCTAGAAATTTACCCCAAGGGGATAACTGAACAAGTTCACAAAGATTTATGTTTTAGAAGGTTTATCAAAGCACAGTTTATCAAAACAAGAAATTTGGAGCACACTAAATAAGTGTTCAATAAGTTAATTAGTTAACTATGGTGTATTTATACGGTAGAATACCATCAGTCATTAAAAACACAGAATCTATAATCGTATCTATAATCGTATCGTAGACTGCAAACACGTCTACGATATTCTGTAATAGTGATCCTATTTTCATAAACATGTACGTTTAACACATGAGCACAGAAAAATGTCTGGAAGAACGTTTATCAATTTGGGTGGTAGAATTTCGGGCAATTTTTTTCCTTTCTTATCGTTTGCAACCTACACAATGTATTTGCATTCTTTTAAGTCTGAAGACACTACAGCCATTTTTCAAAAGCTTCTGCTACTTCTAAGGATATACCTTTTGGCATTCTCCCATTTCCCTTTATAATACCAAGCATGCAGATGCTCAAAAATCACAAACTACTGTTCTCCCGGGAACATGATTACCTCCTTATTTTGCTTAGTGTCTACTTCCTACCATCCTAATGTCTATTTCAGATTTCAGCTCAGTAACACTTCCTCAGGGAAGCCTGCCTTGATTTCTCTAACCAGGTCAAAAGCCCCTATTATAATACTCTCTAGATACAATCTGACATGTATTTGCATGAATAACTTCTTGTCTCCTCGGAATGTGTCTATTTTTTGTTATTCATCACAGCATTCCAGAACTAACACAGAGCCTGGAACAGAGAAAGTAGTGAATAATTTGCTGAATGAGGTCCAGAATGCGACTTCCTCCTTGAACTCCAGACTCACATACACAAGTGCCTACTCAACATCTCACAGAAAGATCTGCCAGTCCTCTCAAAAGCAGCATGGCCCAGATTAAGTTCATTTCTTCGACTTCCTGCCACCCAATCTACTCATAAACTGGTGTGCCCTACCTCAGTAAATTACACAACCCAGGTACTCATGCCACAATATTCTGGTCGTATTTTTCACTCAACCTCCAAGCCACCAGCAAATCCTGTCAGCTGTACCTTCAAAACATCCCGATATGACCTTTTCTCCCTGCCTTTACTACCACCCACTCCGAGTCCCCTCATCGCTTGTGCGGAGTAAGGCTTGAGCCTCCTAACTGTTCTCTCTCCTCCTTGTCTTATGATCCCGCAGTGTATTCTCCATAGGACAGCTGGGTTCTCCAGTCACTAATAATTCAGATCACGTCACTCCCCCCTCACAAACCCTCTAACACCTACAGATTACACTTGGCCCTAGGTGATCTGGCCCTGGCTACCTCTCTGACAGAATTTTCTACCACTCTCCCTCCTCGATTTCTCTATTCTAGACATACTGACCTTGCTGAGCCTTAAAAATGCCAGTCATACTTCCACCTCAAAACCTGGACAATTCTACCCCAAATATTTGCATGGCTCATCTGTCACTTCACTTCTACACCTTGTTCTCAGATCCCTTTCCTGACCGTGCCAACTAAAATACTAGCCCCTGACACTCCCTAATTCCTTGTTCTGGCTTATTTTTCTTCACAACACTCATATGTGATAATCTATTATGAACTTACTAGTATGTTTGTTCACTGTTGCTCCAGTTAGAAAATAAACTCTATAAAGGCAAGGAGACTGCTTTGATTAGTGCTCTATCCTCAATGGCTGGATAGAGCCTAGCGGTACATGGTAGGGACTGAAAAAAATAAATAAAATCCAGAAATGCCTAGGCTTAGGGCTTCCCTGGTGGCACAGTGGTTGAAAGCCCACCTGCCGATGCAGGGGACACGGGTTCGTGCCCCGGTCCGGGAAGATCCCACATGCCGTGGAGCAGCTGGGCCCCTGAGCCATGGCCACTGAGCCTGCGCATCCGGAGCCTGTGCTCCGCAACGGGAGAGGCCACAGCAGTGAGAGGCCCGCGTACCGTAAAAAAAAAAAAAAAAAAAAAAAAGAAGAAGAAGAAGAAATGCCTAGGCTTAGAAAATAAAACATTGAACAACACAGAAGTCACATCTCTAACTTCTTTCCTGGCAAGCAAGGGTCTCTGTCCAGACTTCATCAAAACAGTAGTAAATGGGCCTCCCTGGTGGCGCAGTGGTTGGGAGTCTGCCTGCCGATGCAGGGGATACGGGTTCGTGCCCCGGTCCGGGAGGATCCCACATGCCGCGGAGCCATGGCCGCTGAGCTTGCGCGTCCGGCAAGGGGAGAGGCCACGACAGTGAGAGGCCCACGTACCGCAAAAAAAAAAACAACAACAACAAAACAGTAGTAAATGTTTCAGGAAGCAAGCCAGGAGGACCTGACAGAATCCTCACTTTACAGGTTAAGCACACAAGTAAGTAACCAACTCCAAGTCAAACAAGCCCATTTTACAAAATAGAAGCATTTGTTTTCTGATTTGAACCTCACAGAAGTCCTAAAATACGTATTACACAGATGTTTTATCCCTCTTATAGAGAAGGAAACAAGATTGGAGAGAATGAGTGATTTACCCAAAATCATACAGCTATGATGTAGAGATAGTAAACTATGATCATCCTCTTAGTAGTTACATTCAACTGGATGGAGGCATATTTTTCTATTGCTGTGGAGATGAAAGGAGTTACACTAGCTCCCCATCAATATAAAATGGCAGGAAAACAAAACCTGAGCGGCAGTCAACGGGACACATACCCTTTTCCAGGCCCCAGCTTTGGAGAGCCCACTCCCTCCTTTGTACGAGAAAGGATATCTCTGACCCGGAGAGCAGCCAGCGGATCTTTCTCTTTCCCCTTATCAGCCAAGGCAGTAGGACTGAGGTTCAATATGAGGAAAAGGCTGTTTAACAAACACCAGGCACCCAGCAACTGGAAGTTCTGATAGTGCTATTGAAAAAGGCACAAAAAATATATATAAAGAGATCTTACAGGCTGCGTACCTTACAGACTAGATATAAGACAGGAATATAGCAGACACTTCTTACCTCACCACCAGCCCGGCGGGAATTGCTGATTGCTTGTCCAATCATGTCATAGATTTCAAGCTGTCCAATATCAAACATACAGAAAAATCTGAGCAAGGTGACATAGTTCATTACAAATGCTAAAACCTACCCAAAGCAATTTAGCTTGAAGACATCAATATCCTCAAGCCACTTCCAATGATAGAATTCCATCACACTTTCCTTGACCTTCACAATATGTTGACTCTGTCTTTTCATTCAGCTCACATATCACCTTCTCAGAGGCGTCCCCTCCACCCAATCTAAAGCAACACACCCAGCACCACATCAGATCACTTTCTATCACATTTGTTCATCCAATCCACTTATCACTATCTGAAACTGTCTTGTGTCTACCGTATGCCTCTACTTAAAGTACACTGACACAGTACAGTAAGCCCTTATATATATTTGCTGATTGAATGACTCATCTTTCACAAAGTCCATTGCCACCACAAAGTTGCAATGTTTCCTGCAGAGCCAACCAATCTGCCAAATAAGCTAAAGGCCTACCTCTTAGACCTACTACCCAAGGGCAAGGGGTATGGAGAGCACTCCACGTCCTTCCCTCTAAAAAGAAAGTGGAACTGGCCATATTCCCTCATTTGAGTAATCAAGGTTCCGTGTCCCCAGAGGCGTAGCTTACACATTTTTGGACAATTGTAGCTGCATCGCTCTCATAGTCGTCTTCTTTGGAGCTCGTGGACCCTGTCCGCACTTGCTGGGCACTACCCACATGAAGGATGGCCATGCAAGTCGCCACACTCACACCTGAAAAAGAAGAGATACACACATTCCAAGAAACTGAAACACAAAAACACAACCCACCTACAAGCAATTCCATGATTTGATTACTGAAAGTAAATTCCATAAGGGCAAGACTAAACACAGTGTTACCATACAATCCAACAATCGCACTCCTAGGTATTTACTCAAATGAGCTGAAAACTTCCATCCACACAAAAACCTGTACACAAATATTTATTGTAGCTTTAGTCATAACTGCCAACAAATGGAAGCAATCAAGATGTCCTTTGATAGGTGAATCAATGAACAAGCTGTGGTATATCGATACAAGGAATATTATTCATCAATAAAGAGATGAGCTACCAAGCCACAAAAAGACATAGAGGACCCTTAAATGCATGCAGCTGGCCCTCCACATCCCCAGTTCCCCATCTGGAGATGCAGCTAGTGGAATCGGTGGATGCCGAATCTGCACATGCTGAGGCTGACTATACTACACCATTTTATACAAGGGACTTCGAGCATCCGTGGATTTTCGTATCCGGGGGGGGTCCTGAAACCCCCCGCCCCCTGCAAGCAAAAGAAGCCAGTCTGAAAAGGCTACATACTATATAGTTGATTCCAACCATGACATTCTGGAAAAGATAACTATGGAGACAGTAAAAGATCAGTGGATTCTAGGGACTGGCATTAAGGGTAGGGGAGAAGGACCACTAGGTGGAACACAGGGAATTTGGAGGGCAGTGAAAATATTCTGTATAACACAACGATGATGGTTACATGACATTATGCATTTGTCAAAACCCAGAGAACTGTACAACACAAAAAAGGAACCCTAACATAGTAAACTATGGACTTCAGTTAATAATAATGTATCAATATTAGTTCATCAATTACAACAAACGTATCCTATTAATGCAATTGTTAACAATAAGGGAAACTGTATATAATGGAGAGAGAGTATATGGGAACTCTGTACAATCTGCTCAATTTTTCTGCAAACCTAAAACTGCTTTAAAAATGAAATTATTAATTTTAAAATATTTTTAAAATTTTTAAGATGATGGAAAAAAAACAATCCCACACTTAGTATTTCTCAGAGACATCAAGGCCAAATCCCTTTCTTTAAATCAAATCCTAAGTGACCAAATTTCAATAACAAACCAAATCTGGGCTCTTTAAACAACTAAGAATTTTTGTGTGGGATCTAGTTCCCCAACCAGGGATTAAACAGGCGCCCTCAGCAGTGAGAGTGCAGAGTCCTAACCGCTGGACCGCCAGGGAAGTCCCTTAACAACTAAGCATTTTTTTTTTTGCGTTACGCAGGCCTCTCACAGTTGTGGCCTCTCCCGTTGCGGAGCACAGGCTCCGGACACGCAGGCTCAGCGGCCATGGCTCACGGGCCCAGCCGCTCCCTGGCATGTGGGATCTTCCCAGACAGGGGCACAAACCCGCGTCCCCTGCATCGGCAGGTGGACTCTCAACCACTGCGCCACCAGGGAAGCCCACAACTAAGAATTTTTAAGGACTCTTTAATCCTGATCAACTAAGTACACTGAGATCCATGTGATATTCAAGAAATTCCCTGAAAATTGAAATTAATAAACCGCAAATTTAAAAATGCAAAAATCAAAGATAGAGAACTAGGAATAAACACTGGAAGTGGGCTTGGAGAGAGCGCCTGCTCACACGCTGCCTTAGCTTTCCATTCCCACTGCTGCTGCTCTCGCTCAGGCCCTTCACCTGTCTTGCCCAAATGACCACAAATTCCTCCCAGCAGATCTTCCAGCCTGGTACTACTGCTTCAATGTGCTCCTAAAGTACAGCTCAGATCACAGCACACTTCAAAATCCTTAATGGTCTCTACTGTCTACAGGATATGGTCCAAATGACTTAGACTGCATTTTGTGATTGGGTTGTACTTTCTTTCCAGTTGCCCAATACCCACTAATCTCTCTCTCTCTCTCTCTCTCTCTCTCTCTCTCTCTCACACACACACACACACACACACACACACACACACACAATGTTCCCCCAAATTCCAGGATACTCTTGGTCCTGCTTTTGCCTCTGCCTAAGGATAGCCAAACTGAAATCCAACCTGCCCTGCAAGATACATCAACAGAACTCCTTTGTGAATACTGCCTTCCCCAAGTGAAAGTGCGTTTATCTTTATATTCCTGTTTACACACAGATGTTTATAATAAAGCCATTCAAAGAATGTAGGGAGATGATTAACCTCAGCAATTTCTTGGTGCTCCCAAGGTCAGGTTTCCAAGACTGTTCATATCCTCACTCACAGAACCCAGTAAACGTCGAAAATTGTTATGTCTCCCAAGACATACCAGGACTATGGTATTTAAAACCAAGGATCAGTGATTTGGGTTAAAAAGCCACTGTAACAATAACTTAAAAGAGAGTAAACACCAGCTGTCAGGCCCCACTTCCAAGGCAGCATAATCAACAGGAAGGGAGGGGATTTTGCGGCAGCATGAAGAATAACAGTTGTTGCATTTATCAATATAAACAGATACCACCTGTTCTATGAATCCTTCCTCAAATCTGCTCCCACAGCAAGACTCAATTCTCCCTTCTCTGTGTGCCCATAATAGTCTATACTTCTCTTATCGCCTTTATCATTTCCTGTTTTATATTACACTCTGTGGTCCTATCTATCTTCCATTGCTTGAGTATAGGCTCCTTGAGGGCAGGGATTACATACTGCTCATCTCAATATCCCAAAAGCACTTGGAATTTTGTTTTCAAACAGCAGACACTTACCATGTGCACATACTATGAAATCAAATATCCACACAACACAATGGCAGCAGTTGAACAATAAGCGAATTTATAAGATTCCTATTGAGACCTCATTTCATCTAGATGAGATATTAGATGATCCTTGGGGGAAGGGTCTAAGTAAAGGGGGAGAGAGTACTCAGAAGGATCTCATGGTTTCCAGAAAGTGTAACTGTCCTTGGCTGAGAAAATGAGATCAGATATAACAACTTCTCACCTGCATACAAACAACTTAGGCTGAGGACTGTCACATCTTGCAGACGAGAAGGATTGAGAGGTTCCAACACAGGTAGAGAAAGGGTATCCAATGCCATGGTTACATCAATCACCAGTGAATGAAAACTGGAATATAAGAGAAGATTAACAAAAGTGTCTCTTTGAGTCACTTGCTTCTACAATCTGATAGTTAAAGAAAGTCGGCATGCCATAAAAACTAACCAGTTTCTCTCTTTTTGAGAGCAGCGTTAAAACGCAAAGCATATGCACCCTGGGGCACCTTACCCATTACGAACAGCAGTGGCATCTGCTACTGTTGCAGGCATGATGAAGAAGGAATTGGCCAGCACTGCATCTTGAAACCGATTGATGTAGCGTAGGAAATAGGGCAGGTTTAAACACACACGCAGTAGCTTCTCTGAGCCACCTGAATTAACGAAAACGCTCAACCTTACAAACAGGCCTCTGCTGCTTGATTTTCTTCCACTTAAGGAATTTCTGAAAGCAGAGAAACCACCTTTCTGATGACAATTAAGAGTCTCACCAAGCTCCTGAAGACTAGCCACATTCTGAGCTATGAACACATTCTTGGTTTTGATAGCAGAGGCTTGATCTGTGGATGACTGCTCATCATTTTCTCCTTCCGCCTGAAGAGAAACAAAGGATGTGAAAGGCCCATCAAGATACTATCATCTGTTGATTGCTGTCCTCAAGTTCAGAATAGAACCAAGCATCCAAACTAAACAGCTGCTCCACAGATACTCTTCAGACCCCCCCCAGTTAATGAGGGGGAAAGTCCTCTCTAACACTGGGGAAAATACAAGTCATTTTTCCAAGAAAAGGGGGAAAATATATAGCTTTAAAATATATATATTCTGTGACTAGTACAGAGTGATGCCTTTTACAGAAAGGAGTACATGCTCTTTGTCTACTTGCATTGAGAAATGTTGGAAGAATGGTCCTCAAAATAGTAATAACTGTGAACAGAAGGAATTGACGTGTTACTTATTTTTGGTTTGTATTCTTCAGCTTTGTACCAAAGGCAGGTACATCATTTTATATCACAAATGTAAAATAGATTTGTTAGCTATTTTTGCTAGTATTATCATCTTAACAAACCCCACAAGATGAGGCCATTTGGCTGAAGTAACTCACCGGAGTCTGTGGACCTACGGGTGATGATGCTACAGTTCTAGGGTTAAAAACTGACGTCAGCTGGTTCAAAAAATTCATCTGGACCTCCTTCTGCTTCAGCTCTGGGCTTACTGGTGCAGCCAGCTCTTTCTGATCTTCCACTACAAAATATAAAAGCAAGAGAGGGATGAGGGGAGTGCCACTAGAAGGCAAAAGAGGAAATAGCTGGCCAGAGGACTGGCCAAGAAACCAAGTCTGGTGAAGGAACACTCACCATCTGACAGTGTCTTCACTGTTTGTGGCAGCTTGGCCGATTTCATCATTGCTGTAAATGTGATAATTTCAGTTCTGTCTAATCGGCTACAGCCAGTGCACAGGCCCTTGATGAGGAGAATTAAGTGTTTCTGGAAAAAAAAAAATTCAAATACGCCTTTTAATAGAAGAGTCTATTCTTTAGGGACTTCTAGCTGGCAAAGGGCCAAATTTAGGTTCGGACCAAGAACTGCAAATTAGGAAAAACAGTAAAGCAGAGATCACAACCTGATGGTCCTCAGACCATATCTGCTTGCAGGTTTGTCTCACTGTTCTCAGTGTTGTTGTTGTTTTAATTTGAAGTTATGGCCAACTTTTTAAAACATGGAAGATTTAACATACAAATCCAGATTTCCTGTCTCTCTCAATAATTTATAAGACAGAGCAACTCTGCTGCCATTCCTGTAGGGCAAGAGTCAGCTGGAGCCAAACAGTGACTGGCCCCTTTATAGCTGGGTCATGTACCCTTCTCAACCAGCATACTTGACTCACTTTATGTCACTTGCCTGGCCCCCACAGGCATATCTTTGCAATCCTTGAAAAAGCCTCTGCAGCCCTCTATACCAGGGGTTGGTAAACCATAGCCCCAGTTCAGCCCACTGCCTATTTTTGTAAATAAAGTTGACTGGATCACAGCTATGCTCATCCATTCACGTATTGTCTGTGGCTGCTTTCAAACTACAAAGGCAGAGTTTAAAAGGCAGAGATCAGCTGCAACGGGGACTGGATGGTCGGCAAATTCTCTACTATGTGGCCTATTACAGAAAAAGTTTACCAACCCCTGCTCTATGCCATCCTTCTCCATCATTCCACTTGTCAGTCACAAGCCTACCACAAAATAAGGGCCAGAAATGGGCCCATCACTCTTACCTGGGACACAGCGCAAGCCTCATCTGGATTCTCCAGACGCAGGAGAGAAAACTCAATCAGGACTTTACAGGCTGCTGCCACAGACTGAAGTTGGTTCCGGGGAACTGAGAAAGGAATAAACTTTACTTAACTTCAGACCGCTATAACTCACTTCAGCCTCACAGTCAATAAACCAAACAAGTATTGAGCTCCATATGTCCAACATTCCCAGTATCATTCTACGAGAATAATTATTCAGAACCAACAACCCTACAGGCAAACAAAGGCATTTTGGCATTGATAAGCATCAACTGCTTCTAGATCAATTTATCTTACATTTACTAGAAATTAAGATAATTATAATAGGAAGTACATCACAATAAGTACCAAGCACTTCAAATATATTAACCCACTTAATCCCTAAACCAATTCTATGGGGTAGATAATATTGTTACCCACCTTCCCGTCTTTTTTTTTTTTAACAGATAAGGAAATTAAACCATAGACAGGTTAAATGACTTGACCAAAGTCACGCAGCTGGAGTTAAATCCAGGAAGTCTGGCTCTAAAGTTCATGCTCTTACCCAGTAGACTACACTACCTCTCCGTTCCCTTTTTGCAACGGGCTTCCTACTCAAAGTCTCTCCAATCTAAAAGTGATTCTTACAGTGGTAGCCAATGCCTATAATAAACAGCACTAGACACCGAAAGATTACTCAGCAACCCTGTAACTTCCTTTCACTTCGCTTGCTTAGCAAACTATTTAAGTAAAATAATTCAAACTCTTCAGAACTGTATGAGTTAGGATTGGAAAAAAAAAGTGAAAATGCAAAATTTCAGAAATAGTGGAAAGCAAGGGCTTGGTCACGTTTGGGGGTAGAAAAGTTTAAAAGATGGGGAACTGAAGTGGAAATCCAGTCACACACCAGAGAACACAAAAGCAGAATTTAATTTCTCACCAAAATCAAATAAGGAATAGAGCCTTGGTTAGTGGCTGCTAACCCCAGGTCAGTATCCACCTAACCCCCCAATCCCACCCACCCTGCCCCCCAAAATTAGCACACTAATAACTACGTGTGTAAAATCAATAAAATGCTTTTGATTAAAAAGGCAAGGAAGGTTAACTCAATGGTTATGAAATAGATGTCCAAACCAAATAGTTTTTAAATCCCTTTTGGTTGGCCTCGGTAAAGGAACTTCCAGAGCCTTATCATACTGACAGTTGTCTCCGCTCTTGAGTGAACAGGTTACAACTAAAATACAGACTTCATTAACAACTTGTTCAGACACCCTACCAAGAGGACACACAATTTCCCTATTCATGAGCCCTTAAAAGGGAAGGACAAGAATAGAATACTTACTGAGGCTACAAACTGTTGTGATATAGTGTGTGGAAAGTGCAACAAAAGATGAGTAGAATGGCTCATACTGCTTCTCGTGGTGCAGGATTTCTGATTCACTGCAAAGAAAATAATTCAGCCAACATTTACTTAGTGCTTACTATATGCCAGATACCCTACCCCTTTACAGGCATTACCTGACTTAATCCTTGTAGCAATCCTACTTGGCAGGCACTGTTATCATCCCTATATCCAAGTTGAGAAAGTGAAGCTTAGAGAGTTAAAACTAAAGTACCTTATTCAAGGTATCAGGCTTAGTAAGTGGCAAAGGCTAATGAACAGGAAACACTTTCAAACTCACTTAGAATTAAAGAAATACAAGTAAAAACACAACAGGATACCATACTGTCCTGTATTACTGACTGGCAAAGACAAAGCTAATAATGCCATGAGTTGGCCAAAGGAGGGGTAAAGCAGGGCACTCAAAATACTGTTAGTGGGAATACAGACTATAGTAACACATTCTGAAGACCAAACAAGGCCAGTCCATAATGCAGTAACTTAAAAAGAATCAACAACTCAAGGGAAGAAATCATCTGATGGGTGATAAAATCCAAAATTCTTTAGGTACCAGAGTCCTCCATCCCCCTCCCCACACCCATAGGATACAGCTAGATCACAACAAAGTGATTATTAACCACATCCCTTATCTTTCCCTGAGAAAATGGCCTCTTCAGTGAAAATCTGGAGCCCAACTAAGTCTAAAAGCTGGATACATTTATGTCATTCTCTTTATCAAATCAGATGCTAATTGCAACCCATGGAAAAAGAAGGCAAAGAAAACACTAAAATGTCATATTAAATGGAAAGAGGAGAGCAATGTGGCTAAACAGTTTCCTCAGTAAGTTAATTCTCCAGCAAGAACTATCAGCCTAGGAAGGGAAACGTAAACAGAGTCAGGACTCTATCCACTTGCCAAATCAACACAGGAGCCAAAAAGATAAGCTCAACATTTGGAAGGTGCCATCGTGAGTGATGAATCATCTCAAACAACACTTAAGAGTCTGGCACTGCAAACACTTTGCTATTTGGAGATTTATCAGGTATAAATGGGTGTTTATCAAATATCAGTTCCTTATCTTGGAATATCTCCTTCACCAAGAAAAAGTATTTATGGAGCACCTATGATGTGCAAGAACCTCCCTGCCCATCAAGGATCATTTCTCCCTAGATGGACAAAAAGAAGGAAACAAAAACCTTGAAACATCAAGCAACACTCAAAGCTTCAGGGGCCATCACACAGGTGAGGATCATATCACATTCAGCAGAGAACTCCCCAACCTCCTGCTTCCACCTCCTACAACGGCTGTTCCTTCACTCCCATCCTTACACTTATGCATTCATTGTTCTAAGGTTTCCCCACCCTGTAATTTGATCCATTTTACTAAGTATTTACCTTCTCTGCTTTTTTCAAAGTTTCAGAGCGGCTTACCCCCACGTTTTTCAACTGAACAGGTTTACCAAAACTAAGAGAAAAACTGCCTATCCAAAGAACAAACTTATTCTGCTCCTTTCATTCCCATTCAGATAATAAAATATATCCAAAATATAGCAGTAAACACATTTAATTGCCTGGTTCAATGCTGCCCTATTATGATTTAACAAACCCTACTTCCTGCCCTAGAAATATGCAACTGCCTTATTCCAATCAAGAACAAAGAACGCACTTTGGGGAAGGATGGACATTAGCAATAGAAAAAAATGGAGCAGTCTTGAGGCTCAACTTACGATTTGCTTGGGACAAGTAAGGATAAACCTAGGGAAATTAGTTTTAAAAAGACTTAAAGGTGGGGCACTTCCCTGGCAGTCCAGTGGTTAAGACTCCACCCTTCCAATGCCGGGGGCGAGGGTGAGATCCCTGGTCGGGGAACTGGGATCCCGCATGCCGCACGTTGCGGCCAAAATAAGAAAAAGAAAAGTAAAAGAAAATATATCGGAGTGCCTTCTTTAAAAAAAAAAAAAAAAGAGAGACTTGAAGGGGAGAGTAGGCAGGTGGACATGTGGCCCAAAGGACAATGTTGTTATCTCTTGATTCTAAAGAAACAACTGTGTTTGAGTACCCTGATGAAGCTGTGCCGCCACGATTCCTTACCCCACCCTCATTTCCCAAGAACCTGACAGACACCAAGTCACCAAAGGAGGCAAAGAAATGGAAAAATGGAAGAAAGGGCAAGACGTTAGGTAGGAAGGGGAAGAATGCAGAAATTGAAGGCAAATATGACAGGAAGAAAAATAAGGAGATTTCAAGGTAAAAATATCTCTCCTCTAGGCAGTCAAGCTATTTTCCTCAAACGTCTGCTTTGCCTAACAAACTGCAACGAAAGTATCACAGAGCCTCAAACACTGCTGAAAAGACAAGGAATCTGAAGTGGTTTTATTCCATACAAAATAAATGCAATGCAGAGCATAAAGGGAAACAGCAGCTAAGCAGAAGTCCAATTTGGTCAGAGAAGTCCGATTTGACATGTAAGTAAAAAAGAACTGGCCAGGGTCTGGAAATATCTGGGTTTTTCTAGGAAGATGTGAAAACTCAGATGTGGCAAAATAAAAGACTAAGGATTCACCTTCCTTCTCCCTCTTAGATTACTATTTATATCTTTGTTGTAAACTGTGGAAACTCCACAAAGCCCTTGCCCCTCATCAGAATCATAAACTCCCAAGTATAGAATCTATTATGCTTGTTTCAAGATACTTAGAATCATGAAACAAGCATAACGAATACATTAATGAGTTATATTCATTTCAAAAAATATATGTTTACAGACCATCTTCTGTGTGTCACAGAGTACTTAATACATGTTAACCAAAGAACTGAAAGTTTTCACATACATCCCTCACACTCTCCACAAACCTGCAGGGAATGTAATACTGAGACATGGAAACATTACCTAATCTCACAACTAACTATATACACTTATCATTTGGTGGCTGGCTTTCTTTCTGTAGGTCAATCACGAACTCGGCTGATGATGGCACTAGTGCACCCCTTTCTCCCTTAAGAGATTTTTAGAAAATGACTGCATTATCTAATGGGGATGTTGTAACAGCTTCTGCCTTCCCAAGTAGGTCTCCTCAGCCTAAATTTTACCAAATAGCTGGGAGGCAGGGATTCAAGGAGGCTTATCACTAAGAAAGGCAGGACAGCCTAGGAAGGACTGGCTCCAGGGAAAAGGGCTTTTTTTCTTTTTTTTTAATCTACAAAGACTCAGTCAAATTATTCAATGAGAACCATTCTCACCAACTTATCCTGCACAGAGTTAAGAAAGGAATTCTGGGGGCTTCCCTGGTGGTCCAGTGGTAAGACTCCGTGCTCCCAATGCAGGGGGCCCGGGTTAGATCCCTGGTCGGGGAACTAGATCCTGCGTGTGGCAACTAAAAAGATCCGGTGCACCGTGCCACAACCAAGACCCGGCACAACCAAATAAATAAATAAATTTTTTTTTTTTTAAAAAAGGAATTCTGTACTGGGTAGTATATAAGGCTACATTCAGCAATTACACTTTAAACAATTAAGCCCACATATAGCATGTGCTCCGTTAAGCTAGTTCTAGCTTCATTTCTGGTCTAGAAAAGTAATGGTGTTTAAAAGATTTTCAATCTTTACTACTAAAAGACATGCTATCAACAAGCAGTAGAAATGAAGATGAAGTCCCCTTTAAGTAAACTCAGATATCTTTCTCCTTTAAAAATTTAATGACAGGGGCTTCCCTGGTGGCACAGTGATTGAGAGTCTGCCTGCCGATGCAGGGGACACGGGTTCGTGCCCCGGTCCAGGAAGATCCCACACGCCGGGGAGCAGCTGGGCCCGTGAGCCATGGCCGCTGAGCCTGCACATCCGGAGCCTGTGCTCCGCAACGGGAGAGGCCCGCGTACAGCCAAAAAAAAAAAAAAAAAAAATCTAATGACACTTTTGAGAGTATGCTTCCCAACTTATCCATGCTACTCCCTCCTTTGTTTCAGTTTGGTTACAAAGTCAAACTTAACAAACAGGGTCCAGGGAATTCCCGGCAGTCCAGTGGTTAGTACTCTGCCAAGAGCCCGGGTTCAATCCCTGGTTGGGGAACTAAGATCCTGCAAGCCTCGTGGTGCGGCCAAAAAAAAAAAACAGGGTCTGGATCTAGGAATTATTTCTTCTACCTTTTCTTCAAACGCAAAGGTCAATTCCAACCATAAAAGTATGAAAGAATAGAGACAGAAAGTAGAATGGCAGAGGAGTCTCTCAGGGCATGTGTCATCTTCCCCAAAGGTCAAAAAGGGAGGAATTCAATGGATGAGCAGGCCACCGGATAGGAAGAGCTGACATGATGGAGCCAGGACATCAAAAAGAAAAAAAAAAAAGTTAAAAAAAAAAAAAAGGGAAGCAGAGAGTAGCAGACTGCAACAGAAAAATAGAAGGTCCCTGGAGGGAAGGAAGAAAAACATGGAAGGCATAACCACAGAAAGAAACACGGGACTGTCTGGGAGCGGCAACCACAGAGGTAAAGTAGCAGCCTAGGCACCTCAACCTTTGATTACCTGCAAAGCGAAGCGTGCCACAGCATCTGTACAGTGCTGGCTCTGACCTGGTTCTATACTCAGTGGCCATAATTTGATGTTCAAGAAATAATTCCACAATTCTGACACCTTTTTTTTTTTTTGGAAAAGCAAATAAAACTTTTGAGAGAATATTGATAGCAGGGTATTAATTTTTGTGCTCTAAACCAGGGTTTGGCCTGCAGGTCAAATCCAGCCAGTCACCTATCTCTGTACAGCCCATATTTAAGAATGGTTTTTACATGTGTTTTTATGGCTGGAAAAAAAAAATCAAAAGAACACTTTGTGACATGTAAGTATCATATGAAATTCACATTTGTGCCCATAAATAAGATTCTGGAACACAGCCACACCCATTTATTTATGTAATGTGTATGGCTGCTTTCGCCATACAATGGCAGAGATGACTAGCATACACACCGTATGGCCTGCAAGTTAAATTTACTCTGATCCTTTACAGAAAAAATGTGCTGACCTCTGCTCTACACCAAACTGAACACTTGATATGTTTAGTTGTTCTAACTGTAAAGAACTTGTAAGCCAGATATTTCTTCTGGAAATTACAGAACCATGTAACAGCAAACCAATAAACAGTCCCATTTGCAAGAGTCTGAAAATATTTTATTGAGAGAGGGAGGGAGGGAGGGAGAGAAAAAACTGTTTCTGTGGGAAAATGACCTCTCAGACAATAAGCACAACCTTCAGATCATATTGCTCTCAGAGAGCCTGAAGAGGACACATAACAGGCTTTCCAAAGTTGACTGAGCCACAAAAACCAGAACAGCGACTTCAAGGATCTTGCCTTCCAATAAAAATATGTTACTAAACAGCCATCAGTTTGGATTTTCTTTTCCAAACCATGAAAAGAGGTCTTATTAGTGTCTATAAACGCAGGCAACCCTTGATTATCTTAGCTATACAGAGTGCAAGAGGGGCCACCATCACTTATTTGGCAAAATTCAAACATACCGTGACATATTTGGTTTTGGCTCCTTCTACAGGTTGGAGGGAGTTGCTTAACTATTACAGTTTAAAAGGCGTGGGCCCATAATACTGGATGTATGGGACAGGGTGTCAACAAATGACTTTATTACCTACTCAGCTCATGTCCATAAAAACATAAAAGCAAATGTTCTAAAAAGTGGAGCACTGGGCTTCCCTGGTGGCGCAGTGCTTGAGAGTCCGCCTGCCGATGCAGGAGACGCGGGTTCGTGCCCCGTTTCGGGAAGATCCCACATGCCGCGGAGCGGCTGGGCCCGTGAGCCATGGCCACTGAGCCTGCGCGTCCGGAGCCTGTGCTCCGCAAATGGGAGAGGCCACAACAGTGAGAGGACCCGATAATGCAAGGAAAAAAAAAAAAAAAAAAAAAAGTGGAGCACTGACCATTCTAAGTAACACGACCAGTGTAATTCGGGAAAAATATCACTAATCCAAATGTTTAAAACAGTTATAAAGAGACTACATAATTTGAGAGCAGTATCTTTGATATTTGTTTACATCTTCCGAACGTTCTTGGCTTAATAATAAGATAGGGAAACCCATCTGTAAAGTTAACTGTGAGCTTACCAAACCAAACCATTATTTTATTCTATTTTTTTAAACCTCATCCAAAGTATCACAAACCTAACAATAAACACTATAATAGACAATGTGCCAAACCATGGGCATCCCTTGAGTAATAAATAGCAATTTCTAACCTTCTGGATAACATGTAGGTATACTCTTGTTGGCATGAAGCTAAAATGACCCAGTTAGCAATTGCAGAAAGTTGCTGAAGTCAGGTTTGGCTAGAAAAATGAAAGTGAGACTAGCTTTAAAGGCAGGTCTTCCATTAAACTAATGAAAGACTGCTCTGAGGAAGGTAAGACAGGAAAAGGCAGGCACTGTGATATCACTGGCCTTGTATGTACACAACTCTCACAATCTAAGAATCTCAGAAAGAAAAATTCATGTAACAGCAAACCAATAAACAGTCCCGTTGGTAAGAGTCTAAAGATATTTTAGTGACAGGGCGAGTATACGGTTTCAGTGGGAAAATGACCTCTCAGAATAACACTGCAATGTTTTTAATCAAAGACCGTTACGGTAGCAATATACCATAAGTGTAACCTGAAAAGAAACTCATCAATGATAACTAGTGGCTTCAGTCACAGAAACAGCACGTGGACCCAAGTAATTACAGCACCAGGGAGACCGTTATTAAATTATGTGGTAGCTCTCCAATTTAAACCCCGGGCTCCGCTACGGCCCAGGCTAGAGGGAAGGGCGCGGACGAGAAATGCAAACTCATCAGCGCTTTGACATTAACATAGGGGGCAGCCCTGGGAACATTCCCCTACGAGGTCGATGCATCTCAAAATTACTCCGAAACCAGCCCGGCCACGCCCTCCCGAGAGGGCGTACTCAAAAGTTTTGCTCGTGAGGGAAATTGAGGCACAGGATTTACCCGGGTTGGCGGAAGAACACCAGACAAGCTTTCCTCTCCCAGGGCCGGGGAGCCCCGAAGCCGGGGCCAGGGCCGCGGTCTCAGAGCCTCAGGAGGTAGCCGGGCAGCGGGTCCAGATCCTCTGGCACGACCTCCCCTCCCCCTCCCGGTTCCCGCCCCACCGGGGACGCCGCCCGGTACCTCTCGATGACTGAGGCCACCAGCTGCGGCAACTCCTTCATCTCGAAGGCGGAATAGGACGCGGATAGCAGGGGCCGCACCGCCACCTCCCAGCCCGGGGTCGTGTCTGCCTCCGTTGCCGGGGCCCCGGGCGTCGGCGCCGCAGCCGCCGCCTCTTCGCCGCCGCTCGTCGCCATCTTCCGTCGTACTACAGCAGCTCCCTCCGGGGGCTTGCCACCGGCCCAGCGCCTCCTCCCGGGAGGGGGCGGAAGTGACGCAATAGGCGCGTCAGACTGCGCGACGCAGTCGCCAGCCAAAATACGCGACGCACGAGGACAGCCTCCCTCTGCTCTCGCAGGGGGAGCGTGACGCGGCGCGGGGACGGGGACGAGGAGATGCGCCTGCGCAGGACGTAGTCCTTCGGATGAGGGCCGGAGCGTTAAGCTCCGCGCCAGCGGGCTGGAAGTCGTTCCCGGAAATGGGAGGTCTGTGGATTTCGGGCACTCCGGAGAGGTGAGATTGGGACTTGGTTTCAGTTGACTAGACCAAGACAGCGAAGTAGACCTGCATCGGCGAATATAATGGCCCCGGCTCAAGAAAGCTAAGGACGGGAAGAGGCCGTCGAAGCCTAATCACGCTCACCTGCTTCACTTCCCTGATGACCACCCCCCCACACTCCCAACAGTTACAGTATAGCGCTTCAGTTTGCAAAACTCTTTCTCCTCACACCACCTCTCGCTATTAGTGTAATCGCCAGTCCTTTCTTCGCGCTGAAATCCCTTTTATGTTTTGTTGTTGTTGTTTTTGCGGTACGCGGGCCTCTCACTGTTGTGGCCTCTTCCGTTGCGGAGCACAGGCTCCGGACGCGCAGGCTCAGCGGTCATGGCTCGCGGGCCCAGCCGCTCCGCGGCATGTGGGATCTTCCCGGACCGGAGCACGAACCCGTGTCCCCTGCATCGGCAGGCGGACTCTCAACCACTGCGCCACCAAGGAAGCCCTCTTTTTATGTTTTGATTACCATCATTAGTAATGTTACCAGCTCGTAACGTTCCATTCCCCCCTTTTTCTACTAGCAAAGAAAGAATGTAAACTTTTCATCCGGTAATTTTCTTGTTTCTGGTTGTGGGCTTTTCTTTTCCGTCTAGAGAAGTTCCTTTAGCATTTTTTGTAAAGCTGGTTTGATGTGATGGTGCTGAATTCTTTCAGCTTTTGCTTGTCCGTAAAGCTTTTGATTTCTCCATCAAATCCGAATCAGTTCAGAATGATAAATATAGTTAACACTGCTGTATGTTATATATGAAAGTTCTTAAGAGAATAAATCCTAAGAGTTCTCATCACAAGGAAAAACATATTTTTCTTTCATTTTGTAGCTACATGAGATGATGGATGTCCACTAAACTTATTGTGATAATCCCTTTATGATGATTTTAAGTCAAATCATTATGCTGTACGCCTTACATTTACCCAGTGCTGTGGGTCTATATCTCAATAAGACCTGGAGAAAATAAAATAAAATCCTGAGAAAAAGAAAAAAAAACATCTGAATGAGAACCTTGCTGGGTAGAGTATGCATAGTAGTCATAGGTTTTTCTCCTTCATTACTTTTAAGTATTGTGCCACTCCCTTCTGGCCTGTAGAGTTTCTGCTGAAAAATCAGCTGATAGCCTTATGGGAGTTCCCTTGTATGTTATTTGTTGCTTTTAATATTCTCTCTTTATCTTTAATTTTTGCCATTTTGGTTACAGTGTGTCTTGGTGTGTTCCTCTGTGGGTTAATCCTATATGGGACTCTGCACTTCTGGACCTGGGTGACTGTTTCCTTTCCCAGGTTAGGGACCTTTTCAGCTATTATCTCTTCAAATATTTTCTCAGGCCCTTTCTCTCTCTCCTCCTGGGACCCCTATAATGCAAACATTAGCACACTTGGTGTTGTCCCAGAGGTCTCTTAAACTGTTGCCATTTCTTTTCAGTCTTTTTTCATTTTTCTCTTCAGCAGCAGTGATTTCTACTACTCTGTCTTCCAGCTCACTGATCCGTTCTTCTGCCTCATTTAGTCTACTACTGACTCCTTCTAGTGTATTTTTCACTTCAGTTATTGTATTCTTCAATTCTGTTTGGTTGTTCTTTATATTTTCTAATTTTTTGTTAAAAACTTCTTTATAGGAACTTCCCTGGAGGCACAGTGGTTAAGAATCCGCCTGTCAATGCATGGGACATGGGTTCGAGCCCTGGTCCAGGAAGATCCCACATGCCGCAGAGCAACTAAGCCCGTGCGCCACAACTACTGAGACTGCGCTCTAGAGCCTGTGAGCCACAACTACTGAGCCCACAAGTCACAGCTACTGAAGCCCACGCACCTAGAGCCCATGATCCGCAACAAGAGAAGCCACCACAATGAGAAGCTCGCGCACCGCAACGAAGAGTAGCCCCTGCTCAACGCAACTAGAGAAAGCCAGCATGCAGCAACGAAGACCCAACACAACCAAAATTAAATAAATAAATAAAATTGAAAATAATAATAATAAAACTTCTTTATACAATGGAATACTACTCAGCCATAAAAAAGAATGAAATAATGCCATTTGCAGCAACATGTATGGACCGAGAGGTTATCATACTAAGTGAAGGAAGTCAGAAAGAAAGCCAAATACCATATGATATCACTTATATGTGGAATCTAAAATATTACATAAATGAACTTAGCCACAAAGTAGAAACAGACTCACAGACATAGAGAACAGATTTGTGGTTGCCAAGGGGGAGGGTGTATGGGGGAGGGGTGGAATTAGCAGATGCAAACTATTATATATAGAATGGATGAACAACAAGGTCTGTATAGCACAGGGAACTATATTCAATATCCTGTAATAAAACATAATGAAAAAGAATGAAAAAAAAAAACTTCTTAGAGGCACACATTCCTATAAGACTATCCTAAGAATTATCAACTTCCTGGACTTCTCTAACTTCAATTTAGGAAATAGTAACTCCTCCACGTCCTAGCCTTGCCTTATTGTCTTGTTTTGCTGAGTGCGACTTATTTAATATTCTTTACAACAATGCTCTTACTATGCGGTATAATGATGTAATATCAACTTGAATGAAATGAAAAAAAAAACTCTGATTGCTCTACGCATCCATTCTCCCGAGTTCTTTGATCAAGTTTACAATCATTACTCTGACGGAAAGAATGTGAACTTTTATCCACAGGATAATATCTATATTTTTGCCGATAAAAAATGATCTGGGTTTCAGATCTAAGAGGGAAAAGCAGTTTGACTTAAGGAAAGGTATGCATGCCTTGAGGGCCCTCTTGTGTGTGAGTTCTCTGAGGATGACTTCGAGCTCCAGGCCCTGTGGCTCACAGTGCACCCAAGTCAGAAAATGTTCACAAGGGGTTTCCCTGGTGGCGCAGTGGTTGAGGGTCCGCCTACCGATGCAGGGGACACGGGTTCGTGCCCCGGTCCGGGAGGATCCCATATGCTGCAGAGCGGCTGGGCCCGTGAGCCGTGGCTGCTGAGCCTGCCCATCCGGAGCCTGTGCCCCGCAACGGGAGAGGCCGCGGCAGTGAGGGGAACATGTACCGCCAAAAAAAAAAATGTTCATAAGAACTGTGAAGACGTTTGGAAAATCCTGAAATTCTCCCCCATGGTTTGGAGGAGCGCCTTTTATTCCCGGTGTAATGCTGATAAATAAATTGGTACCTGGTGTTCAATCTAGACTCTTTGTAAGAAAAGAGCTATTTTATATTAGAAGTAAAATTCAGTCAAGTCAAGGCCAGTCTTAGAGGAAACCATGGCTTCAGTGGTAACAGTAGGGATTTTCCTTTAGTGTCTTATATCAGGGGTTAACAAAACAGCAGTTTCCTTAAACATAAAAAGGATGAAAGATGAAAGGGAAAAAAAACCTTTCCGTAACACAGTAACTATCACCATATTACAAGATACAGAAACAGAACCCTAAGGAGAAGGCTGGAGACCAAGCATTTTATAGTGGCTCTTAAGACATTAATTTTATTTTACTCAAAGGACAAAATCTGCAAAGATTCTCTTGGAGAGACTTCAGAAAATAATAAAAGATCAAATGACCCTGCTCTCCTTCCCCCTCCATCTGCTGCAGCTGTACGAAAGAGGGTAAAAAAGGCAAATGCAGACTATCACAGGGAGATTTGCACCTGTACCTAAACATTTTTTTGGTATACTTTAAATATTTCTGGCTTACAGATTTGAAGAATGCATTCTAGGGTAATGACCTTCCATTATAAATATCACATTAATTTCAGTATTGGAGGTTTGTTCTTGTATTGCTACAAAGATGTGGAATGGGGACTTGCCTGGTGGCGCAGTGGTTAAGACTCCACGCTCCTGATGCAGGGGGCCTGGGTTCGATCCCTGGCCGGGGAACTAGATTCCGCATGCATGCCGCAACTAAGAAGCCCGTGGTCGCAACTAAGAAGCCCGCGGTCACAACTAAGACCCGGCACAACCAAATAGATAAATAACTTTTCAAAAAAATAATAATAAATAAATATTAGAAAAAGATTTGGAATGGCATCCACATTCTAAATTTAGATAACAAAAGAAAGAAACAGGATAAGTAGGGGAGTAAAAAAGACTTCTAGATGAAACATAAGCTTCTAATACTTTGGCCCAGAAAATAAGATAGAAACGAAAAAATAGTAATTTTTAGAAATTATTACCTGAGGGACTTAAAATACTAGTTCTCTTCTAAGCCCAAGTGGCTGGGCAAGGAACTAAAATAAATTTTAAAAGAAAGCAAGAAATGATATAGTCACGTTACAGGAAATATAATGAAAGAAAATTAAGCAGCCGTAGCTGAACTGTATGGTTTAAAGATCAATGTGGTGGATAAAATAGATAAACAAAGATTTACTATATAGCACAGGGAACTATATTCAGTATCTCATAAAACTATAATGGAAAATAATCTGAAAAAGTATATATATATATATATATATATAATATATATATATATACAGGTATAAAAATAACTGAATCACTTTGCTGTACATCTGAAACATTGTAAATTAACTATACTTCAATTTTAAAAAAACAATGCATGCTGGTTTATGTACTCTATTGCAAAGCTACATTGAGAGATGGGAGGGAGGATAAAGCAAATAGGTGGAAAATGTTAACATTTGGGGAATCTGAGTGAAGGGTATCAGAATTCTTAGTACTCTTCTTGTAATCTTTCTCTAAGTCTGAAACTGTATCAAAATAAAAAGTTAAAAATATTGTAAATACTTTGTGATTAGGAAAACATGGTTAGTATATCATGAGTATAATGACATATGGCAGGCACTTAACAGAAAGAAAATAGTGTACATAAAGTCTAGGAAGAGTGGAATCCAATGGTTATACTGTATGTATTAGCACTATTGGGGCATGAGGAAGGGCTGTCCTGATCTGTGGAAGTGAATATTTTGGTCTCTCTTGCAGATATATATCTATGATAAAAACCATGCGTAGGATATCACACCCCCTATTCTAAGTCCATAATAAACAAGCACACTTATAATAGAACTTTGACTTATTTTCCAGGCTTTTTCATAGGAGAGAATATATATTTCAACTGGCAAACATAAGTAGTCTATTCCTCTTTGCATTTACAGTCTTCACTGTCATCAATAAGCTGGCATTCTGGTCATCAGTCTTCTAGTCTAGGTTATCTTATCACAGCACATGGGATGTACAATATCACCAAAACTATAAAGAAGTATGATGGACTTATATGAGTGTACCTTGGATGTGTATTTTTGCTTTCTTAACTTTCATTCTTTCGGATTGCATGTTAGAGTCAACAGTATGCTTCAGGGAATTCCCTGGTGGTCCAGTGGTTAGGACTCCACGCTTCCATTGCAGGGGGCACAGGTTCAATCCCTGGTTGGGGAACTGAGATCCCACAAGCCGCGCAGCATGGCCAAAAAAAAAAAAGTGTGCTTCAATACGAGTCTGTGGTTATTTTATTTATTTATTTTGTTGTACGCGGGCCTCTCACTGCTGCAGCCTCTCCCGTTGCGGAGCACAGGCTCCGGACGCGCAGGCTCAGCGGCCATGGCTCACGGGCGCAGCTGCTCCGCAGCATGTGGGATCTTCCCGGACCGAGGCACGAACCCATGTCCCCTGCATCGGCAGGTGGACTCCCAACCACTGCGCCACCAGGGAAGCCCTCTGTGGTTATTTTATAAAGACACCTTCCTAAATGGGCTCAGTCTCTCCTGGAATAGGCATATTCCCAGTATCAGAGATCAGAAATTTAGATAAGCCTCAGGACTGGTGGGAAAGTGGCTTCTTGGTTGAAGGTCAGTCTCAACTGACATCACACCCAAACTCCTTAAAAAATGAGGAGGTGGGTGTACCCATTCTTTATGTTATTATAAACCCTTACTGGAAGGATGGTCTAAATAATACAAGAGAGACTTACCTGAAAGAGTATTCAACTGATCTCATAAAAGTCCCTAATGGTGGGACTGGTGGTGCAGTAGTTAAGAATCCACCTGCCAATACAGGGGACATGGGTTCGAGACCTGATCCGGGAAGATGCCACATGCCGTGAAGCAACGAAGCCCGTGTGCCACAACTACTGAGCCTGCACTCTAGAGCCCATAAGCCACAACTGCTGAGCCCATGTGCACTACTGAAGCCTGCGTGCCTAGAGCCCGTGCTCCGAAACAAGAGAAGCCACCACAATGAGAAGCCCGCGCACCGCAACAAAGAGTATCCCCTGCTCACAGCAACTAGAGAAAGCCCGTGCACAGCAACAAAGACCCAAAGCAGCCAAAAAAATAAATAAATAAAATAAATTTATTAAAAAATAAATCCCTAATGGAATAACACTTGAGAATTTCAGAGAAAAGACAGTCTCTTCAGTAAGTGGTGCTGTGAAAACTGGACAGCTACAGGTAAACGAATGAAATTAGAACACTCCCTAACACCATACACAAAAATAAACTTAAAATGGATTAAAGACCTAAATATAAGGCTGGATACTATAAAACTCTTAGAGGAAAACATAGGCAGAACGCTCTGACAGAAATCACAGCAAGATGTTTTTCAATACACCTCCTAGAGTAATGAAAATTAAAACAAAATAAACAAATGGGACCTAATTAAACTTAAAAGGTTTTGCGCAGCAAAGGAAAACAAACAAAATGAAAAGACAGCCCTCAGAATGGGAGAAAATATTTGAAAATGAAGCAACCGACAAGGGATTAATCTCCAAAATATACAAACAGCTCATGCAGCTCAATATCAAAAAAACAAACAACACAATCAAAAAATGGGCAGAACAGAATTCCCTGGCAGTTCAGTGGTTAGAGCTCCATGCTTTCACTGCTAAGGTTGCGGGTTCAATCCCTAGTTGGGGAACTGAGATCTGGCAAGCCACGGGGCAAGCACAACCAAAAACAAACAAAAAAAACCAGTGGGCTGAAGATCTAAATAGACATTTCTCCAAAGAAGACGTATGGATGGCCAAAAAGCACATGAAAAGCTGCCCAACATCACTAATTATTAGAGAAATGCAAATCAAAACTACAATGAGGTATCACCTCACACTGGTCAGAATGGCCATCATCAAAAAACTACAAACAATAAATGCTGGAGAGGGTGTGGAGAAAAGGGAACCCTCCTATACTGTTGCTGGGAATGTAAACTGGTACAGCCACTATGGAGAACAGTATGGCACTTCCTTAAAAACTAAAAATAGAGCTACCATATGATCCAGCAATCCCACTCCTGGGCATACATCCACAGAAAACCATAATTCGAAAAGATACACGCACCCCAATGTTCATTGCAGCACTATTTACAATAGCCAGGACATGGAAGCAACCTAAATGTTCATCAACAGAGGAATGGATAAAGAAGATATGGTACATATATACAATGGAATATTACTCAGCCATAAAAAAGAACAAAATAATGCCATTTGCAGCAACATGGATGGACCTAGAGATTGTCATACTGAGTGAAGTAAGTCAGAGAAAGACAAATATCATATGATATCATTTATATGTGGAATCTAAAAGAAAAGGTACAAGTGAACTTATTTACAAAACAGAAATAGAGACACAGATGTAGAAAACAAACTTACAGCTACCAGGAAGTAAGGGGGGGGCGGGGAGGGATAAACTGGGAGATTGGGATTGACATATATACACTAATATATATAAAATAAGTTACTGATAAGGACCTACTGTATAACACAGGGAACTCTACTCAGTACTCTGTAATGGCCTATATGGGAAAAGAATCTAAAAAAGAGTGGATATATATATATATATGTATAACTGATTCACTTTGCTGTACACCTGATACTAACATGACATTGTAAATCAACTATACTCCAATAAAAATTTTTTAAAAAAATTTCAACCCTGTGGCCACTAAAATAAGGGTGTGGGATTCCTAATTCCTAATATGGAAAGCTCTCCATGATATGTGACATGATAAAATCAAGTTGCAGAACATTATGTGGTCTGGAGAGATGCAAAACAAATTGTTCAGTGGTTACCTCTGGGAAATAGAGGGTTGGGGAAGGTTTTGAAGGGGAGACTCTCCTTAATTTCTTTGGCATTGTTTAAATTTTTTTTAACTTCTATAATCTTTTAAAATAAAGAACTTAGCAGCAAACATGGAAGCAGTTCATGCATACAAAGTACCCGTATCTCCATTATTGAAAGGTAGATGGTACTTCTCAGTTTACATTTTACAAAAATAAAGGAGCACAATGTTGTCTACCTTGTTTTAATAATGAAATGATAATTGTCCTTTTTTTTTTTTTTTTTTTTGCGGTACTCAGGCCTCTCACTGTTGTGGCTTCTCCCGTTGCGGAGCACAGGCTCTGGACGCGCAGGCTCAGCAGCCATGGCTCACGGGCCCAGCCGCTCCGCGGCATGTGGGATCTTCCCGGACCGGGGCATGAACCAGTGTCCCCTGCATCGGCAGGCAGACTCTCAAACCACTGCGCCACCAGGGAAGCCCAATTGTCAATTTTTGAATGTTAAGGCAGTTGTTATAAAGAATAGTGTTTTCCAAAACCTATTTGGACTTTGAGTCTGAATCAAAGTTTTTTTGTTTGTTTGTTTATATAGGTACATATAAATATAATACCAAAAAGATACCTTTCCTTTTTAAAATGGAAATTACGGTACCACAAAACTCATTTCCCATATTGATCTTATGAGCACTTCTTTTAAGTAGTAAAGCAGGGTTTGTCAGAGCTCCAGGCACACCAGGGAAAGGTGGGTAGGACTATCTCTTGGCATTTCAGTCAATATAAGAATTCCTTACTAAGTCACCAAAGGCACTGTAGAAACTTAAGAAACTAGGGACAAATGTCCTAAGGCTTCTATGAAGAAGGTATAACCATTTGGGGAACTATTTGTCAAGTAGCAGCTTCATGCTTAAGATTGTGGAGAATTGAGAAAACAGTCTGACAATCACTGGGAGACACAAAATGACTGAAATAATAAAATGCTAGGATACATCATTCAGGAAATTGTGTGGTTAGTAGCCAGGAGACTCGGAGGTCCTTGGTAGCCAAAATCAACAGGGAAGGCTTTATGGAGTTTAGATTTCAGACAAACCAGATTTTGAGAAGGGAAGAAAGCATTCCAAGTAAAGAATATAGAGAAAGATAGATTCATGACTTTAAAACAAAATTTTAAATGAACAGAAATCTGTAAGTAAGTCTTGGGATAATCCTGATAATTGTAGTTTATGTAATATACTCTTACCAGAAAAGGCAATTTATAAAGGAAGTGAAATTACAAATCTGAAATTTCCAAGCTGAAAGACCTTACAGACCATGTAATCTATGCCCTCACACAAATGGTAAAACACACTCAGAGAGGTTAGGTGACTTGCACTGAAGTCTCTAATACATGTTAGGACTTGAGTATTTTTTTCTGTCATACTTTGTTCCAGAAAGGATTTAGGGAATCTCTACAAATACATGATGTTTAAGATGCATCAGTTGAAAAAACAAGTAGCAGAATTAAATAGCATGATGCTGTTAAGAAAGAGTATGTGAAAAAAAAAAAAGAATATGTATAGGGAATTTCCTGGCAGTCCAATGGTTAGGACTCTGGGCTTTCACTGCCATGGCCCAGGTTCAATCCCTGGTCAGGGAACTAAGATCCCGCAAGCCATGTGGCATGACCAAAAAATAAAAATTAAAAAAAAAAAAGAGAGTCTGTATACGAGAACATTAAACTTGGACTATCAGTGCCCTTATGGGTAATCAATATTAGAACTAGTCCATATTAATTTTTGAATTTTAACTTTTTAAAAAAATAATGTACATGTTCTATTTAAAATCAAGGAAAAGAAGATTTTTTAAAGTGACTTAAGAAATAAACTATTCCTGGTACCAAGACAAGAGGTAAATTTCTATTTGGTGCTCTACATAATATGATAAACAATGTCCTTAACAGAATAAATGCAGCACCAAGTTCTAAAATCCATTTCTAAGGATAGGCTATGACAAAATACTGTCCCCTCAAATTCAACCTAGATGCACAGCTAGTTCTCTGCTGGTCTGGCTGCATCTAGGGATTGACTTGAGAGAAGCTTGAAGAAAAGACGGAATATATATAAAACTGTATTAACTGCACATTAGCCTGCTCACCGAATTTCTTTGCTGGGAGAAGCGGAGCAGGTACCACTTTTAAAGTGGTGTTAAATCAATAGGTTATAATTTTAAGAGGATCGGTGGGGCATAACACATTATTTTTTAAACCCCTCTTCCAAAAAAATTATCAAAATTTAAAAAGGCCCTTACTGATCCCGGACATTCTAACCGCAATTCTGGATTTAATTCACGCACACTCCCCTATCACTGATTACCGTCCAGAGTCAAACGCTAAGGAGAAATTATAGCAATAGCCACAAAGCATTCTACATTATTCCCAACAGAGACTAAGAATCATTAAATACTATTCAGTGGCAAAATTTTACACCAAAAGATCTTGTATGCTGACCAAACTAATAAAAAAATGACATAAAAAATACTGAAGAACTTCCTTCTCTAAGTGAAACACTCCAGGGGGCACCCAAATTAACCTATTCTATGAAGGCAGGGGAAAACACATGGCTCTAGGGATACACAGAGAAAAAGAGGACAAGAAAACACATCAGACAGGAATTCCTGGCAGTCCAGTGGTTAGGACTTCTCGCTTCCACTGCAGGCGGCACGGCCAAGAAAAAGAAAAAAAAAAAAAAAAAAAGGCCAAAAAAAGAAGGAAAGAAAACACATCAGAGATCTGAGAGGAAGCAATTTCAAAGGCCATGGGTAGAGGCTGAGCATAGCTGGTCAGAAGCAAGTGCTGCTTTGAGACAAAAAAAAAAAAAAAAAAAAAAAAAAAAGGCCAAAAAAAGAAGGAAAGAAAACACATCAGAGATCTGAGAGGAAGCAATTTCAAAGGCCATGGGTAGAGGCTGAGCATAGCTGGTCAGAAGCAAGTGCTGCTTTGAGATGACGAAAGGTTGAGAACTAAGAAGACTTAGAGTTGACCATGCCGTTAGCATTAGCTATTTTAACTGCCTGCTTTGAGGTAACTTTCAGTAAAATGGTTATGATTAAAGCTGAAATAGAGGGAATTTTATGAAAAGGCAGATAACTTCCCCCCCATCAGCTTGTCCTTTCAGATTCTGGCACATACATGGGTAAATGAAAACTAGAATCTAGCAGACTTATTGGGCCATGTAAGCAGAGCAGGCAGCAAGGTAATAGTTAATGATGCAGCTTGCATACATTTATTTAGGACAGGCAAAATTCCAGCCAGTCTTTCTCAAAACCAGGGCAGAATTTTTTTAAGTTGTACTTATTCCCATCTCTCAGATCACTTTAAACAAAATACGTATGCCTTGAGTCAGGATGAATAGATGCCTATTTTTTCTGGAGATACTCAGATGTTCATTCATTAAAATCAATTTCACAGTTTTATTTTAAAGTAAAATTATTCTCACTTCTCTTCCTTCTCTACCATCAGCATATGACCACAGAAAGAAAAAATTTTGTTTTTTAAATAACACAACACTTATATGATTAAATTGGCATGTTTCCCAATTAAAATACTGCACTCACTCCATTTCTGCACAGCTTTCTGTCCCCCTCCAATGCAGAAGTAGCCTGAATATGATGTTCCAAAGCCACAAAAAAGGACTTGAACAATGTCGCTCATCATTCACTTTATTCAAACACTTAAACGTATCTCTCTCCCAAGAGGCTCTCTGTACATTTCATTCTTCACAGTAAAGAAAAACGCCATCATTCCCCAAATCCATGAACAAGGGAAAATTTTTAGGACACCTTTAGTTTGTAGCAAAGACAACAGCCCAGCCAATCAACAATGCTACCCACAAGATGCCAGTTTCCTACCCCTACCGTTTTCTCTCTTCTTTTTTTAAAGATAAGATTTAAAATCTGCTCATTTTAAGAGAAGTATAGTAATCCACACAATTTATAACTAAAAATAATGAGGTTCTTAAAAAAGAACAACTTTCTCTATCTAGGTTCTAAGATGACTAGATCAGCTTGTGGGCGAAATGAGAGATTATGAGGGACTGTGAAACAGGCGGATTTGCCTTCCTCCCTTGAAATCTCTTCAAGGTTCAGACAATTCAGTAGTATTGAAAAGGCCTCAGCTCCGACATATCTGAGGCGAAAAGCTTAGACGACGATGATCAACAAACCAAGACAGTATTATGCATCTGGCTTTCAATAAACTGAATCTAAGACTGGGTGGCCCATTGATGAATGGGAGCATGAAACAAGAGGCAAGTTTCGACACACACATAGACTCCTCGACCCAAAGTTACTTTGGAGAGAAGCCATGAGAGGCTGCATCAGTCCTCAAACTTCAGCTAAGGATGGCTCTTCTTTCTCCCCAGTGTAAAACAGCAAATGCACCTATAAGGTGGAGTTGTCAATAAGAGTTCCCTTCTGACTTTGAAGCAAGGAGCAGGGAAACAATCAGAAGGCTTTCCAGATACACCCGGGAAACAGAAGGCAAACCAACATCAATTTAAACAGGCCTCACAAAAGAGAAAAATCTGTTGGAGGTCTTAAAAAAAACACAACATTCATGGATGGCCACAGAAGGGAAACGGCGATGGCCTTGGGACTCCGGGGGAAAGTCCATCAAGATGCTTTGAGATCTCGGCTGAGAGAGTGAGTTCAGCCTCCATCCACCACCAATGACTCCGCATCAGACGTATCCCAAAAGGAGTCTCCACGAGAGCCCATCTTCTTCGAAAGAGCTCTTAACTGAGATGAGTGTCCAACACACATCCTCCCCTGAGCTGTCAAACTGCAGCTGCAGCTTCTTGTTTGACCCTCACTCCCCTTGGCTCTCTGCTCTCCGGCAGTGGGTCTCAGGTCTTTACCGCCAGGCACGATTCAGGAGTTTCACCTGTGCCAGTCTCTTAGTGATCATGGTGGCAAAGACCAGACCAAAGAGGACGCTGCTGATTAGCACATAGTCATAGTCGTCCTTCAGGACATCAAACTGTTTGGATGGGTAGACTCGAGTTTGGTAAATGTCCAAACCGTAGGCCACAACCTGGAAGGCAGAGGGAATGAGAAATCCGTAAGAAAGGCACCAGTGATCCGCCACAACCACAAACTCTGGTCACAAAGGAAACAGACTCCTCAGCTGTTTTCCCAAGGGTGAAAGAAAGAACAGGTGTCACAGAGGGTGGCTGTGGACAAGGTGGCACAGGCTGGGCTGGGGCTCTATACTCACCAAACAAGTGGACTCCAGGCCCGAGGGAGCTGTATAGATACCTCGCATTCGAGAAACTGTCTGGTTATAGTTGATGAACCGCT
>NW_006786690.1:7489418-7506728 GCF_000442215.2 Lipotes vexillifer | reverse complement strand
CGCTCTGCGTGGATCTGTACGTCTGGAGAATACGGGATCAGGTTCTCCTCTCTGCAAAACATCAACCAGGACCGGCATTCAAAACTGCTGTAAGGGGATCTCCTGGCTGCCCTGAGCCCTGGGAGGTTTCCAGGCCACGTATCAGCCTCATATCTTCCTCCAAGGTCTATGTGCATCAGGGAATGTTAGGAAGGGCTGCAACAAAGAAAGCTGTATGGAGAGTAAGACAGATCTGGATTCCTACCTTGTTCTGAATCTAAAAAAAACGAAACCACAGATGACCGGTATTTCACATTAGAGGAAGAAAGGGCCATTTTAAAAACAAAACATCAAGCCACTAGGCCAGTTCCTGCTCTTCACTCCAGAGTGCCTCAGTCCACCAGCTTTAACCTCCGCCCGCTCCAAACCATCCTCCCTTCGCTGCGTGCAAAGACACATCTACTGCCTCCTCACACTGCCCACAGCTCCTCACACCCCTCAGGGAAGAGAGTTCGGGATGGAAGCAAGAAAATACGCAGAGATGATGGCTGGAAACACAAAAATGAAAACTAGGACTTCCTTGGTGGCGCAGTGGTTAAGAACCCGCCTGCCAATGCAGGGGACATGGGTTGGAGCCCTGGTCCAGGTAGATCCCACATGCTGCGGAGCAACTAAACCCGTGCGCCACAACTGCTGAGCCTGAGCTCTAGAGCCCGCGCTCCGCAACAAGAGAAGCCCACGCACCATATCGAAGAGTAACCCCCACTCACCGCAACTAGAAAAAGCTCGCGTGCAGCAACGAAGACCCAACACAGCCAAAAAAAAAAAGAAAGCAAACTAACACCGACAGCAATTGGCTTCCCATGTGACCCAGGCCCCAGCACCTCCCTCACCTCATTTCCCAGTGTCCCCACCATTGGCTGCTCTAGCCGCAGTGGCCTCCAGCCCTCCCTGTAACTCACCAGACATGATCTCAGGGCACTTGTGACAGCTGTTCCCTCTGCCTAGAACATTCTCCTTCGACATCCACAAGGCCAGCTTCTTACCTCCTTCAAGTCTTTTCTCAAAAGTCACCTTTTCTGAGGGGCTTTCCCAGGCCACCCTCTCAAGTTGCACCCCTCCACACCCTTCCTAGACCCCACCCCTTCTTAGTTCTTTTTTCCTTGCCGTTTACAAGCACGCTAATACAGAATTATTTCACTTGTTTATCTTATTTATTATCCACCTCGTCGCCCCCACTGGAATGCAAGCTCCATGAGGGCAGATGTGTTCACTGACACATCCCCAGCAGGGCAGGACAGTGCACAGCAGACCAAGGACCAAACGTAATCAAGATGCTAAGTTCCTTAAGGTCACAGACTTCAGCACTACCCACAAGGGTCTCACCTGCTCTGTTCTGTTGGGATCTCGGGCCGGCGGGGATCCAGCAAGGCCTTAGGCAGGGAAAGAATTGCTCCGGAAGGCAGCCCAACTACAAACACAGAAACAAGTCAACAGAAGTGAGTGTTCACACTGACCTGATCCCCAATTAGGGCTACTTTCAAAAATGTCCTTATCACAGAAACTGAAATAGAGTTTAAAACCAAAAAAATGGGTCACCGAGGCTCCCTTAAATGGCCAAAAACAATAATCCAATCAATACACCTGGGTCTGAATGAAGGTTCCCACTTTTGAAGATACTAGTTTCTTCACATATCATCTTGAGACATCAGATAATAAAGAGCTAGATTCAAGAACTGGGTAATGATGACAGAGAAGAGCATGGAAGCCCACTTGGATCTCTTCATCCTCCTCCTTTCCTCCAGCAATACCTGCCCCAGCTAAGCAGGTCTCCTCACTGTCAGCCAAACAGAAGCCTATGGTTGGCTGAAGCAGTGATGCTGGTGGGGGAGGGGGGTGGGGGGAGGGCAGCCGGAGGACCAGGCAACATGAGATCCCAGCGGTTTCAGGAATGGTGGGAATTAAACTCGGGAAATTACCAAGCAGTCTGTCTTCCTCATATTTGAGGGTAAAATAGTAATACCAAGTGCCTGTCAAATCTGACAGTCCCAAATGTCTTTGGTAAAATCAACTAGAGAGACCTGTCTAGTTGAGTCCTGAACTTGAACTACATGAAGATGAGACCCTACACCTTGCCAGTTTCTGCAGCCCATCTGCACAGGCTACCTGTTGGGTATGGTATCAGGGTTCAACTTTCCAAACGAGGTGAAAACAGAACAGAGACATGAAAGTGGTTCATAAGAAACAAGGACGAGGAGGGATGTGTCAGCTCTTTTATGGATGGCAAAGCCAGACTAGGGAACTTTTTCTGCTGATATAAAGCCCTCCTCACTGATCCCGGCTCCGTCCTTCAGTGCGGCTGCCTGAAGGGACCCGGTCACTCACTGAGCAGGTGTCGGCTGGTGATGCCCCGCTCGGTGATGGTGGCCTCCATGGCGCTGATGGCGGAGGGGAAGATGTAGGACTGCTGGAGGACCTGGGGCAGCTGCGGGCGGTCCAGGGAGCTGAAGGCCGTGGCGTTGTACTGCTCGGTGCCCTCATAGAGCTCCAGCGCGGTGAACTCGTTGCGCCGGGCCTTGGTGTTCCAGTACTGGTACTGCGGAGAGAAGAGGAGGGGACTGCTTAGGGCTCAGCTGCTGGTTCAGCTGGGAAGGGGAATGTACGTGCAAAGGCACGTCCAGGAAGGAAAGAAACAACCAGCACCCTAGCTTCCTTCCAGCTACCAAGTTTACTAACCTTTCAGGGTAGCTGTACCTAGACTATCCAAGTTCACCACAAGACAAAGGAATTCTCAAGATTCTTAGAAGTCAGAAGAATAATAGCTAACATCTAAGCGCTTACTACATGCCAGGCATTGTTCTAAACTCAAATAGAGGTGACTGTTGTTACCCCTATTTCATACATAATACAACACAGAAAGCTTAAGTAACTAGTTCAAGGTTGCACAGTCAGGAAATGGAAGAACAGGCAGTCTGATTCCTGAGCCCAACTCCCTACCCAGTACCCACTGCTGCCAGCCAGGAGTTTTGAATTCTATGAAAATGCAAAGTAGCAACTGGTTTCTGGAACAATAGGCAAGGAAAGGATTTAGGCTGCAGGGAGACCAGCCACGTACTCTTATGCTACGTCAGGCCCCTGGGGGTGCCCTGAGTTCACGCGTCACGCCTTACCACCACCCAGTTCTCCGAGTGCACGATATGGACGGGGCCCTTGGCCTTCCTCTGCACGGAGGAGTGGATGATGCGCCCGGTGACGCCGTCCACAAGGAAGGTGCCGATGAAGGTGCGCTCGTGGTGAACATCTGTGCTCTCTGTCACCACAGCCAGCAGGTTGGGGTTCAGGCTCTGGGGAGACGGAGAGGAAAGCTCCTTCAGAACCACAGCGGTGTATCATGAGCGGCGGGGAGGCAGGCCCAGAGCTCTCCGGCTGACAGAGGAAGAGGGTTTTCTGGTTGGAAGAGCTTTCTGTTTAGAGGGCCTCATCTCTGCACTCGTTCAGTGTCTGCTGGAGGCTGGGGGCCATGCCAGGGGCTTTGCCTCCATCATTTCATTGAATCCCGTAAACAACCCTGCAAATAGCTGTCACTATCCACGTTTCACAGATGAAATGCCTTAAAGTAGTTAAGCAACTTGCTCAAGTCACAGGCAAGCAAACGGTAACTCAAGATACAACCCGGGCCGGCCCACTCAGTGATGGAAGGACATGTGTCCAGCAACACGATGACTCTCCACCAGTGCCCTCCTACCACCACACCAATGGACGGGTCTCAGTTCTCATCTGACTTGAGCAACTAGTACCAGATGACATAGGTGATCACTCCCTTCTTGAGACACCTTCTCTACCTGGCATCCAGGACACCCGTGCCCTGGTTTTCCTTCTGCCTGTCTCGGCCACTCGTTCTCAGCCCCCTCTGTGGGTCCCTCCTCCACTCCCCAGTCTCTGGATGTTTCTGTCTACACTTCCTCTCATGGTGATCACAGCCAATCTAGTGGCTTTCACACCATCTACAGGTGCTGGCATCGCCTGAGTTTACATATCCAAGCCAGACCTCTCCCTGAACTCCAGACTTGATTAACGGACCACCGTATCAGTATCACTTCTTAGGTGCCTCATCTCAAACTTGACATGCCCCAAACTGAACTCCTGTTCTACCCCTGATAAAACCTGTTCCCCATAAGGCCTCCCAAGTGTGTCTTATACCTGGGACCTCTGAGTCGTCCTTTACTCCTTTCTCTCTAACACAGACACCAACGCCCCGTCCATCAGCATATCCTATTGGTTCTACCTTCAAAAGTATCCAGAATCTGATCCCATCTCACCTCCCCCAACCAACTCAGTTGAAGCCACCATCACCTCACCTGGATTATCACAGTAGCCTGTCTGCCTGCTCCCCTCCTCGGCCCCCTATAGCCTAGTCTCAGCAAAGCAGGCAAAAAATCTCCACAACAAATATGAATCCAAAAAGCCCTACTCCTGGGAATTCCCTGGCGGTCCAGTGGTTAAGACTCCGCGCTTTCACTGCCAAGGGCGCCGGTTCAATCCCTGGTCAGGGAACTAAGGTCCCACAAGCTGCGTGGCGTGGCCAAATTAAAAAAAAAAAAAAAAAAGGGAAGTTCAAGAAGCCTAAGCAAGTTACCCACGATAAACAGCAAGTATGAACCTGGACCGTCCAACTGGAGGCTTGCGCTCCGCCTCACGCTTACTGAAGCAGCTGCCCTGTCTAGTTCCTTGGTCGCGTCGCCCTGTGCTATTACGCCTCCTCCTCCAACTCAGTCTCTCCTCTGCCAGAGGCTGTAATTCACGTTTGTCACCACAGTGATTACATTCCCTCATAGGATAGCTCTGCAACCGACTAGTCACCTCTCCGTCTCCCTGCCCTCACCACTAACTAGAGTGTTGGATCACAGAGATGGAGTTTCTGATGGATCGACTAAGGTTTAACCCCAGAAAGGTCTATCTGCACTACCACTAAAAATAACAGCTAACATCTACTGGGTAATGGCCATATATGCCTGGCACTATGCTAAGCATGAGTGCCTCATGTAATCATCACAAAAATCCCAGGAGAAGGGCATATGATGCCCATTTCACAGACAGTAAATTAAGGCTCAAAGGGATTAAATGACTCACTCAAGGACCCACAGCCACCAAATCCCAAAGCCAGAATTACACCCCGTGCTTCTGTGCGCTATGCCAGACAGCTGGCCGTACCTTGTAGAGCACGCTTCGGTCCCCCATCACTCGGCCCTGCGAGTGAACGTGCTCGCTGCTGCGCTTCCCCTTCACCTGGACGATGCGCTGCACCTCCGGGGGAATGGTTAGCTCCCAGCTCAGCTCAGTGGTGAGATCCTGGGGTGGGGCAAAAGAGCCAGCACTGGTCATCAGGAAGGTACCCTTAGACCCACGACAGCTGTGGCTAGACACGTCCTGCAGTTCAGCTGGGCCCTCTGTGTGGGAGGGAACACGGATCAGAGCTCCCAGAGAAGCAGCAACACGGATCTAGTTTGGGAAGAAGTTTGGAACTCTCAGTTCAAGTAAGAAAACTAGTAAAGCCCAGTGTGCTTTGGCTGCAAACAGCAGCCTCCTGGGCAGTGGAGGCACCAGGTGCTTGTCTGGGCTGCCCGAGGGGACCTGGGAGACGGTCCTCTCCAGTGGACATTCATGTCTGACCTCATGCTGTCCCCAGTCTAGGCTCCAGACAGCCCTGCGAGGTGCCTTTGGAAAGCCCCAGGGCCCAGTGGCCAGCCAAGTCATCATATCCATCTGCACCAAGCTGCAGAACAAGGAGCATGTGACTGAGGCCCAACATGGAGCCAAGTTCAAGTTCCCTGGCTGCCAGAAGATCCACATCTCCAAGAAGCGTGGATTTACTAAGTGTAATAGAGATGAATTTGAAGACTTGGTGGCTGAAAAGCAGCTCCTCCCCGATGGCTGTGCAGTCAAATACACCCCTAATCTGTGGCGCCCTGTACACATGGCAGGCCCTGCACTCACGGGAGCCTTGGAGCTGCCCCTCCTCACTCACGTCACCAATAAACCCTACTTCTTGTCAAAAAAATGGAAAGATACTAAAGCCAGTGAGAACGGAGAAGAATATTTAATAGTATCCCACTGTTTATCTGAGTAAGAATAATTTAAAGAAAATTTACCACTTATTACTAAAATCTAAGTTCCCTGTACACTGAGCCAGCAGTGAATTACTAAGCTGGTGGGGACCTCAAAATATTACAGGAAACGTTCTTTACAGTCAAAAGAAACCAATAAAACTGTGTGGTTAAATGCATTATTATACATCCACACTGTGGAATTACACAGAGCCCTGGGGGGTGAGGGGGGGAGTAGTGACTGAAAAGGGGCACAAGGGCTTCCCAGGGCGCTGGTGCTACACTGCTTCCTGATGTGACTGCCGTGTACACAAGTGTGTTCCTTTTGTGAAGGGCCACTGAGTAGTGACCTCGGGATTTTGTGCTTTTCTCAGTATTATATTTTAATAAGATATGGGTTTGACAAAATAATGAGGTAGAAAACACATAAAGCGAAAAAAGCAGATTTCCTATTAGCTAAATATAGGTCAATTCCATTTCAGTTAAGAAAAAATATACGGAAAGCACAAGTCTGTGTGGTCTGTAAGCTGTTTACCCAGCACTATAGACACAGAGGCAAGAGACAGGACAGGGGAGGGCGTGCAGACCACTGAAAGGCATTCCATCCAGGGAGGCAGCTGGCAATGGGCCTGAAAGGGCCCATTCACATCTTGCTCCTGTACCTCTGTATCAGTTTAATCTTATACTATGAGAATGTATTCATGTGTAAAATTTTTTTGAAATTTAAATGTTTTTGAAACAATAAAAATTTTTATTGAGAACATATAAGGCTCCATTACCAAGGACACCTATGAAAACATTAGAATTCACTAAAACCTTCCCAGAGAGCAAGGTCACCGGTGAGTCCACTGGAGGTCAGAGACTGGAAGACCACCCCTCACAGAGCTGACTTCCCATGTGAGCTCCGCCTCCTTTGCCGCCCCCCTACAATCTTTACGATGACACCCACACTCCAGGTCATGTCCTTCTATCCACAAAGAACTGTCTCTTTCAAGGTCCCATTTTCATCAACTCAGAAGGATGGTATTTTTTCACCCACAGGGTAAAGAGCACGTTTTCTGGACAGACTATGCTATTTACGCTAAAGATTAGCCATTACAGAATGTCAGGAAAGGACACTGCATTTTTTAAACAGCAGCAGGTAAAACTTGGATGGCATTTACTATGTAGCAGGCACTGCTTTATGTGACTTACATGTATTAACTCTCCAACTCCTCACAACAACCCTCTGATATGGTACTAGTACCATTTTGTTTTATAGACGAGAAAACAGGATCAGAGAGAAGTCATCTGCCCAAGGACACAAAATGAGTAAGTGATAAATAAAACTAGGTTTCCGCACAAGCAGCCAGGTCCAAGCTCTTAACCTCTAGGCTGTGGTGTCCCTCCAAAGGCCTTACAGACAGGATGGGAGGGCCATCCTGAGGCCCAACATGGAGCCTTAGAGACAGGATGGGAGGGCCCTCTGGGGAGTATGCCACAAATTACCCCTCTACACAGCCCTGCTATCGGAGCCAAGGCCAGCCCTTGTGAAGCTCAGAGCTGGACTTCAGAGCCAGTGTGAATCACTGTTTGCAAGCACTGGACTCAAGTATGTCAGGATCGGAGTAAGTCGATCCCACTTCTAGAAATAAAATTCAAAGCACACATTCAATCAAGAGTGGATCAATAGGCACTTCCCTGGTGGCCAGTGGTTAAGTATGTCAGGATCGGAGTAAGTCGATCCCACTTCTAGAAATAAAATTCAAAGCACACATTCAATCAAGAGTGGATCAATAGGCACTTCCCTGGTGGCACAGTGGTTAAGAATCCACCTGCCAATGCAGGGGACACGGGTTCAAGCCCTGGTCCGGGAAGATCCCACATGCCGTGGAGCAACTAAGCCCGTGCGCCACAACTACTGAGCCTGCACTCTAGAGCCCGCAAGCCACAACTACTGAGCCCACGTGCCACAACTACTGAAGCCCACGCCGCCTAGAGCCCGTGCTCCGCAACAAGAGAAGCCACCGCAGTGAGAAGCCCGCGCACCGCAACAAAGAGTAGCTGCTGCTCGCCTCAACTTGAGAAAGCCCAGGAACAGCAACGAAGACCCAACACAGCCAAAAATTTAAAAAAAGAAAAATGAAAGAAAAAAAAAAAGAGTGGATCAGTAACACCATCTTCATATAGAAAGTACTATTGTTCAATCACCATTCCTACCTCCCGCCTTTCTAGGAATGGAGAAAACGCCCCTTCTCCCTGCTATAGAAGAGGAATGAGGAATGAAAGCTCCACAGGGGCAGAGACTGTTGTGCACTGCTCCTTCCACGGCAGCTAGAACTGTGCCTGCCATGGAACAGATGAAAATGACTGCCTTTGACATCAGGATTATGCTCTCTAAGTTTACAACACAATGAATAGCATAATTCACTCCTTAGCCAAATAACGAGGAAACACCTACACCCCTCCCACAAAGGGGCGTGCCAGGATGCCCCCTCCTACCTTTCGAAGTCGATAGCCACACAGCCGTCCCTGTTCCGTGTCCACCAAATAGAAGAAGATGGAAGGGGCGAGCTCATGGAGCTGTCGCAGGACATTCCGAGTGGCCGGGAAAGCTGTGACCTTGAAAACCCCAGAAAAGAGTTAAGGGAAAAGGAATCTCTAAGCACAGTTTCTCCAGACTCATTACTGTTTCCTGTCAAAGAGGGCTTTAAGGAAAAAAACAGCAAATCTTTAAAGAATTAAAGTCTACTGAACTCCATCAGGGCTTAAAGTGAGTTAAGAGTCCGAGCTTTCACAAGTGCAGAAAGAGCAATCGAGTCGCTTAGAGATGCCCTTCAAGCCCAAATGAGTGCTGACGGCAGACGGCTCCCACCTGGGGCCCTCGAGCCGCTGTCTGAGCACCCCGCTCCCACACCTGATTGGCTAGGCAGTTCTGCAGCCAGTCTGCAGACGGCATACCTTGTACTCATCATCTATCAACAGCAGCACCTTGGCATAGTCTTGATCCATGATGGGGAGAAGCAAAGATTGCAAGATGGGGCGCTTCAGCACTGGGGGGGCCACCTGACTCCACTTCCCAAAAATGGGATTGAAGACATAGAGCGAACTCATTCCCGTCTTCTGAAATGGGCAAGCAAACGGTCAGCCTCCAGCAACATGAAAAGAATGCGAATCCTAGGGGTAAACCTGGAACGCTGGGACTTGAGCTCAGTTATGGCAGATTCCCTAGTCTTTGCCCTCCTTGTGGAAAATAAAGTCTTGGCTAAAGGTGAAAGTGTCTGAAGGCTGATGTGTCAAAAGAGTAAAAGTTTAACTGCCTCTGGGACTTCCCTGGTGGCGCAGTGATTAAGAATCAGCCTGCCAATGCAGGGGACACGAGTTCGAGCCCTGGTCTGGGAAGATCCCACATGCCACGGAGCAACAAAGCCCGTGTGCCACACTACTGAGCCTGTGCTCTAGAGCCCGTGTGTCATAACTACTGAAGCCTGTGTGCCTAGAGCCCGTGCCCTGTGACAAGAGAAGCCACCGCAGTGAGAAGCCCACGCACCGCAACGAAGAGTAGCCCCCGCTCGCCACAACTGGAGAAAGCCCGTGTGCAGCAACGAAGACCCAATACAGCCAAAAAAATTAAAAAAAAAAAAAAAAAAAAAAAATTTAACTGCCTCTAGCCCCAAAGCTAAGCAAGAATGGGTCACACTGAGGAATAAACAAAAAAGTCAAGGACCAACTCAGCAGCCCCATGGCAGCCATCCCAGAGACTATCTACCAAGTCCCCTCTCTTTTTTTTTTTTTTAATTTTTATTGTAGTATAGTTGCTTTACAATGTTGTGTTAGTTTCTACTGTACAGCAAAGTGAATCGGCTATACGTATACATATATCCCCTCTTTTTCGGATTTCCTTCCCGTTTAGGTCAGCACAGAGCCTTCAGTAGAGTTCCCCGTGTGGTACAGTAGGTTCTCATTAGTTATCTATTTTATACATAGTATCAATAGTGAATATATGTCAATCCCAGTCTCCCAATTCATCCCACCCTCCCTGCAAGTCCCCTTTCTGATGATGGCAGAATGAATCTACAAAAAGCCATCTGCTCCCGGGAGTCAGAGACATAAACAGTTTTGTGTCCTGCCCTCCAACACCTGGAGAAGAGCAAGCAGCCATTCAGGTACCGACAGCCGCCCGTGCCTGGGAAGAAGCGGAGCTGGCTTACTAGGGACCTGGTGATGTCACACCTACCCTACAGTCACTTCCACATGGGCCCCGGACGGTCCTCCACTCAGGCAAAAAACTGGAAGAAACAGAGCTCTAAGCCCTGACTCCCTGCCTTTAACTCTCAGAGAATTCCAAAGGCCTAGGAGGAACTTAAGTTACAAAACACCAAAAACCACACCCACGTTGGCTCAGATGAGAGGTAGCGGCCTCACCTTGTCCTTCACCAGGAGGGTGCACTGGGGTGGGTGTGGGAAATGGGCAGTAGTCCTCTGGACCATCAGTTTAAAGGAGGAGTCTGGCTTTACGCTGGGGAGATACTGTTTCCACAGGATGGTGCCAGAGCTGCTCTCAATGCCAAAAAGCTGCAAAATAAATACCTGGCTCACTACCAGAAAGGCAAACCCCAAAACTAGCTCTATCCTTGAAAACTAGAACGGGCACAATCCCCTTTCAAAGGCTTTTTGGTCCCCACTCCCAAAACCTCAGGAGGTTTGGCTTAAGCCCCTCTCACCTTGCCTGAGGCCGTCACCATCACCATCATCTTCTGCAGGTTGAATTCATCCCTGGCCAGGGTGTCAATGTTGATCTCATTCTTAATCTGACTCCGGGGCTTCCGAGCATCGTAAAACATTTTCCAGAGGTGGGAGGTCCATGCCTGCAGCAGGATGAGCTGGGACGAGAGGCGTTTCAGGAACATGCCCAATAAGCCGTCTGGTGTCAAGGAAAAGGTAACGCAGCTGAGGCTCACTCCCCATCAGACTAGGTGTTTCCAGCGAGGGGGCACCTCCTCTTCCTAAGGAGGGCTCTCTCCCTCTCTTGTGGAGCACTCGAGTCATCCACACCCCAGGCCACAAGCCCAAGGGGCAGTCCTGTGGCTGACGCCAACAGTCTCACACTTAGACACAGCCATGCAGGAACTCCAAAAACCTACTCACCTGGCTCTCAGCACTTCACCTGCCTGAAATCTTGGAATAGGAGACTAAGAGGGCAGGGATCAGCCATGCAGGATGCAGCCATGCTGTGAGTGACTCCACCACAACCCCACATCTAGAACGGCCAGAGGGAGGCTTCCGGGCGCCATGACAAAGCCGGAAGAGGGCGGGGTGCGGGGGTACCAGGGTGCAGGTGTGTGTTGTGTCACGGACAGGCACTTCCATTTCTCGCTGCTTTAGGCCTACGCTGTCAACGGTTTAGTCTGCACCCATCTAACCTACTTTCAACCCATTCCCAGGGCTCTCTTTCACTCCACCCCTTCCTCCATCCATGAGGCTGCCACCCTCAAGTCTCCTCCAGAGACTAGACTGGTCCCCAGAGCAAGGTAGCATGGTAAAAAGCATGGCCCCTGGAGTCTGGCAGACCTGGATTAAAATCCCAGCTCCACTTCTTACCACCTGGATGACCTGGAGAAATGTACTTAACCTTTTAGCCTCTGGCTCCTCATCTGTAAAATGGCAAGTAATCCACCGGGCTGTTGCCAAGATTAGACCACATGATGTACACACAGGATTTCCCAAAGGGTGGGGTACAGGGTAAGTGCTCACTGAAAAGGAGCAATGTCTTTGCTTATCCGCTTTTCCATTAACCTCAGCTCAAGGAAGGGAAGTGAGAGGCAAACAGGACAAGTCACAGGCATAGCAGTCCCCACACACACGGTATATACCTCATTCATGCAAGTCAGGGAAAATAAATAATTAACCAAAAGCTAGCCGTGTGGGCAGGCAATGAGCAAAAAGGCAGCAGGAAGCAGGTTTTACCTTGAATGGCTGGATCCAGGCAGCGGAAATAAATAGTAAAGTCAAATTAATCCTCGGTTTAAGAAAATCTGCAGTGCCTAGCAGGGTGCCTGGCCCAGAGCAGGCCCTCAGTAAACACCACCTGGCTAGCTAGACGAACGGATGGAGGGCGGAGGGGACAGGACTCAATCAGAGGAGAGTGAACCGAGTTCATCCTGGGTGCTGGGACCATGGCTGGTCTCAGAGGGCACCGGCCTATTACCACAGTAACTGACCAGCCCAGTCATGCTCTCTGGAAAGGTGTGACTGTTGCTCTGGGGACAATGGGTATATAGTGCCTGACATGGTGCCTGGCAGATCTTAGGTACCCAAACAAGGGGAGCTATTACTACACTAAGTTAAGATTCTTTTTCATCAGGACCTTTCCCTAGAGGGAGTCACAGGTCACTCCTTTCAGATAGAAGAATGGTTACATAAACCATAGGGCCACAAACACACCAGAAACTGGTCACAGAGCTAGTTCAGAACAGACTGGCACAACAGGTGCATCCAGGAAGCCAGGGACACGTGAGACAGCCTCTCCTGTGGTGCAACTACCAAGCCCAGTCCCAGAGCACCCGCACCGGCAGCTCTGCTTCCCAGGCCCCTCAGTCCATACCTGCCTTCTTGCCAAATTCCCCTTCCAGCTCGGCCTGCGCCCCCGTCAGGGGGAGGTCCACCATCTGCAGGCACACGACCTCTGCCAGGGACTCCTCGCGGCTCCACAACACCACCCTCCCTGCTGCAGAAACCAAGGTTACAAAAGTCAGGCCCACCTCCCTCGTCCCCTGAAGGGACTCTTCTCGGTGACTCAGGGACCACCACACCTCTTGTGCCAAAAAGAGAAATGGCAGGGCAAGGGGCCGGAATCAGGAGGTCAAGTGAGGGAAGTTCTGTCTCCCAAGAATGCTAAGGAATTTTTCAAAGGCAGGTGACATGTGGCTCTGGAAAAAAATATTCAGGATACACTCCACTTGAATCTTTCTCAGACGCCTGTCCACAGCCCCAAATAAAGAGTCTGAATGGAACTCATGCCCTGAAGGGACTCTTCTCGGTGACTCAGGGACCACCACACCTCTTGTGCCAAAAAGAGAAATGGCAGGGCAAGGGGCCGGAATCAGGAGGTCAAGTGAGGGAAGTTCTGTCTCCCAAGAATGCTAAGGAATTTTTCAAAGGCAGGTGACATGTGGCTCTGGAAAAAAATATTCAGGATACACTCCACTTGAATCTTTCTCAGACGCCTGTCCACAGCCCCAAATAAAGAGTCTGAATGGAACTCATGGGCAGGCCTAAAAAAAAAAAAAAAGGGTTGATGAGGTCCACTCACCCAGCTGCTGCAGGAAAATTAGCCGGTGATCCCCCGTCTGTACCAAGGCCCGGTAGCCCACAGAGTCGTCCTTCTTCAGGAAGACCTGGATGTGCATCTATAAACCAAACAGTCAAGCCCACTGCAGTCAGCAAGAAGCCAGATGCCTCTCAGAGCACCAGACCCCAAGATTCAAAGCATGAGGAGCTGTCCGAAGCCTAGGTCACAGCATTACTGGATGTCCAAACAATACAGCTTTTACCTGGACTCCAATTAGACATCACGTATTCTTAGGAGCTGACACAGCAACCATGCTGGGCGCTAGCTCAGGCCCCCTCCATGAAGGAACCTGAGCGCTCTCGGCCACCACATCATTCATCTTGCACCGATAACACCCCACAAAGCGAGCAGGAGGCCTGGATTAGACTTTCCGTTTTAGAGGCAAAGAAGACACAGCCCAGAGAGGCTGAGGAACACCACTGAACGTGCGCAGAGGCAACGCCGGGCAGCGACTCTGGATAGGGTCCTGAATCTCACGAGGCCGTTTCCTCGCTTATAAAGTGAGGGCAGGGCTTCCCTGGTGGCGCAGTGGTTGAGAGTCCGCCTGCCAATGCAGGGGACATGGGTTCGTGCCCCGGTCCGGGAAGATCCCACATGCCGCGGAGCGGCTGGGCCCGTGAGCCATGGTCGCTGAGCCTGCGCGTCCGGAGCCTGTGCTCCGCAACGGGAGGGGCCGCAGCAGTGAGAGGCCCGCGTACGGCAAAAATAAAATAAATAAATAAAATGAGGGCAGTAATAACCACATGGCTGTTGAGAGGGTTAAATCAAGCAGTGTGTAAGCAAAACAGCATAGCGCGGAGCCTGGCGCACCGACAACTTGGCTTAAATGGTACCTGCTTTTACTGTTATTCACAGTCAGTGGCTCAGGTAGAACTAGAGCCCACGTCCAGAGAATCCTACTCTGGGACCCATGGCTGTGAAGTGACCCCAATGAAAGAAAGCCCCAGGCTGAGAAGCCCACAAGCCCTGACTCACCCGCTCTGGCCGAGTGCCGTTCTGTTCCAGGCTAAAGGTGATTGTGGTGTCGAGCAGCCGCCGACCTGTCTCCATTAAGTAGAGGTTAATGGTGTAGGTCTGGTTGAAGCAAGCCAGCGAGTCCTAGGGTACAGACAGCAAGGGTCAACTATGGGGATCCCCCAAAAGGAAGTCCAAGAATCTGGGCGGGGCGAGCAAATACCCTGGAGAAGGACCCAGGCCAGAAGAGGAAACGTACACCAAGCGACATAGAACAGAAAAGCTAAGTCCTGAGGCAGAAATAAGGTGTCTGAGTAAATTTAAAACATTGTAACCGCTATACATACTTGCTCCAGAAGGAAGCCAGTACAGTGTAGCAAAGACTTCCCAAAGAGTTAGTAAGACTGTAGGCAGGGAAATCACAACCCCCTCAGGAAACACTTAGGAGGTGGAAACCACAGCAGAAACTGGAGACTCTGGCCAGGGTCCCACACTCTGCTTCAGTGCAACTGTCAGACTACCACTCAACTCCACCAGCCAGACCCCACAAGACATGGAGAGATGGAGGCCCAGAGGAGAAAGTAGTTAAGAACAGATTCTAGGGATTCTACTCTCTAATCTCCCAACTAAAAAAGACCAAGAGAAACATGGTTTAATTTGCTGAACTTAGCAAAGCCCATTGGAGGCTGAGGACTCAGGAGACCTGCTCACAGCCCTGGCTGCTCCCCCAGCTTCACTGGGGGCCTCCTGTGTCTCTGGCCTGGCACGCTGCCCAACGCCACACCTTACCTGTGGACCAGACTTCTCCGAAAAGCTCCCCGTTGACCCATCTTCAGAACTGCTAGGCTTCTGCTAGGGAAAAGAGAAGGAAAAAAGGAGAAAATTCAGCCAAAGGGTCACTTCCTGGTCACCAAAACGAAGCTTTCACTCCTATGCCTTCTCAGCCCTTGGAAGAAGGCAAATCCCATTTCCCATTTCTGCTCACAAAGCCTACACAACCCTGAACAGTCCCAGATGAACATGAGGTCGTCCCATTCCTGGGGACAAAGAAGATGTACAGAAAGCCCTACAGATGAGGTGAGATATTATTGCTCAACAGCCTCCTGCCCCCGGGTTCAAACTGCCTAGGTGAATATGCCCAGACTTTTGGTTCTCAGAGCTCCTAGCAAAGATAAGGAAGGAAAACCCCACGTGCTGTTATTCCCAATACTCACCGCCTCACTCCGACAGGTCATGACTGCAGCCACCGTCTTCTCCCCGGTGGTGGCAAAGCTCACTAGGGCAGTCTGGGGATAAAGCAAGGTGTCAACTCCTAAATAGGGCCTGTCCTAGCCAGCAGCTTCTCTAAGTCACCTCCACAGGAAGGACCCTTGGCCTTGGAGTTGAAAATGCTCCCATCTTCAGAGCATAATGGCCAGGGCATTTGAGAGCAGGGGGAGGCCCCATTGCAGCCACAGCTGAACACAGCCCTCTTGCCGACCTCCAACACAGGCACAGGTGAATCCTGCATCCCACGCTGCCCTTAGTATTGATAGGGAAGCTCTGATTAACATGCCCACTCTCCTATGGACTTAGGAAGGGGCCAGTTCTACTCTAATAATCTGTAATTCTCAGGAAAAAAAAAGAAAAAATTCCACTTCTGCTCTAAGGCTAACCCCTCTAAAACCACTCATGGAAAGATGTCTTCTTGCTTGAGTAAATATCTCCAGATTCAAAGGCAGGGATTTCTAGCATCCATATCTCAGCTAGATCCTCCTGAATCCTAGCGAACCACGCTGCCTCCCGTTACCTGTGGGAAGTTTTTGAGCAGACTCAGGACGCCGTGGTGGTAGTGCAGCAGTGCATAGTGGCTTGGAGACAGCTGCAGGAAGAACTGGGCCCGAGTAGGATCCACTGGGTTGGGCTGTGTAGGCAGGACCCGGGGTTGGAATTCACTTGCAAATTCTAGGTCAAGAGACTGGGAGACAAGAAGAAAAAGGATAAAGGCCAGAAGCAGACAAGTCACTGATCATCCCAGGCTGGTAGCCTCTGCCCCACTTTGCCAGCGAGGGTATCGAGGCCACGGCATGTGGCTCCAGAAGCTCCCATTCAGGTTATCCAAAGAGGAGAGTGGCCCATTTCCTCTCATACCAGTTCAGCCAGAGGCCTGACCTCCCAAGGGCTGCTAAGCCTCAGGAAGGAAGCAGTGACACTGGGAGAAAGGCTTTTCTAAGCAGCAAAAGCAATGCCTCGCATCAGGGTACATGTCCTCTCACCTGCAGCGGGATCTGCCTCAACTCCCACTCTGTCTCCAGGGCCAAGGTCTGGAGGGACCGTGAGCTCAGGTCAGGGCATACCAAGACAGCCTCATCCACCACACCGCAGGCTCTGGTGAGACTCTGCAGCCAGGGAGTCGACACCCTGACCTGCAGGCAAGACATCAGAACAGGAAGCTCATGGGGATTTTCACATTTCCCTCTCAGCTCATAAGCTACGTCAGCACTGGATCCCACTGGGGGGCCTAAGCTCAGAGGTTCTTCCTGGTGGGTTCCGAAGGAGTTCTCCCCATCCCACCCAGCCTCCCAAGAGCTCCAAAGCTGGACACAATCAGGATTGGCTTTCTGGTCATTTGAAAAATATACCAGATCCTTTTTAATACTTGACGTTTCAGATAAGCATTTCTCTGCTATAGTTGTCATACATGGCTTCCTATTATTACCTTACAGTATTATCTTATAAGATACTTGCAGGCAATGAATAGATATATACAACTTTTTTAGCCACCCCAGGATAGCACCATGTGCAAATGTGAGGGCTTTAAATAAATTCTTGATGAGCAGAATGCAGCCTCCAAGTGCCCAGAATCAGGGACCATGAATGGCTTTTGCATCTGCCCAGCCGAGTTCCCTGGTCCCCAGGGCAAAGAAGGACTCTATTCCCCTCCACAATTCATGAGGCTCCTCG
>NW_006786690.1:7467767-7489408 GCF_000442215.2 Lipotes vexillifer | reverse complement strand
ACCAGACCTGCTGAACAATCTCTCCATCTTCTACGTTAAACTTGACAATGTTCACATGGCTGAAGGGAACAACTCCGAGGGCCCACACTACCCCAGAGCCGTAGGAATACACCATCTGGTAATGGATGCTGTCACTGGGAGAGGGAAGGAAAAGCAGGGAGAAACAGCTTTAGACACAGGACAGGGGTATCCTCAGGGGTCTTCCAAAACCAGGCCACCAGGATGTCACAAACTAGCAGTCCCAAATAGGTTTTGTTTGGCTCACAGCTTTTTTTTTTTAATTTGAATTCATTGTCAACATTTAGACCTGAGATTTAACATGTAAGAACAAGATTTCTAATTTTTTCTTAAAAAGTGAGACATAGCAACACTACGTTCCTACAGGGCACCAATCAGCTGAGTAAGGCTGCCCCCTCGAGGTAGGCCAGGCACACTGCAGCTCCCCATAATCCCCACAGGGCCTGCTTTGCTCATGATTGCTATACACCTGGCCCCATGGTAAATTTTTTTTTTTTTGGCTGCATTGGGTCTTCGTTGCTGCGCTAGGCTTTCTCTAGCTGCGGTGAGCGGGGGTTACTCTTTGTTGTGGTACACAGGCTTCTCATTGTGGTGGCTTCTCTTGCAGAGCACGGGCTCTAGGTGCGTGGGCTTCAGTAGTTGTGGCTCATGGGCTCTAGAGCACAGGCTCAGCAGTTGTGGCGCACGGGCTTAGTTGCTCCGCGGCATGTGGGATCTTCCCGAAGCAGGGCACAAACCCGTGTCCTCTGCATTGGCAGGCACATTCTTAACCAATGTGCCACCAGGGAAGTCCCCCCCATAGGAATTTGAGTTTGGGGTCCCTGCCAAAGTGAGTGAGCGAATGAGCCACTCCCCTTGCTTGACTGGCTCTCATGCCCAGATGGAGAGTTTTCTCCTCACTGCAAAGGAAACTTCAGAGGCAGCCACAGCCTTGGAATTCAGGCCTAGAGCTAGTGAGCCCAACACACTACACAGGATGCCAACTTAAGGTAAGCCTGAGTCAAAGCAGACGCTTCAACCCCCAAGGAGAAAGGCGGGCTTGTAGAGAGCAGGAGGTAGCCGTCACCTGGGGGGAAGGCAGCCTTACCTTTCCGGGAGATGTTCCACCCACTTTAGGTGCCCACTGGAGAGGTGATGGAGGGCGAGAGTGGTCTTCTTCAGGACCGCAATGTACCTCACTGACTCCTGCAGGCCTACCAGCCCAAGCGCCTGGAAACTGAGCACAGGGACGGGGTGAGTGCTGCCCAGAGCCTCCTGGGCCTCAGGCTGGACAATCTAGAACACAACCACCATAGCTCGGTAGGTAATGAAACAGGTTTTGGGGTCAAATGCATCTGGATCCTAATCTTGGCTCTGCTTTCCACTAGCTGACTTGAGAGACTGTACTTTCAGCCACTTGGCTGTACTGTTTCCCTGAAACCCCTGTGAATCTCCTAAGGGTTGTTCCCTTCTTCCCCTGGGACCTCACAGCAACCAGGCCTACCCTCTCCCGCGGCAGCCATCAGACAGTTCTGTCATTAGTGGGCTGCACGCCCGCCTCACCCAACTGATGATGAGTTCCTTGATGATGGAAACTATCTCACATTCACAAGTGGGTTCCCACTGCCTGGGGGCTCCCCAAGTACTTACCAAATGAATTACTACCAAAAGATGTATAAGCTAATGCAAGTAAACCCTATAATTTAAACAACTTTAGCAAAGATGTAACAGTGGCTCCAACTGTTCTTCAACATAAAATTAAAACACTAGGTGTGTTATATCACATCCTTATATCTAGAACATTGTAAAGCTCTTGTGTCATGGTAAGATTAGGAAAAGCAGTCAACACAAGAATGAACACTGCACAGAGCACAGAGCTGTGCATCTGACAGGTGCTCAATAAATGCTGGCTGAGTAAACACATGTGTACCATAACCTCAAGAACATCAAAAACTGGGTGTTTGATGCTCTCTGGCTCTTCAGTGGTTTTTTTCCCCTGGGAAAAAAGCCAGAAGGCCCAGAGTTGCCATCTATGCAGATCTGTGTTCCAGCAAAGCCTTTAACCAAACCAAGATGAAATTCAGTTTCTTCCCCTCTACCTGCCACTGTCTAAGGTAATCTCCCAGTTCAGGCCCCCGATGTTAGTCTCCCAGGAGCGCATGATCCGGCCTCCATTGGACACAGTGATTGCATCTGGAAGAGAAAAAACCACGTGAGATCACCTCCCAAATTGATGCTCTGTCTGTAGCCTCCTAGGGTCTGTGAGCAGTGGCCTCACCTCTAATGCATAAGTGCAAACAGAAACTATGCCTGTCCTTTCCTGTTGGGAACACCCCTACTCCATTCGCTACCAGACCCTGAACAAAGGAAGGAACCAAGCAAAGAGGAGAGGGAGCCAGTGCCATCATAGGGACAAAGCAGGACTCTACCTACCCTGTCCACAGAGCAGCATGGCATCCACTGCCCCTTCCGCTGTGCCCTTGTCAACATGGCGCCACACTGAGAGACAGGAGAGTCGACGTTACTATGAACCACAGCAAGGCATCCAAGAAGCGAGGCAAGAGAGGACCGAAGAGACCTTCGTTTGCACAGGAGTGCCCAATTTTACTTCAGGGGAGGGAAGGATTACAGCTAACTGGCAATGATCCACTCCCACTCACTGGTTAATGAGGGGAGCGACTATTGTCCCAATCTGAGGTCTCTGCACTTCCCATCCCCACCAGCACCCCATCAAATATATAAACGGACAATGACAAAATTCACAAAATCCATACGGCTCACAAGAAAAGTAGTGACTGTAAATTACATTTCCATGATTTTAATGCCAACAAATATCCATAAAAGCAATATAAGTAATTGGGGGGGAGGGGCACATCCAAAACTTTAGTGCGAAATAGAATAATGTGTTTTTTGCAGCAATATCTTATTTAAGAACAGTCAGGACTTGGGCTGAGGAAATAAACTCAAAGGCCAGTAGTAGGAATACGTTAAATATTCAAAGCTGACAAGACCCAAAAAACAAAAAGAACAAAATAAACTGATCAGGATCCAATAAGAGATGCAACCTTTGGCCAACTTGTCCCCAAGTGGGGAATCAGCCACGTGGCCTTCACAAGCCACAGGGCATCCTGGATCCACTACAGGCAGCCATGCCATCCCCGGCTACCCCTCCACACAGTTCACTCACAGATCTCCCCAGTTCGAGAATTCAATGCTGCAATCACATTCTTCTCTGTGGCCACAACCAACTTCTTGGATCCAGGGGAAAATTCCAAGGAGGCAAACTTGAGTTTCCCGACATACTGCTGTCTCCTAAAGGAAAGAGTACAGGGAAATGCAAGGGGCCAAAACCATCACTGCACAAAACGCTCTGGAAAAAGACAACTGCACAAATACATGAGGGTATCACCATCATAACTATCTCAGGTTGCATGAGAAATGTTTGTTAACGAAGAGATCTGACCAAAAGCAAGATTTCCAGGCAATGGGAAGAAGCAGAGAGGATGCACCCTAATCGATGAGAAATACAACAGTCTTCCTTCTAAATGCAAGCACTTGTTTATCTCAAGGTAAGGAACACCCAAAAGAGCACCTGGCCTAAATCCCACTAGAACAAAATTACAGTCCTCTCTGTACTCATTAATAGCGAGACTAGACACTCACATTACACATGAGAGAAGACCATACAATCCAATTTTTCCTTCTATTTTCATTGACCTTTGGAGAAAAATTATGCAAATATTCTTACAAAACTCGATAGATCAGGGTCAGGCCTTTGTTCTCTGCAGCCTGTTCTAGCCCACGCTATGTTCAGGATCCATCTGACTCATTACTCATACTTTCCTTGGAATATACCCCATCACTTGCAACACTCTTATCTAAGCATAAAGTTAAAGTACTTAGCTTCCTGAGGCATACTACCAAGTACAGAGGAGGTGTGTTGCATATTGCTGTTCATGAATTACAACCTCTAGCAAATTAAACACCTGACATTTACACTGAATTTCCCTTGTTATGTTGTGTGGTCTAATTTTTTTTAAAAAAAGAAGAAACTACACTAGTATAGAGAGACAGGTTTATATGACATTTGACAGTTTCTATCTGTATTTCCACATACTTTAATCTCACCGTGGTCACTAAACACTTTATGAAGAACATAGGACAAATATTATCCCTCTCATTTTACAGGTGAGTAAACCGAAGTCCGTTGAGGTCAACAAACTACTATCAGAACTAGAATGCAAAATTAAGAACTTCTTAGTCTAAATCCCATGGTTTTTTTAAAAATGCTGTTATCTTTTATCTGGACTATAAAAGTAATGCCTGCTTCTTGTAGAAAACATAAAGGTATAAAAAAGAAAACAAAAAATGCCTAAAATACCACCATCCATGAACTTTTTTTCTTCAACCATAAACTTTTCAACATTTTGGTGTATTTCCTTCTGTTTACTTGTCAATTTATAAATTGCATATACCTAGGATTCTGCTAAATCGGAATCACATGCTGTACATACGTAATATATACAGTTAACCCTTGTATAACACAGGTTTGAACTGTGCAAGTCCACTTATACGCTGGTTGTTTTCTACAGTAAATACTACAGAACTACACGGTCTGCAGTTGGTTGAATCTGCGGATGTGGAACTGCAGATACAGAGGGCTTACCATAGGTTATGCTCAATTTTTGACCACAGGGAAGGTCAGCACCCTCAGCCCCTGTGTTGTTCAAGAGTCAGCTGTACATATTATATTGTGAGCATCTGCCCACATCATTAAAAATGTGACTCATGTTGCATTTGTCACACTGTCTTATATCACATAACTTATATATCTGCCCCCCTAGACTGAGCTCCTTTCCATCTCTGTGTCCACAGCACCTAGAATGATTGTTGACCCACAACAGGCACTCAACAAACATGCGAATTAATTTGTCTGATACAGAAAAGACTTCACAGAGGAGCTGGGCTCTGAAAGATAAAGTGTTCCCTCAATAGTAATTATTGGTAACAAACTGATTGTACTCAGTGAGCCAGGCACTGTGTTGAGTAATTTAAAAGAATTGTCTTATTTATCCTTACAACTACTGAAAGAGGTAATGGACTACTAGTAAACCCATTTTACAGATAAAAAAACGAAGGCACAGAGTGGTTAAGTCATTTTCCCAAGACCGCACAATGCTTAAGTGGCAAATTGACATTCAAGCAAAAGTGAGCCAACTCCCTGGCCTTAAGGAAGGGGTGGGTGAGTGAATGAATGAGTCAATGAATGAGTGAATGAGCGACTGAATGTGTGAATGAGTGCCTGAATGAGAGACTGAATGAAGAGTAAGTGAATGAATGAATGAAAGTGAGTGAATGAAAGAAGAGTGAGTGAGTGAGCCAGTGAGTGAGGGAACCTCAAGGCTGATGTGAGTCTTGGGTGGTCCTGTTCTGAGCCCATGGCAGGGTTGGGCTAGAGGGGTGGGGAAAGACGGCGTTCACTGAGGGCTGTCGACGTCTGACACCCAGTAGATAAGAAACCTGACAGTCACCGAAATGGGGCCTGATGGAGGAGGAGAAGGGAGACCTCTGACCAGAACCTCAGCCATGCCCGGATGGCAGAGCCCGCTTCACGGGCTTGCGACCTGTACAGCCGCACAGGGACTGGCTCAGAAGGGCCTCCAACTCTCGGTTTAATGCTCTGCCGTCGCCACCTTAAAACTTAATTTTTGAACAAGGGGTCTCACATTTCATTTTCCCCTGGGCCCCGTACGTTTTGCAGCCGGCGGTGCTGCACGGTAACCACTCCCCATCCTTTTAGACAGAAGACAAGTACTGGGAAAATATTTCCCGAATAGGTCCCCCACGTACGCACCAATCAAACTTGCCCACTTGGTCTTCGTAGACCGCGGCCGCAGGGATGAGCAGGGCAGCCCAGAGCCAGAATCCGGAAGCCACCGCTGCCGCCGCCGCCATGATGGCAGCCCGGGCTCGGCCCGCCGCCGGCCCGGCATGCACCGCGCCGCAGGCTCCGCCTCCGCAGAACCATAGAGTTGGGAACCCGCACGCGGAGCTCTCGGTGGGGTGCCCAGGACTCTGGGATCCCCCGCCCGCGCAGGAAGTCGCTCTGGAGACTCGAGGGAGAGCGCAGGCGGTGTCCGGTCAGGGAGAGGCGGGCCTCAGTGCACATTGGGTCGGGCACGCGCAAGGGCAGCCCCCGAGGGCCCTCCCAGAGGCCCCAGCGCCGCCGAGGTCCTAATAGGCAGCACCGTCTTCTGCCGCACGTGGTTGCAGCGAGATGCCCAAATCCAAGCGCGACAAGAAAGGTGGGCAAAGGGGGTCTTTGGACCCGGTGAGGAATTCGCGGGCTGGCTGTCACTTGCGGTAGGGGCTTCGCGGGGGAAGCACGGGGGTGGGGGCTGGAGCCGGGTCGGGTCAGGGAGCGGAGACTGCTTTGCCAGGCCTCCAGAGTTTGTCCAAGGCCGGCTGGTCGGGGAACAGCCTCTGAACACCCAGGCCGCGCCCGATCTCGCCTTGGCCCACCTTTTCCTACCTCAGCCCATCTGTCTTAGCTCTCCGCGCTCCCCCCACCCTACCGCCTTTCCCTCAACCCAGGTTTATCCCTAAGTATGGTCTTGTGTACTTGAAGTTGCTTCTGTCTGGCATGCTTGTGCTCCGGCCTTTGTATGGCTGGCTCTTTCTCAGTTGGCAGTTCGTAGGATACCTCCTAAGAGAGTATTCCTGAGTACCTCTACTGTGGTGAGTCTCTCTCACTCCGGCTCTCTAGCGCATTCACTCAACAAATTAGAGAGGGGCCTGGCACTCTCTAGGCGTCGAAGGATACAGCAGTTACAACAAGGAAGGCCTAGATCCCTCATCAAGCTTAATATTTTAGTTATGGGGAGTATATCCTCCCAAGGTACCGAAAATCGAATTAGTAAATTCAGATAGTGGTAAGTCCCGTGGAGTAAGAGAGAAAGAGAAGTTGATGTTCTTTTGTGCAGTGTGGCCAGAGAAGGTCTCTGTTGAGATGACAAATGAGCAGGAACTTGAAGAAAGCAAATAAGCAACCCATGGAGTTACCTGGAAGGGTGGTGGTCCCAGGAGAGGGAACAGGAAGGGCAAAGGCCCTGAAGCGGGAGCATGTTTGACATGTTCTGGGGCAAGACGCCAGCGTGGCCAGGGCAGAGTGCGCAAAAAGGAGGGAGAGGGAATTGGGCAGAGTGTGCGGGACTTGAAAGACCTTTGCAAGGAACTGGCTTTCACACGCAGGTGAAACGGGAGGAGAGAGCTCGAGCAGAGGAATGATGGGGTTCAACTTTACTTTTAAAAAGATCACCCTAGTTGCTTTGTTGAGAATAGACAGGGAAGGTGGGGGCAGTGTGCAGGGGTGGAAGCAGTGAGACTAGCAGTAATCCAAGAGAGCGTGGTGCTGGCTAGGTCCACAGTTGTAGCAGTGGAAATGTTGGAAAATGGACAGCTGTATTTTGTTTGCCCTCCTGTGCTGCACTCGCCCCTGAATGGCGTGATTAGCTTTCTAGATGTGTGCTTCGTGAAGCGGGACTGACTGAGTGCCAGGCAGGATGAATAAGAAGCGGCCTCCTCCTAGGACCCAGGGCTTTGCATTTGATGCTCTGTTAAGCGTTTGTGGAATGATTGGGTTCTGTGGAGGGAGCCCTGGTCAGATCTGGCAAATGTCAAACCCTTCTGGTTAAGGGGCAAATTGGGCCCCAGCTGTTGTTGGAGAAGAGGTGCTTGTCCTTCCCCAAAGACACGTTGCTGCATCCATGGGTCCAAACTGCAAGACAGGGCGTAGCAGAGGAGATACAGTCCCCAGCCCAGAGCAGCCACAGATGGTCTCTGTGTACCACAGCAGCACAGGGACGCGCCTCAGCCAGCAGCTAGCTCAGCCACTGGCAGGGCCCCCAGAGCCTCCACACCTCAGTAGGGAGTTTTCGCTTCACCTCAGGGGAGCTAAGGAATACCTAGTTTGCCTGAGTAACAGGAAAGATGGGAAGGGACCTTAAGGCTCGGGAGCAGTAGCGAGCAGGCACTCTGGGGACCCTGGGAGTAGCCTTGCATGCCAGAAGTGGTGTCCACAAAAGCCTTGCTACCTTTTCTCAGATTGGCTTGGTCCAGCTGGGCTACCAAAGCGGGGAAGAAAGAGTCTCCGGGACATCCAGATTTGTCTCTCATCATCTCTCCCTTTTCTTCTTTGTATTAGTCTCCCTCACCAAAACCGCCAAGAAAGGCTTAGAACTGAAACAGAACTTGATAGAAGAGGTAAGAGCGTGTTCTTTTTATTTTTCCAGACCTTGGGGGGGGGGGGGAAAGGTGCTGATCCAGCCCTTTTTCCTCCAGTAGCAGCACCAATAAAAACTCCCATAGTGATTGAGCCCTTACTCTGCCCTGCACAGCGCTGTTACATGTGAAGCACCCCTGTGAGGTAGATGCAAGGGGATTTTATCGCTGTTTTGCAGTCTGGTAACTGAAGCTTGCAGAGATTTGTTAGTCTGCCCGATGTAAAAAAAGCCAGGGAGTTACCAGGTGTGGGTAAAAGCACCAAGCCACTGTCTGCACTGCATCAGGCTGCAGGCTGAGTGACAGTGGAGTTTCCTCCAGCACGAAGATGCCATTTTCCTTGAGAGCACTTCATCGTGGCTGCAGCCAACAACGTGGGCGCCGCAGGGCTGATGAGCCGCCTCCTCTTATGACTAAATGACGAGACTTTACATGTTTCCATATAGCAGGAGACTTCCTAGTGTAGCTAGGTTTTTAGATCGTCAGCAATTACTGGACAAAGCAAAGAGAAGTGGTCTGTTGCAGTGGTGGCCACCGTAAGTCGGAAACCTGGGGAGCCGGTGGGCTCTTGGCCCGTGGCTCAGCTTCCCCCGCACTTTGCCATCAGGCCTGCTTTGCGTCAGGGCAGCCCCTGTACTTAGTATCCTGGCTTCAGTAGCCGAGGCAAGGAGGAAACCAGGTTAGAGGCTCTAAACATCCACAGTTGTAAGAGACCTGGAGCAGTCTCTTTCCCACCTGAGGCCAGAGTACTGCCCAACCCCAGCTGCCCCTTGGACTCCAGAGCCCCATGAATTGTCCTGCAGCTTCGGAAGTGTGTGGACACATATAAGTACCTCTTCGTCTTCTCCGTGGCCAACATGAGGAACAGCAAGCTGAAGGACATCCGCAGTGCCTGGAAGCACAGCCGGTGAGCGGGCAGTGGGAGAAGGGCCTGAGTGCGGAGGGGCCAGGCTGCTTGCAAAGCACAGGGGCAGTTAGTGACCTCAGTCACAGGTGGCACCTTAATAAGGACAAAGTGCTACGCCCCCATCCCCGCTGAAGGGCGCTTTTTAACTGTTAAAGTTTGTCTCGCCTTGGGGGGGTGGGGGGCGGGTTGAGCAGTGACCTCTCCAGGAGAAGGGGCTCCCTGAACCCTGGGGTCTGGTCCCTTAAGGAACATCCCCCCCGTTCTGGTTCAGACCATTAAACAGGCCCCTTCCACATATCCAGACGCACTCACAGTGGGCTGAGACAGAATTTGAGTTTCAGGGTCTGTGCAGGAAAATAATGAGAGGGACCCTGGGCTGGCGACAAAGTGAGCAGGGCTGCGTGGAAGAGTGGAGCCTCTGGCCACACCTTCTGCTACAGAACAGCCTGGGCCTTGGCTTGGGCTCCGGGGACTGAAGCTCGTTTGCACTGAAGTGAGGGCAGGGCAGGGCGCTTCCTTCACAGACCCCTCTTTTTCTCTGTAGGATGTTCTTTGGCAAAAACAAAGTGATGATGGTGGCCCTGGGTCGAAGCCCGTCTGACGAGTACAAAGACAATCTGCATCAGGTGAGTCTCTGGCCCTCACAGGGAGGGGCCGAGGCCAGGCTGCCTTCTCCGCTGCTGTCACATGATGCACACTGCAGCCTTCTGGCGGCCCGGCGTCGGCTTAAAGCTCAGTTCTCCTTTAACCTCCAGACCCAGAGAGTAGTGCTGCCCCCTTCCAGCTGTGACCAAAAATGTCTCCAGGTGTTGCCAGATGAGGGGGCGGGGCCGGCAAAATGGTCCCCGGTTGAGAACTGCTGCTCTAATGTGACCGACCCCGCCCCACTTTGGTTCTGTAGGTCAGCAAGAAGTTGAGGGGTGAAGTTGGTCTCCTTTTCACCAATCGCACTAAGGAGGAAGTGAATGAGTAAGTGCCCTGGAGGAGTGGTGGGAAGGGAAAGGTTGGCGAGGTCTCCGGGGAGGGAATAGCCCAGGACTTTGTACAGTAGAGGCACCGAGTAAAACCTGGTTCCTGGTTCCTGGAATCCCGTTACGGAGTCTCTGTTCTCCCGGGCTCGGAGCTCCAGGCTGAGCCAAGGAGGAAGGGCAGTGAGGCGAGGCCCAGGCGGAAACCTGCCCTCCTGCCACTTCTCTTTCCTCTCAGGTGGTTCACGAAATACACGGAGATGGACTACGCCCGAGCTGGGAACAAAGCCACTTTCACCGTGAGCCTGGACCCGGGGCCCCTGGAGCAGTTCCCGCACTCCATGGAGCCACAGCTGAGGCAGCTGGGCCTGCCCACGGCCCTCAAGAAAGGTACAGGGGCGTCCCCAGAGCTGAAAGGTCACAGCCGAGCGGCCGAGAGTGCAGGTTTCCAAGCCAGACAACTACCCCCTCACCCCCAATTTCTACTGGCCTCCGTTTTCTCATGTGAAAATGGGACTAACAGCGCCCGCCTGACAGCTGGGGTGAATGTGGACAGTAAGTTACAGCTAGAATACAGCAGTTACGGGGCAAGGAAGGAAGGAGGAGTCACTGCCCCCCAAAAACCCTCCTGGGCTGCTGAACGCTCACTGATGAACCCCTGCCCCGACGCTGCTGGAAGCCTGGGGGCGGGGGTCCGGCCCAGTTCCTCTGGCCCTGCACAGGCCTCTGTGCCAGAGTAACTGCCTGGGGGCCCCCTTCTCTGTAGGTGTGGTGACCCTGCTGTCTGACTACGAGGTGTGCAAGGAGGGCGATGTGCTGACCCCGGAGCAGGCCCGCGTCCTGGTGAGTTCCCTCCGCCCCGGGCGTCCGCTGCTGCGGCGGGAGGGGCCGCAGACTCCTCTGACCCCACTCGCTCCTCCTCACCTTTGGGTCCCTTTGCCTCTGGCAGAAGCTTTTCAGGTATGAAATGGCCGAATTCAAGGTGACCATCAAGTACGTGTGGGACGCGCAGTCTGGAAGGTTCCAGCAGATGGGAGATGACTTGCCAGAGAGTGCGCCCGAGTCGGAAGTAGAATCAGAGGAAGACGACGACAGCTGACGTGCACTCAGGACGGGACCTCCGGGCCTGCTCCAGATCTTGTCTGGACTGGCCGGCGTGGGACTGCCGCAGCCCTCTCGGGGGAGCAGCCGTGTATTTTGCTGTGGATGCACACAAGGGCGGGTGACAGGGACAGGCTATTCTATAAATAATGAAACTTTGTCAGCAGGGTGTCTCCTGCAAAAGGGACTTTTCTAGGAAAAAACCCTTGGGTTTGGGCTTTGGTTTGGACCCCCAGGATTCTTAGTTCACCTCGAGCCAGTTTCCAGCACTGGCTCCTGTGTGACCACTGGCCAGGCGGCCCCGGGAGCACAAGAGGAACCGCCTTCTCCTTTCCTCTGGCCCTCGGCGCCCCTGGCTTGAAACTGGGATTTGTTTGAGGAAAACAGGCACCCTGCCTGCCGCCCTCCTACTCCTACTCTCTATTCTCTTTCCCACCCCCAACCCCCAAAACCAGGGCCAAGAAACTTGTGGATGACCAGGAGACAGGAGAGGTGTTGGCTAAAGCAAAAATAAAGTCACTGCTGAAACTGAATGAATGTAAAAAACATTCCACTGCATCCTGGGAGGTTTTAGTCTTCTGGGTGGTGGCTCCAGGTGGTAGGTTTTTGCCCAGATTGTTCTGTCTTTAAGTATTTAATGAGGTCATTCTGAATGAGAGAAAATCTACCTCAGGGTGTATGGCCCTCTTTTTCTCTGTCACGTGTAGAAGCGTGAGGGCCACCTGCAGCCCCGATGTTGAGAGGTCACACTGGGTTCAGGGCAGGAGGCTGGGAGACCCTCCCACCGCCTCTGCCCTTTGAAGACTAATCCCTACTCCTGCCCTCTTCTCACCAAGCCTGTGGGAGAACGAGAAACAGCCTGCAGGCTGCAGAGGAAACAGATTCACCAGATTCACTGTGGCCCTGGGCTCCAGCCAGGTTAGTGCCTCTTTACGCAGACAGGAAACGCCTGAGTAGATGCAGCCCTGGGCTTTTTCCATGATGAAGCCAACTGGGAGTATTAACGAGAACATAGGAGACAAACAAGTTTGTGGACTGGGACTGTGAGGAAAGAACTAGCTACATAAAGCAGCTTAAAGTCAGAACTGACTGTTTGAGAGAATAAAAGAGGTGATAGATGGAGTGTGTCCTCTGCCACCCCAAGTCAGGACTAGGCCTGGTGGAGGTAGCTGGGACATTCATGGGCAGACAGGTGCCAGGCCTGATCAAAGGCCTGCGTGACGGCCGGCTCCAGGGGCTCTCCCTCAGCGGCCACCAAGTTCTGTTCTAGCTGCTCCAAGCTGGACATGCCCAGGATGACTGCGTCCCCCTGAGACGGCCAGACGTCAACACACTAGCGCGCCACAGTGACTCCAGTCACACAGGCCCCCTCCCACCCTGCCCCTGCCAAGATCTGCAATCCGAAGTCTATATTATTCTGCACAGAACTTACATTGCCTTCAAACAGCTCTACAGCCCTGCTTCCCTAGACGCATGCAGGCAGACCTGAGGTCCCCTCTGCTGCTCGGCAGCTTGGAGGGCTTGGGTTAGTCATGTGACCTCCCTAAGCATCAGGCTTCCTTTACTTTGCAGGGTGGTTGTGGGAGGTTTTTTTTTTGGCCGTGCCTTGCAGCATGCTGGATCTTGGTTCCCCAACCAGGAATTGAATCCATGCCCCCTGCAGTGGAAACGCAGAGTCCTAACCACTGGACCGCCAGGGAATTCCCTAAAATTTCATAAAGTACTTAGCTTCAGGCCTAAGCACTTAACAGGGGCTCAAGAAAGAGGCACCATTAGTATGTGGTGCCCAAGTTGGAGGAAGTTGTTGGGAAAGCGGGATGGCAGGGAGAGGGCAGCCCTGCCAGGGACATGGAGTTGGCCTCTGCAGAGCAGGCAGCCAGAGACAGATAAATGCTAATGCTGAAAAAATGTAGGTTTCCGCATCACGCATAGCTTCTGCCCTATCTCATGTACCCACAGTTAGGTGAAGTGGCCTCTGAGTCAGTTTACTCATACGTAAAGTTGGGGTAATTATACTTACTAGGGCCAGTAGTGTTTGTAATGTGACACTTAATAAACTTCTCTAAGAACAGGAATACCACCCAAAAGACCTGGGCCATGGAGACATTTCAGAAAAGGAAAAGGAGTAATCCAGAAATCATTAAATAATCACGCAGCCCTCTCCTTCACTTCCTCCTTCCTACCTGGAGCTGGGAGTGGTGGTACCTCCACCAGAGGGCGGCCGAGGTCACGCTGGGGGCGCTGGTGCCATACGCAGCCTGCAGGCCTTCCCCACCAAGGAAACAGCCCAGAAGCCGGGTGAGTGGAAAGGGTGGCACGCGGGTCAGGACACTGGGATTCCTGCAGGTCCCTGGTCCCCGAGCCACTGACGGACCAACATCTCAAATGGAGGTTTTGTTTCCCTGAGCAGCAGAATGCATGTGGATTTCTGGGCCCCTCACCGGGGTGATTTCAACCCAGTGGTAGGAGCAGCGGGGATACAGTGGGCAAGGATCCTTGCATTGAACATGGTCTCCGGATGCGAACAATACAACTCCCCAGATCGGGACCCAGGAGTGTCCACAGCACCACATCTTTGTGCCCCGGGTCACAGACAGGACAAGTCCTGGCTCCAGTCCCAGCTCTGGCCTTGGCTCAGTCACCTGCCTTCCCTTATCTGCTCAGTGAGGAAACACCCCGAGCCAGCCCCACGCGGTGAGTGCAAAATGTAAAGGAGATAATGGACCTGCAGTGCTCTGTCAGCTAAGAGCAGAGAAGGTGAAAACTATCAACCAAGAGCCTCCAGGGGTGAGACCTAAGCGTTGGTGGTGTGACGAGCTCCTTGAGAGACACTGCTTAGGGCGATGGCTCCTAAACCTGGCCAGACAATCAGAAACCCTGGCAGGGGGCTTCCCTGGTGGCGCAGTGGTTAAGAACCCGCCTGCCAATGCCGGGGACACAGGTTCGATCCCTGGTCCAGGAAGATCCCTCATGCCACAGAGCAACTAAGCCCGTGTACCACACTACTGAGCCTGCACTCTAGAGCCTATGAGCCACAACTACTGAGCCCGTGAGCCACAACTACTGAGCCCGTGCACTTAGAGCCAGTGCTCCGCAACAAGAGAAGCCACCGCAATGAGAAGCCTGTGCACCGTAACAAAGAGTAGCCCCCACTCGCCGCAACTAGAGAAAGCCCACCTTCAGCAACGAAGACCCACCGCAGTCAAAAATTAATTAATTAATTAATTTTTAAAAGTCCTGGGCCATTTCAACAAAACTAGCATTGGAGCCTTGGAGACTCAGCTTCTGTAAATCTTGAAAGATTAGGAACTTTCCAGCAGTCCACAGATAATGTCTAAATTTGATAAATTAAGGAATAGCAGTAAAGTGTATGCATCAGAGATCTCACAGTAAATGCCAGAGGGAAGGAAAGCTGTAGGAGTTAAAAAGCATCACCTTGGAGGAGTGTGACTTGAAAAGGGCTTGCTTCTAGCTGTGGGCCTGTGTTACTTTGATAACTTTTTCAAACTTGCAAAAGTGAAAAAAAGGAAGGGAAGAAGACTAGTCCCAACAGATGTTCAACTATAACTTTAGACATTGGTGACAGTGTTATTGCCAAGAGTTTACAAAACTTAGACTCAGTTGCCCCAGGTGACAGGCCAGCATCAAGCCCCAGGAATCCCAAGTTCCAATCCAAGATTTCTTCTCCCGCTGTGGGCAGGGGGTAGGCTCTTCCCAGGGAAAAGACATAGTCTCACAGACCTGGTGGAAGGTCCAGAGCTCTACGCATTCCCAATCCAGGCCCCCAATCACTCCCCCAGAGACACTAGCAAAATTTTAGGGGTAACTTTCTCAGTAAAGCTGGTGGGGATCCAGGGGCAAAGGTCTGAGCACAGGGGGAGGTCCTGGCCCCCAAGAAAGCAGCCCCAGGGACTCCCCATTGCAGACTAAGGGGACCTATGCCACCTCCCACCCTGACGCAGCCCATGCCCAGCTCACCGATTCCTGTAGATCTCTGCCCAGTTGGTCCCAAAGAAACGGCCCACAGGTTGTTACCCATCCTTGTCCCCATACTTGTACTTGCCGGTCAGCAGGCCCCCTGCGGGAAGGCTGTAATCAGATCCCCTGGCACTGCTCCCAGAGGCTGCTCTGGACTGGAAGTGGGTGTGATGGTGGGGGACCCAGGAGGGATGGAGGACCCAGCCCAGCCTCTTGTCAAACCCCTCCCTGCTTCCCAGGTCTGGAACCAGGCATCCCCAGGGTCAGGAACAGGCAGAAACACGGCCAGGAAGACCCTTCCACCTGGGGTGAGCCTGTCCCCACAGCAGCCCACACCCCATACCAGCCAAAGGGTTTTAGGCGTAGAACCTCAGTCCTGAGGCAGGGGAAGAGCTCTGTCTCCACTTGCTGGGTGATGGCGTTGTACATGCCCTGCAGGCAGAAGGGCGAGCTGGAGAGGGCACGTGGGACCCCAAATTTTCCTGTGGAGAACCTCAGTTCAGACCGTAACAATCAGGCAGATACTTAGTGGCGCTGGTGGAGAGGGCTCATGCCCAAGGAAAATTCATTCCTTCAGCCAACATTTCTGAGCACTACCTATGGCCTGGATACTGGATTTCCAACCACAAGCCAAAGGACAAAGCTGCTGCGCTCAGAGATTTAATAGTGAGGTAGAGTGTTAACAAACATATTCAACAAAAGAGACAATCATAATACACTAGTAAGTTCTGTGACCAGTGCCTGGCAGCAAGTAGGTGCACAAACATTTGCTGAATGAATGAGGAGAAGAAAAGGAGGACCTGAGATCTCAGGCTCCTCTGGGCTATCAGGAAAGGCTTCCAGAGGAAGAGGCATCTAAGTGAGACCTGGGCACTCCTTCCAGGGAGAGCGGGGAGGAGTGTTCCACGCTGACTGCAGAGCCAGAAGCAGGCAGGAAGGGGAACCTGGGCCCGAGAGAGCAGGCTGAGGGTACCCGGGAGCCATCTACAGGCTGTGAGCAGGGGAGGCAGTGGGGTGGCTGCTATGGAGAGGGCACGGGGGTGGGTGGGGGGGAGACTGGGAGGGAGTGGAAGGGGCCACGAGGACCCGGGATCAGCAGGCACCCAGGAGACAGAGGCCTCTGCAGCCCCGGCCTCACCTGGTACACGGTGGGCAGGATCCAGTTGTTGCTCCTGCACAGGGTACAGATCTCGGCCACTTCCCAGGCGGCATAGTTGGAGAGGCCAAGCTCCACAAACTTGCCCTGCGGCAGAGAGGCCAAGGTCAGAACCCACTGCAGCCCAGAACACCAGGAAGGAGAGACTGGCTGGGGACCCTGGGAGTGGGGTCTGTCCCCAGCTCTGCTCTGGGACAGCCCTGGAGCCTCCACTCTCCTGGGCAACGACAGGCCAAGGAGAGGAGCTCGGGGGTGGGGGGGGCAGCCCTCACCTCCTGGTGCAGCTGGTGGCAGGCGCGCAGCGTCTCTTCCACAGGGGTGCCGTGGTCCGGCAGGTGCAGATAAAAGGGGTCCACTCGGGGGCACTGCAGCCCCTTCAGTGACGTCTCCAGCTGGGACCAGAGGCTGTCAGGCTTCAGAGACTTTTCACCCACTGGATTGGCCTTGGTGGTGATTTTCACTTTGGGAGGAGAGAAATGGAAGTCCAAGTCAGTTTACCAAACACTGGAGAGGATCTAGTGTAATGGTTAAGAGACAGACCTGGGTCCACACCCCAGCTCTGCCAATTCGAGTTCTGTGACCCTAACCAAGTTAACCTCTCTGAACCTCAATCCCCTCAACTGTAAATTGAGAGTGATATCTTGTCGGGAAGCCCCAAGGACTGATCAGAACTTTGATAGATTTGCTCATTATGAGCTGCTAATGTTATTACGATGACTATTTACCAGACAACTGGGTGTGCCACGCCTGGCGCTAAGGGCTGGATGAGGAAGGCCAGCCATGGATCCCTGCCATCAAGGACGCACAGTCTAAGGGGCCACTACAGAGTAAGTGAGGCCGGGATAAGTACAAGGTGGGAGAGGAGCCCTGGGAGTTCAGCGAAGGCTTTCTTAGAATCTGAATCTCCAGGGCCAGTCAGAGGCCACCCAGAGGCAAGAACATGGCGTGTGAGGAGCCATGCCTGCGACCCTATGGATCTAGACCACCAGGTCCACGGGGCACACAAGGCAAGAGAAGGGGCCACAGACCAGATGGATACAAAGGGCCCTGAGTGCACCCCTTAGAATCTGACTTCAGGGGGCCACGGGGAGACTCTGAACACTTTTCAGCCAGCGAGCTAAGCTGTCAGCTTTGCAGTTTTGAAAGATGACTGAATGAAGCACACACAAAAACCTCAGGGGCAGGTCTGGAAACAGGGCAAATGGCAAGGAGACTGCGGCAGGAATTCAGGAAAGAGAGCAAGAGGCCTCAACTGGGGCCCCAGGGAAGGAAATGCAAGATGTTTCCATCAGAGAAATAACCCATTGAGAAAAGGCTGGTGTTGTGCCACCTGTGTGAGTCAGGAGTGAGTTAATCAAATACTTTTCTCCCCACCCCCATTAAGAATCCCAGGTGGGGCTTCCCTGGTGGCACAGTGGTTAAGAAGCCACCTGCCAATGCAGGGGACACGGGTTCAAGCCCTGGTCCGGGAAGATTCCACATGCTGTGGAGCAACTAAGCCCGTGTGCCACAACTACTGAGCCTGTGCTCTAGAGCCCGTGAACCACAACTGCTGAGCCCACATGCCACAACTACTGAACCCACGTGCCACAACTACTGAAGCCTATGTGCCTAGAGCCCAAGCTCTGCAACAAGAGAAGCCACTGCAATGAGAAGCCCGCGCACCGCGACGAAGAGTAGCCCCCGCTCGCCGCAACTAGAGAAAGCCCGGGGCTTCCCTGGTGGCGCAGTGGTTCAAGAGTCCGCCTGCCGATGCAGGGGACACGGGTTCGTGCCCCGGTCCGGGAAGATCCCACATGCCGCAGAGCGGCTGGGCCCGTGAGCCATGGCCGCTGAGCCTGCGCGTCCAGAGCCTGTGCTCCACAACGGGAGAGGCCACAACAGTGAGAGGCCCCAACAGTGAGAGGCCCGCGTACCGCAAAAAAAAAACCCCAAAAAACAGAAATAGACTCACAGACCGAAAACAAACTTACGGTTACCAAAGGGGGAAGGGGTTGGGATAAACTAGGAGTTTCAGATTAACATATACACACTAATATATATAAAATAGATAACCAGCAAGGACCTACTGCATAGCACAGGGAACTATACTCAATATTTTCCTATAATGGAATCTGAAAAAGAATATGTATATACATATTTAGTTATACATATATATGTATATGTATAACTAAATCCCTTTGCCGTACACCTGAAACTAACACAACATTGTAAATCAACTAGACTTCAATAAAAGTTTAAATTAAAAAAAAAAAAGAAGACCAGAGTTGTCACAGAGAGGCAGTCAGGTGATCTAGATAGAATATGAGATGCATGCATATTCTCGTTTTGTTTCAGATCTGTGCTGTGAATCATTTCACTCTGAGGACCTCAAAGTAAAAGATGGTACATGGTGCTAATGATAATACTACTACTACTACTAACAGTAACAGCTAACATTGCTGAGCCCTCACTATGTCCCTGTGAGGCACATTATAAACATTTCAGATGGCATCAGACTGATGACAGATGTCCCCCTACCCCCATACACAAACCCTGCACTTAGCTAGGTCTGCCTGTTCCAACACCCTCAGCACTGCCAAATCTCATTGCCTTTGCACACTCACTGCCCACCCCCGCAGCTGGGAATGCCCTTTCTCCTCTTACTGCCCGTGGAAAACTAGCAGTTCTTCAAGGTCTGACGTTCCGTTCTCCAAGTTTTCTTCAGTGTCCCCTCCCAGGAAGTGGTCCCTCTTCTGGGCTCCCCAGCCATCTCTAGACTCTGAGCTCCCTGGAGTGGGTTAGTGTCAATTTCCCTTCTATGCCCTTGGACGGAGGCTGGCACAGAGAGGGCAGTTAGACACCATACCACCTCCACTCTCCCATCCCAGCTACTGCCTATAGCTCCTGCGGCTACCAGGCGCGGCCACCCTGGTGAAGCGGGAGGCACTGACAACTGAACGGCGCACCCCGAGCTCCACGGCGCAGTCTACAGCCCAGAGCAACGAGGAGGCAGATCCCCGCCGGTTCCGAAGCCTGATCTGGGACTGTGCCAGGAAGTGCCAGGGCCATAAGGACAGGATTCCTGCAGGTCAGGACCGCACCGGGCACCTGCGGGGAAGGGGAAGGAGGCAGGGGCTGCACAGCGCCAGACTCCGTTTTCAGTCCCCCCAAGAGGGGCTAGCCAAGTCGTTCCAGGCTAGACCAGGGTTGGGACGTTGCTGAGGGGACGGAAATGGAGAGGAAAAGAGTCAAGACAAAGCACTGTCCGGCTGTCCGGGGCTAGATGTGCACGGGGCCTGAGGAGCGGGATGTTCACAGAGCTGCGGGGTGGCCAGTGGAGGTCGGCGCCCCGGCAGGAGGGCGAAGCTGTCGGTCCTGACCTCGGCCGGTGCATGGCTCGGGGGAGGTAAGGGGGATGGAGTCCGGGTGCCAGGAGTTACCTCTGCAGTCGCCACCGCGCAGCCCGAGCCCCAGGCCTCCCAGGATGCTCTCGGACGTAAGCTAGGGCCGTGTCTATATCGGTGTGGCCGCGCTCCCGGAAGAGGGGCACGGCCGCCCCATCTCCATGGCGCCCAGCACGGTGCCTGGGTGGCCCGGGGGACCAGAGGCTGCCTGCTGGGGCGACAGCAACCAGGACACTGCGGCGGCGGGGGTCCTGCGACAATCCGACGGAGCGCAGCCGAGCGTGACACTAACACCCGCGCGCGGTGGGCCACCGCTTTAAGGAGGGGGTCGGGCCCCGCCCACCGGCGTTGGGGGCGGAGCGAGCGGAGGGGCGGGGCAAGGGAAGTAAGGCGGAAGGCTGCGCCGCGGTCACCCCCGCACGCCCGCGGCTCCCCACTTCCCTCGGCTTGGCTCCTGAGCTCTGCTGGGGTCCACGTGTTCTTCCAGAGGGGACTTTCCTAAGGGCTAAAGGTCCTAAAATGATGTCTTGGCCCAGGGGTGGTGCCCTCAGGGGTGTCCCGCCACCTTGCAGGCCCCAGAGGTCGGCTCTGTGGTTCTCTTGTCGGGACTTGCCAAAGGTTCCAGCCCGCGTCAGTATTAAAGTATTGAAAGAAAAGAACTGTCAGCCTCGAATCCTATACCCAAGCGAAAACACCTTTCAAAAAGGAAAGCAAAGACTTCGTTCAGACAAAGGTTGGGGAGAACTCATAGTAGCCAGCTTTCACTATAGCAGATATTTTTTAAAATTCTTTAGACGGAAGAAAAGTTGGATTTACACACACAAAAAGTGAAGAGTGCTGGAAATGGTAAACGCGAGGATGAATATAAAAGACTTTTTCTCAGATAAGTGAGTTTCAGGTGGAAAGTATTATTATTATTATTTTTTACTGCAAACATCAGTAGTTTATTGTTTGTTTAGTCCAAACACATTCAAAATGGAAACTCAAAGAATACTTTCCACCTGAAACAATTAGGAGACAGATAATACAGATAACTTTTAAATAGATAACTGAGTTTTTATAAAGTTAAATATACAATTACTGTATGACTCAGCAAAAACTACACCCCGTTAATCTTCATGAACCTACATATAAAAACCTTTGACCAAGGGAATACAGTGATATATAAAAAGGATAATACATCACTTCTCAGTGAATTTCATCCCAGGAATACAGTGGGCTTTATATTTGAAAATCAATCAATATAGTTTACTATACTGACCAAAGAATAAAACCCATATCATCATCGCAATTGATGCAAAAAAAGCATTTAACAAAATTCAATACCTATTCATGAAGAAGGAGGGGGGAAAAAAAAGAAAAAAACTAAGAAGAAAAGGGAATTTCCTCAAACTGATAAAGGGCATATACAAAAAACATATAGCTGACATTATATTTAATAGTGAAAAAACTTTCCCCCTAAGATTGGTAACCAGTCAATGATATCTGCTCTTACCCCTTTTATTCAATGTTGTGCTGGAGATACTATTTATGCCAACATATTTCAGTGTGCGTGTGTTATAACAGGCAATTTCGTACATAACTATAATGCCATTGTCACACTAGAAAAAATGAACAATTCTTTTGTGTCACTTAATACCACATCCATGTTCAAATATCCCTGTTTTTATTTTATTTTTTATTTTTTATTTTTTATTTTTTTTGCGGTACGCGGGCCTCTCACTACTGTGGCCTCTCCCGTTGCAGAGCACAGGCTCCGGACGCGCAGGCTCAGCGGCCGTGGCTCACGGGCCCAGGCGCTCCGCGGCATGTGGGATCTTCCCGGACCGGGGCACGAACCCGTGTCCCCTGCATCGGCAGGTGGGCTC
>NW_006786690.1:7426569-7467757 GCF_000442215.2 Lipotes vexillifer | reverse complement strand
AACGGAACCCCATTACCCTTTTTAAAAAAAAAAAAAAAAAAAAAAAAAGTTTCAGTTGGCTTGAATTAGGATCAAACATGGTTTACACATTACATTTGGTTGTTATATTGCAAAAGTCTATTTTAAACTTCAGCAGTCTCACCCCTTTTTATGCATTTGCTTATGGAAGAGACCTATTAGTTGTGCTATAGCGTGTCCCACGTTCTTTTTGCATAGTCATAGTTTCATTTAACTTGCTCCTCATACTTTTTGTCAGATGGAAGGTAGTGCTAATGGCTAAAATATATTTTTGCTCACCTTTTTTTTTTTTTTCGTAAGAACGCTGCATCAGTGGTACTGTGTACTTCCTGATGCATCACATCAGGGAGACACAAACAGCATGGTTGACCCACTCCTAATAATGCTGAGAGCAAGCAGTGGGTTCATGTGGTGTCAACCTGTTCCCCACACTGTAAAGTTCCCATGGATCTTTCATCTTATGGTTTCATCTATTGAGGACCTTTGCCTGAATCAATCAAGATAGAATTTTTAAGTCTCAGATTATGTTGTGTACATCCTAAATACAGATCTCTTGAGTATAAGGTTAATATGTATAACCTTCTGACTACAGTTGGCCCTTGAACAACATAGGTTTGGACTGCACAGGTCCACTTATACGTAGATTTTTTTCAATAGTAAATATTACAATACCTCACAATCCAAGGTTTGTTGAATCTGAGGATGTAGAATCTCTGGTGCAGAAGAGGGAACCATGGATACAGAGGAACCTCATATGCATAGGGCTGATTACAAGTTATATGCAGACTTTCGACTGTGAGGAGGGTCAGCATCCCTAACCTCCACGTTGTTCAGGGTCAACTGTACATTTAAATGAGAAGAAAAGTACAGGTATTCCTTTTTTTTTTTTGCGGTACCCGGGCCTCTCACTGTTGTGGCCTCTCCCGTTGCGGAGCACAGGCTCCGGACGCGCAGGCTCGGTGGCATGGCTCACGGGCCCAGCCGCTCTGCGGCATGTGCGATCTTCCCGGACCGGGGCACGAACCCATGTCCCCTGCATCGGCAGGCGGGCTCTCAACCACTGCGCCACCAGGGAAGCCCAGGTATTCCTTTTTCAAATTAAACTTTTTAATTTTTGAGAAAATTTTAGATTCATATACCATTGTAACAAATAATACAAAGAGATACCTTGTTCCCTTTTCCCAGTTTCCCTCAGTAGCAACATCTTGCAAGATACTATTTTTGTTAGGTGGAGTGTCCTATAAATGTTGATTAGATCTGCTGGTTGATAACTCCTTTGAGTTCTTCTATGTCCTTTGCTGATTTTCTGGTAGTTGTTCTACCTGTTGTTAAGAGATGGGTGTTGAATTCTCCAATTACAAATTTTTTAAAAAATATTTATTTATTTATTTATTTTGGCTCCACCAGGTCTTAGTTGTGGCACATGGGATCTTTAGTTGTGGCACGTGGGATCGTTTTTTTAGTTGCGGCATGTGGGATCTAGTTCCCTGACCAGGGATTGAACCCAGGCCCCATGCAATGGGAGCACAGAGTCTTACCCGCTGGACCACCAGGGAAGTCCCCTCCAATTATAATTGTGGATTTATCTCTTTCTATTTTCATGTCTATCAATTTTTTCTTCACATATTTTGGCAGCTCTCTTTGGTGTTTAAACATTTAGGATTGCTATTCCTTGATGGGTTGACTCTTTTCATCGTTATATAATGTCCCTCTCTGTCTCTGATAGTTTTCTTTGTTCTGAAGTCTGCTTTCTTAGATACCTATATAGCCATGTTGGCTTGCTCTTGATTAATGTTTGCATGATATAACTTTCGCCATCCTTTTACTTTCAACCTGCCTATATTATTATATTTTAAGTGAGTGAGTTTCTGTAGAAAGAATGTAGTAAAGTCATTTTTTAAAACCCACTCTACTAAGCTCTGTCTTTTAAATGATATATTTAGGCCATTTACCATTAATGTCATTATTTACAAGTTAGGGCTTAAGTCTGCCATTTTATTTTTTGTCTTGTTTTATTCTCTTTATTTTTTTCCCCCTCACCACATGGCTTTAGTTCCCCGACCAGGATCGAACCCAGGCATCCTGCAGTGGAAGCATGGAGTCTTAACCACTGGACCACCAGGGAATTCCTTAGTCTCAGTTTTTTGCTTCCTTTTTTTTTTATGCTTTCCTGTAGGTTAACTGAACATTTTTTAAAGAATTATATTCTGATTTAATTACAGTGTTTTTGAGTATTTCTCTTTGTATAGCTTTTTAAAAAATAAATTTATTTATTTAATTTATTTATTTTTGGCTGTGCTGGGTCTTGGTTGCTGCGCGTGGGCTTTCTCTAGTTGCGGCGAGCGGGGGCTACTCTTCGTTGTGGTGCACAGGCTCCTCACTATGGTGGTTTCTCCTGTTGCAGAGCATGGGCTCTAGGCATGTGGGCTTCAGTAGTTGTGGCTCGCAGGCTATAGGCACGCAGGCTCAGTAGTTGTGGAACTCAGGCCCAGTAGTTGTGGTACACGGGCTTAGTTGCTTCGTGGCATGTGGGATCTTCCCAGACCAGGGATCAAACCCATGTCCCCTGCATTGGCAGGCGGATTCTTAACCACTGCGCCACCAGGGAAGTCCCTGTATCGCTCTTTAAGATTGCTCTAGAGCAACAATCAACTGGTGGCATCATTTTACAAGTTTAAGTGTAGAAACCTTAACTCCCTTTCCATTCCTTCACTCTCCTCTGTTTATAATAGTCTTAAATATTTCTTCTACATGAATTTAGAACCACATCAGTGTTATAATTTTTGCTTCAACCATCAAATGTAATTTAGAAAACTTAAGGGAAGGAAGACCTATTTAATTTACCCATATTTTGCTACCATGTTTTTTCTTCCTTCCTGATGCTCCAAGATTCCTTCTTTCATCATTTTCTATTTGTTTGTTTGTTTAGAGAACTTCCTTTAGCTATTCACTTCGTGTGTACCTGCTGACAACAAAGTTGTAGTTTTTCTTCATCTGAGAATGTCTTGATTCCCCCTTCATTCCAGAAGGACATATTTGCTGGGTATAGGATTCTGGGTTGATGATTCTTTTCTTTCAGCACTTGAAAAATTGTTCCACCACTTCGTTCTTTTCTCAGTATTTGCTGGCATGGGTGATAGTAAGGGAGGCCACAGTTTTTATTCTACGATGTTTGGCTGGAGTACACTTTTCTGTCTTGCCGGGATGCCCCTTTCCTAGTTCTTTGGCTAGAGAAGGCAGGCTTTTGTTGGGGCTTTTTCTGTCTATGTCAGTCAGCATTTCCAGTTTGTTGGCTTTGTCAGCTCTGAGTTTGGGATATATAAGGAAAAAGAGAACTCAGGAAACTCACCTCTGTAATTCCTTGGGCACTGAGGTCCCTATAGCTAGTCTGGGTTCTCCTTTCTGCCTTTCAGAGTCTTCTCATGTTTGTGTTATGCATGGTGTCCAGGGTTTTTATTTGTACTTAGTAGGAGGAATAAGGAAAACTATGTCTATTTCATCTTGCTGTAAGCAGAGGTCATTTTGGCATGTTAAAAAAGTTACAAATACACTTTACACATGATTTAGCACTCCCAATTCTAGATGTGTACCAAAGAAAAATAAAAACATACGTTCAAATACTTACACACAAATGTTTATGTCAGCTCATTCACAAGAGCCCCAAACTGGAAACAACCAATAAACTTGTGGTATACCCATACAATGGAATATGATATAATCAGCAATAAAAAGGAATGAACTACTGGTAAACACAACAACATGGATGAATCTCAGAAATATCATGCTCTGGGACTTCCCTGGCAGTCCAGTGGTTAGGACTCCACACTTCCACTGCAGGGGGCACAGGCTTGATCCCTGGTCAGGGAACTAAGATCCCACATGGCACGTGGCAGGGAAAAAAAAAAATCATGCTAAGTGAAAGAATCCAGACACAAAAGACTATGAATTACATGATTCCACTTTTATAAAATTCTAGAAAAGGCAAATTAATAGTGACAGAAAGCAGAGTAGTGGTTTCTAGGAGCAGAGTTTGAGGGATGTAATTGACTACAAAGTAGCATAAGGGACCAACTACACACTTAAAATTGGTGAATTTTATTGTAAGTTATACCTCAATAAACCTGGTTGTTAAAGATTTATATTATTCCTAAATACAAATTAAAACCACAATGAGATACATTCCCCATGAGAATAGGTAAAATTAAAATAACTTAAAAAACCAATTAGTTTACCATCATGGTTGGTGGCTACATTACTCCACTGTTCTGAATCATGCTTTCTTATCACTGGATAAGTCTTGTACCTAAGGATCCATAGCGCCATTCATCTGGGTAAAGCAGAAGTTGAGATATTCTCTGTCTCTATAGGGTGGACAACTGCTTATTCATGAAAATACCTAAGGACCAGGCTTTGTCCTTGACTGGATCTTCTAATACATCACAATAATTCTTTTTTGGACATGACCTAACTTACATGGTTTTGATTCAGAAAGAACTTATTAAGGATGAGAATGTTGAATTGGAGAATTAGAGCTTCCTTTTATTTATTTATTTTATACAGCAGGTAGAGCTTCCTTTTAAAAAAAAAAGATTTATTTATTTATTTTTGGCTGCGTTGGGTCTTCGTCGCTGCCTGCGGTCTTTAGTTGCTGCGAGCAGGGGCTACTCTTCGTTGTGATGCACGGGCTTCTCATTGCCGTGGCTTCTCTTTGTTGCGGAGCACAGGCTCTAGGCACGCGGGCTTCAGTAGTTGTGGCATGTGGGCTCAGTAGTTGAGGCTCGTGGGCTCTAGAGCGTAGGCTCAGTAGCTGTGGCACACGGGCTTAGTTGCTCCGCAGCATGTGGGATCTTCCCGGACCAGGGGTTGAACCCATGTCCCCTGCATTGGTAGGCGGATTCTTAACCACTGCGCCACCAGGGAAGTCCCCAGAGCTTCCTCTTAAATAAGACAATTTCTTTATTAGCGTCTAGTAATAGATTAGCTCAAAGGGTATGCACTGTGCACCAGAAGGATCAAGTTCAAAGTTCAGGGGACAACAAATACCAGCAGTGTCTAAATGCCAAAGCCTCTAAGCAGTGATGTGATTATTATAGATACCTATAATTCTTTGGGGTTTGAATGGGATAAAAAGAAGAGCTTGATTTGCTGCCATCTAGAACACTTACAAAGCTTTTTTACTTTAGGAGGCTCCTTTCACATTCAGATGTTTATCTGATACCTTGATACAGAAGATTTAACAGAATTTCCAGGTTAGAATGTGCTGTCCTCAGGTATCGCAATGTTAGGCTTTATCCTTCATGTTTGGGGGCCATGAGGTAATAATTTGTCTTATACAAGCTGTGAAATGCCTTTGGAAGCTACTTAAATAGCCACACATAAAGATTACTTAAAGGATATGGCTTGGATTTGTCCTCATTTGAGACCTGTTCATTTTTATCCAGCTGTGTTTGGATAGCATGCAATGAGAGGGCCACTATCGGAATATACTGCTTAATTTCATTATTGTAATGGGATGTTTGGACATCTATTAGCATATATTATTGTACAAGTGTTTTTTTGCCCAATTAATGAAATAATACAGGTGAATTTTAAATAACCCAGTGAAAGGAAGAGAATGTGTACTGCATACACTGCCAGGTGAAAGAAAAGAAGACTTCAGCAAAATCCAGGGTCACATACCAAGTGCCAGTAGTGGCAACAATTCAATCACCAATGTTCACTGCTGATTGAGCAAGAGTGGCCACTTTTTACTTAAACCCCATTTGTCCACAATGATTTACCAAGCACAACTGTCTCTTTTCAGCGATACGGCTATTAAACTGAGAGACAGCATTGTAGCAATCCTTTAATGAGGAGGGTACTTTTTTCTCTCCTGTATGTTGTACTGTTACAATTCTTTGACTTGTAAAGACTTTGGAATATAGGCAATCCCCCTTAACGCTTTCTGCTGAATTTATGGAGGCAATTCCATAGGGGTCATGAATGTTTCTAACCAGCACATCAAAGCATTTGCACCTTGCGGAAATAATTCTAAACGCACTAATCAACAAGGCAGTTCAGTAAGGGAATCACCACTGTATGCCAGACAAAATACTCAAAAACTCTCATATTAAGTTCAGTTTCAGGCCATAGTACCAATCCCTTTAACAACAAGCCATAGCAATATAACTTTACATGAGGGGAACCTCTAGGGAGAGTCTTTTTTTCCCTCAACCTCGGCATAAACCTAAGCTTTTTTCTCAGGCTTTGCGCATCAGCACAGAACAGCTATTATTCTAACAGGGTTAGCCAAAGGATCAGAGTCAAAGCAGTTGTCAGTTTGGAAAGGCCAGATGCCTAGCTAATCAAATATTAAATACTAGATTTCCATTTCTCAAGAAAGTTGATAATAAACTTATAATTTGCTTGTTGTATAACCGTTAACATTTACCATCTACCATGGGGAATGTAACACCACGACCGGCCACATGAAAAGCAGAAAACACAAGCCTGAAATGGTGTTACAGACTAAATGTCTGTATCCCCCCAAATTCATATGTTGAAACCCTAACCCTAAAGTGATGGTGTTGGGAGGTGGGGCTTTGGGGAACTGACTAGGTTTAGATCAGGTGTGAGAGTGGCACCCCCGTGATGGAATTAGTGTCCTCAGAAGAAGGGGAAGAGACTAGAGATCTCTTCCTTAGCCATGTGAGGACACAGCAAAAAGAGGCTGTCCAACCAGGAAGAGGTCCTCACAGACTCCGAATATGCTGGGACCTTCATCTTGGACCTTCCAGCCTCCAAAACTGTAAGAAATAAATGTTTTTTAAGGCACCTAGTCTATGTTATTTTGTTATAGCAGCCCAAACAGACTAAGACAAGTGGCGTGAGCATCTCAAACTAACTGCTAATTTGTAAAGTAGAAGATTGTGTCAGAAGATGATGATTTATCTTTTTTGAAAAAATATTTATTTGGCTGCGCTGGGTCTTAGTTGCGGCACGTGGATCTTCATTGCAGCATGTGGGATCTTTAGTTGTGGCATGAGGGATCTTTAGTTGTGAAAGATGATGATTTATCTTGTACAATGTAGGAAGTCCATTTTCTTATCACGTATAACTTTTTTTTTTTTTTGGCTGCGTTGGGTCTTCGTTGCTGCGCGCGGGCTTTCTCTAGTTGCAGCGAGTGGGGACTACCCTTCGTGTGGTGCGTGGGCTTCTCATTGCGGTGGCTTGCTTCTCTTGCTGCAGAGCATGGGCTCTAGGCGTGTGGGCTTCAGTAGTTGTGGCGTGCGGGCTCAGTAGTTGTGGTGCACGGGCTTAGTTGCTCCGCGGCATGTGGGATCTTCCCAGACCAGGGCTCGAACCCGTGTCCTCTGCATTGGCAGGCGGATTCTTAACCACTGTGCCACCAGGGAAGTCCTCATGTATAACTTTTGATCTAGATTATATAATTCTCAATTAAATTCGCTCATTTTTCATTCTACGATTTCTTATGCATGTCAGAGGAGTAAAGCAGCAGCTGCTGATGTGTGGTATCAAGAATAGAAATACTTCAAAAATAGAAAATAATGCCAGTTTTGTATCAGTGTCAGATACTTCAAATAGAAAATCAGTCAATTCCAATAATAATTAAAAATTTTCCACCCAATTCATGGAATCAAAGTAAAGCTTTTGGAAGTTCTTTTTGTTGAAGGTGACACTACTGTGAATGGTATTTTGAATTCAGTTATAAAGTTCAACAATGAAGATAAACATGTTTTTGTGATGGCCATATACTTACAAATCTTCGTGCATCACAGTGTTTGTTAAAAATAATCTTATTAACAATTTCACTGTTAGAAGCTCTCTATCCCTATGTAATTCAATTCATACAGTATAGACCAGGAGTCTGTAAACTATTGCCCATGGGCCAAATCTGACTCACTGCCAGTTTTCACAAATAAAGTTTTATTGGAAATTTGGAACAAAGCTGTATCTATTTACTTATCAACTGTGGCTGCTTCCTCACTACAAAGGCAGAGTTAAATCACTGCAACAGAGAACATATGGACTGTTGATATGGACTGAATGTTTGTGGGTTAGTTTTGGGCTAATCCACTAATTGGCTGGGTGGCACTTATAATAGTCACTATACAAATTCACATGTTGATCTAATCACCAAAGTGATGGTATCAGGGGGTGGGGCCTTTGGGAAATTCTTAGGTAAAGAGGGTGGAGCCCTCATGAGTGGGATTAGTGCCCTTATAAAAGAAACTCCACAGACCTCCCTTACCCCTTCTGCCAAATGAGAACACAGCAAGAAGATGGCTGCCTATGAACCAGAAAGCAGGTTCTCACCAGACACCAAATCTGCTGATGCCTTCATCTTACACTTCTAGCCTCCAAAACTGAGAAATTTCTACTGTTTATAAGCTAGTCAATCTGTTGTATTTTGTTTTAGCAGCCCAACTGGACTGACACCCACAAAATATAAAATACTTACTACCTGGCCCTTTACAGAAAAGATTGCTGACCTCTGATACAGACCACAGTGGAATTAAGTTTTCCTTATATTATCATGAGACTACAGAATATTGACTTACTTGTATATTCATTGATCATTCTCTACTCCTACAATGCCATTTTCCACTTTGATAACAACCACAAGAAAATTCTTTAACAACTGGTATTTACTATTACTATTAATGTCCCTAGTAAGAGCATTTGTTATCAAGTACAAGTCTCTCCAATATGGAATTGGAAAGATACTTGGGAAGCAATAAAGATTTTCAAAAAGCTTCTTGTGTGAAAGTTGGGAAAGTCAGGGTTGTTTTATTATACCTAGAAGAGTGCTGAGGCAGAAGGGTGTTAAAAATTTTTTTTAAATAAAAACATATGGAATAGAAATTTATTTTCTCATAAGCAATTAAGGATCTTAACATTCTGACCTTCCTTAAACTGCTTCTAAAATGTATTCAGAATGCAAATTTGAGACACTGGTGAAGTAACCGTCACAACCACTAGTAACAAGCAGGCCAGAATGCAGAGGAAGCACATAGGTCAGCCAGATGCCCTCCCTCGAGCCTTTAACTTCAGGAGTCCCCTTTCTGTCACATTGATTCGAGTATACAAAATCTATACCAACTCATTTTTCCCGTCTTCTATACGGTACACAGGTCTCTAGTTTTTGAGGTTGGTTAAGTACGTTTGTTACTTTCCAGATCCAACTCTGTTCTTTGTCTTTTGAAAGACAGGGAAGTAGGGACTTCCCTGGTGGCCCAGTGGGTAAGATTCCATGCTCCCAATGCAGGGAGCCTGGGTTCGATCTCTGGTTGGGGAACTAGATCTCGCATTCATGCCGCAACTAAGAAGTCCACATGCCACAACTAAAGATCTTGCGTGCTGCAACTAAGACCCAGTGCAACCAAAATAAATAAATAAATAAATAAATAATAATTAAAAAGAAAAAGAAAAAAGAAAAAGCTCTTTAGTAATGAAATGGCTGAATTCAAGTGACCATCAAATATGTATGAGATACCCTCCCCGAAAGGATCTAACAGATGGGAAATGACCTAGCAGATGACGCATCCCTGATGGAGACAGTAGGGACTAAAGGTCTCCTGACCAGTCAAGTGGCTCATCTTCTTGACTTGACCACTTAGGACCATTGCTCCCTGAGAAAGAGTTTATCTTCCAAAGATGACCATCTGTTTCTCTCACATCCTCTTTTTACAACATAACTCAGACACTCCTCCATGAGGCAAGAGGGATGCCTGCCCTTGGAAGCCAGCAGCACATGCTGTGGGGAAGCCCAGGCCACACGGAGGGGTCACATGTAAGTGATGACAACAGCTGACAATCAGCATTAATTGTTAAGACATGTGAATTAGCCTGCAGGTGATTTTAGCCTCCAGCTGTAATGGCACTTCGCAGACACAGGGGAACAGATGAGTATTCCCCACTGAGCCCTGCCAAACAGCAGACTTCTGAGCTAAATGACTGTGTGTGGGTTTTTTTTTTAAAAACAGCTTTATTGAGACATAATCCACATTATTATACACCCATTTATTTTATTTTATTTATTTTTATTTTTGGCTGCATTGGGTCTTCGTTGTTGTGCACGGGGTTTCTCTAGTTGCGGCGAGCAGGGGCTACTCTTCGTTGTGGTGCATGGGCTTCTCATTGTGGTGGCTTCGCTTGTTGTGGAGCACAGGCTCTAGGCGCACAGGCTTCAGTAGTTGTGGCACGTGGGTCCAGTAGTTGTGGCACGTGGGCTCAACAGTTGTGGCTCACAGGCTCTAGAGTGCAGGCTCAGTAGTTGTGGCGCATAGGCTTAACTGCTCCACAGCATGTGGGATCTTCCTGAATCAGGGATCAAGCCTGTGTCCCCTGCATGGGCAGGTGAATTCTTAACCACTGCACCACCAGGGAAGTCCCTATACACCCATTTAAAGTGTACAATTCAATGTTTTCTTTTTTCTTAGTGTATTCAGCATTGTACAACCATCACAATCAACTTTAGAGCATTTTCATCACCCCCCAAAGAAACCTCCCAATCTCCATTTCCTCCCAAGCCCCCCCTCAGCCCTAGGCAACCACTAATCTACTTTCTGTCTCTAATAGATTTGCCTATTTCAGACATTTCACGCAAATCAGATCACACAATATGAGGCCTTTTGGAACTGTCATCTTTCACTTGGGATAACATCTTCAAGGTTCATCCACATTGTAGATGTTTCATTACTTCATTTCTATCGCCAAACAACAGCTGATGGTATGGATATACCACTTTTTATTTATCCATTCATCAGCTGATGGACATTTGGGCTGTCTCTATTTTAGCTATTATGGACTTACTTCTGGACTCTCAATTCTGTTCCATCAATCTATATGTCTACACTTATGCCAGTCCCATACTGCTTTTATTCTGCAGCTTTGTAGTAAGCTTTGAAATCAGGAATTGGAGGACTTTGTTCTTGTTTAAATTTGTTTTGGCTATTCTGTATCCCTTGAATTTCCATACGAATTTTTTTAAAATTTTGCCAATTTCTGTAAAAAAAAAAAAAATCCAGCTGGGGTTTTGATAGGGCTTGAACTGAATCTTATTAGGTCAATTTCAGATTTTGTCATCTTAAGCAACTCAATTTTGGGGTGGCTTGTACAATAACTGATACTATTATTAATATGAGTGGGGTAATAACTGATATTACCCCACTTGGGGAAGCATCCATTTTATTATGGGTGAAGACAAAGGAGGGTGTCTTCACTCTAAATAATAAAACTTCATCTGAAAGGTGTCTCCTTCTAGAAGGCAAGTAGGACTTTCCTTTGAACAGAGTCTTTGATTGGTGGTTTTGTCTACATTTACAGGTTGAGCCCCTTTCATCATTTGAAGAGACTGGTCCAAATGCTGCCTACTGCTGCTGCCTGGCCCACACCCTACCTCTCGCCCAGGGGGGGATTTTTCTGTCCTGGGAATGTTCAAACAGCAACCACTGGACCTGGGATTTCATTTCTTCTCCAGACTTGGGTGCCCTTACTTGGGGTAGGGATTTGCTGAGGGAAATGGGGGTCCTGGCTGCCCACGCCCACTCCCACCAAAAGGAGGCCCAGCAGCAGAGCTGAGAATCTGTGGAAGACCAGAAGAAAGGAGGCTTTAGCTAAGAGTAAAGCCGCTGCTGAAATGAGTGTGTGTTAAAATGTCCCACAGCATCCTGGAAGGTTTTTCTTCGTGGTGATGCTAACGGTAGGTTTTTGCCCAAATTATTCCATTTCTAAGTATTTAATGAGGTAATTCTGAATGAGAGAACATCTACCTCAGGGCGTATGACCCTCTTTTCTTCTGTCGCGTGTAGAAGCCTGAGAGCCACCTGCAGCCTGGCTGTTGAGGGGTTAGGCTGGGTTCAGGGCAGGAGGCTGGGAGACCCTCCCGCTGCCTCTGCCTTTAGACGACTCCAGCTCATGGTTCTACCCCTTTGGCAGGAAGCCCCCAGGCAGGGTGGAAACAAGTCGTAAGCAGTTGAGGAGACAAATCTCTGGGCTTCACTCTGGGCCTGGGCTACAGCCAGGTCAAGTGCCTGCTCTATTCAGACGGGAAATGCATGAATGGGGCTCAGCCCCAGCCTTTACACATTGTGAAGGCAACTGGGAGTGAGGCAGGGATCTAGAAAAATAATGCATGGATCCAGACAATGGAGAAAGACCATGCTAAATCAGCTTAAGGCAAAGACCGGCCAGGGGGAGAGACTAGAAGAGGTGACAGAAAAGGAGGAAACCTTGGGCAGCTTGAGCGCTGCTGGGGCCTAGCGGAAGTAGCTGGGGCATTCATGGGCAACCAGGTGCCAGGCCTGATCAAAGGCCTGCACGATGGCTGGCTCTAGGGGCCCTTCTTCAGTGGCCATCAAGTTCTGTTCCAGCTGCTCTAGGCTGGACATGCCCAGGATGACCGCGTCCCCGTGGGCACCCTGCAAGAGGAGATGGCCAGACGTCAACACACTAGTGCACCACGGTGACCCCAGTCACACACGCTCCCCCCACTCCCCCCACAGCCTCGCTCCCGCCAAAACTTGGGACCTGATTTTTTAAATTTATACTCTACATAGTTCTAGAAAGCACTTAAGGTACCTTCAACAACTGTAACTATGTGACCCCAAACCCTGTCTTCTTTCCTCCTGCTGCCACACTGCTCATCCTCATTCAGACCGAAGTTCAGAGCCCAGTTCTGCCACTCAGCAGCTGTGTAAACTAGGTTTAGCTATTTAACCCCCCTGAGACTCAAATCTTCTCAATTTTCAGCGTGGCTATGGGAATGAGAAATTGTGCAAAGCACTGAGCTCCCACTTATTGAAAACCTGCTATATACATGTCAGAGACAATGCAACTATGTAAGGCTGAAGCTGGAGAAAAATTTTAGCCAGGAAGACAGGGGACACCAAAGACAGAGGGAAACCCCACCTCCCCCCAGAGGAGCCAGACCAGTGGGTTTTACAGTCAAATCTGTGATAATTTTCACAGCTGTATGAACCTCAGTTTGCTTATCAGTAAAACTGGAATAATCACACTTCATCAGGCCTAGGTAATAATTCAATTCATGTTAGGAAGGCCCTCATTATAGGGCCTGGCACTTGGACAGCTACTCAGAACAACAGGAAGGCTGCCATGAAAACTGGAACAAAGAGAAATTTCAGAGGAAAAAACTACTTAGAAATCACCTGAAGGTAATGCTGGCTTCCCGAAGGGAGCAGAAGTGGGGCTTCCAGTGACGATGGGTTACCTGGAGCTGTGAGTGGTGGTACATCCACCGGAGGGCGGCCGAGGTCATGCTGGGGGCGCTGGGGCCATACGCAGCCTGCAGGGCCTTCTCCACCAGGGTAATGGCCTTGAAGTGGTGTTCCTTCCAGAAGCTGAGCAGGTGGGGAGGGTAGCACAGGGGTCAGGACCATGGGGTCACACTGGGGGCCACCGCCAAAGAGTCAAACAGGACAGCTGCGCTCACCCCAACCCTGCAGCGTGGAGGGGCTGGTATCCCCTCTAGCAATGGGTCTCCTGCTTTATTGAAACACCCAGGATGCTGGCTCCCTCACCAGAGACCTCAATGACATCTTTACCCCTGAGAACTCAAAGCCTGCCCTTACTTTACCTAGGGAAATAGGCAGCAAGTACAGGGGTATGGCTTGGCCCCAGGACTACTGAGCCTCCATCCAGGGCCCTCTCCTTCCCCATCTGCAGGTGACGAGCACTCCTCGGGGCGGAGCGATGACTTGGAAGACCTGGCATAAGGTCCAGAGATCCTCATTCCTCACGGAGGTCCCAAGAAAACAAGAAGAAACCCTATAGAGGGCTTCATAATTCCTCTAGGAATCAAAAGAGGTAGGTTCAGGCAGCAAGGGATGGCTTGGAGACCCAGGAAAGCAGCCTAGAACTCCTCCATTTCAGATAAAGAGGACCCCCTCCCACTCCTCCCACCCTGATGCAGCCCATCCCCAGCTCACCGATTCCTGTAGATCTCTGCCCAACTGGTCCCAAAGAAGCGGCCCACAGGTTGCTTCCTGTCCTTGTCCTCATACTTGTACTTGCCGGTCAGCAGGCCCCCTGCGGGAAAGGCTGTAATCAGATCCCCTGGCACTGCTCCCAGAGGCTGCTCTGAACTGGAAGTGGGGGTGATGGTGGGGGACCCAGGAGGGATGGAGGACCCAGCCCAGCCTCTTGTCAAACCCTTCCCTGCTTCCCAGGTCTGGGGCCGGGTATCCCCCAGGTCAGGAATAGGGAGAAACAGGACCAGAAATGCCCCCCGGGACCTGGGAGGGGAGCCCGTCCCCACAGCAGCCCATATCCCATACCAGCCAAAGGGTTGTAGGCGTAGAACCTCAGTCCAAAGTGCCTGATGCAGGGGAAGAGCTCTGTCTCCACCTGCCGGGTAGTGGCGTTGTACATGCCCTGCGGGTAGAAGGGCCAGCTGGAGAGGGTGCACGGGTCACGGGACCCCAGTCTTCTTCAAAAACCTTCAGTCAAAACCTGTCCAGGACTTCAGCAATGATTTCCAACATCATCAGTGGTGGCTGGGTGATGGGGAGATGGTGCTGGGCCCCAGGAAGGGACAGTGAACAGGATATGTCATTCCCCACATATCTGTAGGCACCAGTTGTGTACTGGACACTGAGTTCCCAAACACCAGCATATCTAGTAAGGTCTCTGCTTCCAAGAGACGTTAGAGTCAAGTTAAAAACAAAGACAGAGGTCAGGTGATCACATAAAGGTGGGTTCAGTGATCATAGCAGATTCTCCCAAATACTTGCTCAATGTATGAAGATAGGGTTTGGAGATGGGAGGCCCCGCTGGGCTGTTGGGAAAGGCTTCCAGAGGAAGAAGCATCTAAGTGAGACCTGGGCACTCGTTCCCATGAGAAGCAGGGAGGAGTGTTCCAGGCTGACTGCAGAGGGAGAAGCAGGCAGGAAGGGGAACCTGGGCCGGAGAGAGCAGGCGCCTGTTTGCCAGGCTGAGGGTACCTGGGAGCCATCACCCTGTAGAGCAGGGGACTGGCTGTTATGGAGGGGCACGCGGGGGAGAGGGGAGCCACGAGGACCCGGGATCAGCAGGCACCCAGGAGACAGAGGCCTCTGCAGCCCCGGCCTCACCTGGTACACGGTGGGCAGGATCCAGTTGTTGCTCCTGCACAGGGTACAGATCTCGGCCACTTCCCAGGCGGCATAGTTGGAGAGGCCAAGCTCCACAAACTTGCCCTGCGGCAGAGAGGCCAAGGTCAGAACCCACTGCAGCCCAGAACACCAGGAAGGAGAGACTGGCTGGGGACCCTGGGAGTGGGGTCTGTCCCCAGCTCTGCTCTGGGACAGCCCTGGAGCCTCCAGTCTCCTGGGCAACGACAGGCCAAGGAGAGGAGCTCGGGGGTGGGGGGGCAGCCCTCACCTCCTGGTGCAGCTGGTGGCAGGCACGCAGCGTCTCTTCCACAGGGGTGCCGTGGTCCGGTGCGTGTAGATAGAAGAGGTCAACGTGGGGACACTGCAGCCGCTTCAGTGACGTCTCCAGCTGGGACCGGAGGCTGTCAGGCTTCAGTGACTTCCCTTCCCAGGGATTGGCCTTGGTAGCGATTTTCACTTTGTGGGAAGAATGTAATGGTTAAGAAACTTATTGTAACCACTTACTAGCCATGTGACCCTGGCTAAATTACTTAAGTTCTCTGAGTTTCAATTCTCTAATCTATAAAATCGGGATGGTAACAATGGAACTGTCTTCACAGGGAGAGCATGAGGATTCAATAATGTCTCATGTGTGAGTTCCTAATGTTCACTGCTGCTATATTATTAGTCACCAAACTGCTAGCTGTGTCAAGCCTTGTAATAGAGGCCAAGCGCACAGAGATGAACTAAACACTCAATTTCTGCCCTCAAGGAGGTCACAAGCTAGAAGGTGATGTTACAATATGTAAGTGCAGTAGAGCCCAGAGGAGACGTATGTGGCCAATCTGGGAATTCCAGGGAGGGCTTCCTGACCCCACAAGTTGAGTCTCCAAAAAAGCATCCTGGGACTTCCCTGGCGGTCCAGTGGTTAAGACTCTGCACCTCCACTGCAGGGGGCATGGGTTCAATCCCTGTTCGGGGAACTAAGATCCCGCGTGCTGCGCAGCATGGCCAAAAAAAAAGAAGAGTCCAAGCCAACAAGGAAGGGTGGGAAGCACATTCCGAAGGGTGGGAACTTGGACAAAGTCACAAAGGCAAGAAAGCACAGTACGTGAAGGCCATACGTGCAACTCTGAGTTATAAACTCCAGGCAGGGAGCAGTGGTACATGAGACAAGAGAAGGGGGTCCAGACCTAATCCCAACGGGTTTTCTCAAATACCATCATTCAAAGGTTTTACGAGTGAACTGGTCAGCTGTGTTCGCTCTGGTTGCCATACAGAGAGAGACGTCGAGGGGGCAGGCCTGAAGACAGGGGGACAAGTAAAGAGGCTGCTGCAGGAATTCAGGAAAGAGATGCAGCTGCTGAACATAACCACTGGCAGATCCATTCCAGAGAGAGGTAGAAGGCAAAATGAGCAGAAGGCAGTGACAGTTTCCCCCCCTCTCCTTCCAGACTCCTGGAAGCGTGCACATCCGCATATCCACTGTAGAGACACACTCCCCATGAGAACAAGAGAGTGTTCTGCCATGCAAGCAGCTTGGAAGTGCTATAAAGAATGCTGGCTCTCTGGGGGATTCCCTGGTGGCGCAGTGGTTAAGAATCTGCCTGCCAATCAACGGGACACAGGTTCGAGCCCTGGCCGGGGAAGATCCCACACGCTGCAGAGTAACTAAGCCCGTGCGCCACAACTACTGAGCCTGAGCTCTAGAGCCTGCGAGCCACAACTACTGAACCCACGTGCCACAACTACTGAAGCCTGCGTGCCTAGAGCCCGTGCTCCGCAACAAGAGAAGCCACCACAATGAGAAGCCCGCGCACCGCAACGAAGAGTAGCCCCCGCTCTCTGCAACTAGAGAAAGCCCACGCACAGCAATGAAGACCTAACACAGCCAAAAATAAATAAATAAATAAATTTGTATATTAATAAAAAAAGAACGCTGGCTCTCTGGATTCTGCACTTTCCATACCTGGCAAACGCAACTCAGTAATCCAGAGGGGAGGGAGTCGTCAGACCACTTGGACGTTGGAGAGACCAAGTCTCTCAGCTTCTTGTCCAGATTTTTTCCATTCCCCACATTTCTCAATCCCCCTGCATTCTTGGTGTGAACTTTGCCTCGGGTCTGACCTGAGGACTTTGACTCTCTGAGTGCCTGGCCTCAAAGAAGGAAGCAGGGAAGGACTGGAGGGGGAGAAACCAATTCAGGAATAAGATCTTCATTAGTCACGAGAGGCACCCAGGTGAACTAGAGAGTGTGGGTCTGAGATGCACATTCCCAAGTCTGTTCCTCCATATCCACCAAGCGTCCACCCAGAGGGGGACGCCCCTGACACAAGGGCTGGGAAGAAAGAGTCTCAGGATGGAAAAGAGGCAGAGTGTGGTAGTAACAGTATCAGCTGACTTCACTGGGTCCCACTATGTGCCAGGCACCTTCCTAGGCACTTCCAGTGGCATCAGGCTGATGAGGGACCGTCCCTCCACACACACGTCCTCCACTCAAGCACACCTGCCTCCTGGCCATCCACATACCAGTCTTGGCACAGCTATGCCCTCAGTCTCTCATAATCCTCTGACTCATGCTCTGCCCAGCAAACTACTATTGTTCCTTGAAGGCCCAGCCTCAGTGTTCTCTGAGCCTTCCCTAGGGCCTCTGCCTGGCCCCATCATGCCTTCCCTAAAAGTGCTTTCTTTTCTGCACTCCTCTGCAATTATTTGCTTCAATCTTCCCCACTAGACTCTGAGCTCCCTGCGGGTGGGTTAGAGACACTTTCCCTCCTATAGCTCCATAAGAAGCTGGCATAGGGCTACAGGAGTGGACAGAAATGCCTTACCCTCTCTCTCACGCCTCCCCACTCTTTACCCCACCACCCCTGCTCCCCCAGCCCGGTCTATGGCAATGCTACAGCTCTCCCTGAGACAGCCAGGGGTACTGCCAAATGAACAGAGCAAAGTCTGGGGACTGATGAAAGACCTGAATGAGAAAAGGGCTCTCGGGAGCGCATGGGCGTTGAGGACAATGGGGAGAGGGGCATAGGGCAGAGCGCCTGGGGACCGGTTATGGGTACCTGGCAGGGTTGGAGGCGGGTACGGCATAGCTCTACAGACCAGTGCCGCTGAGAGGTGCACTAAGAAAGCAACTGGAGTAGGAAACCAAGGACTAGATCAGGCTCGGGGGTTACCGAGTTGCAGTCCCCAGACGAAGAAGCGGAGGGGAAGGTGGTCAGGATAAAGCGCTGTTCAGCTGTCGGGGCTGGATGTGCAAGGGACTTGAGGCGCGGGGGGTTCACAGAGCTGCGTGATGGCCAGGGGAGGTGGGCGCCCGGGGGGCGGGGCGAAGCTGTCGGCCCTGACCGCGGCGGGCGCGTGGCTGGGGTCGGGTCAGCGTGTCCTGCGGGACGGGTCTGCACTGCACGGTGCAGGGAGAAGACAGGCGGTCGGTGCGCGGGCGCCAGAAGTTACCTTTGCAGTCGCCGCCGCCCAGCCCGAGCCCCAGGCCGCCCAGGATGCTCTCGGACTGGCCGTCGCTGTACATGAAGGCCGTGTCCAGCTCAGTGTGGCCGCGCTCCAGGAAGGCGCGCACTGCCGCGCCGCTGGCGGGCGCGTCCATGCGGCGCCCCATCTCCATGGTGCCCAGCACGGTGGCGGGCCGGATAGGGGAGCCTGAGGTGGCCCGCGGGCCCCGGGACATGGCGGCTGCGGTGGCGGCGGTGCGAGCCTCGGGTGGCCGGGGGGTACGAACGCAGCGGGCGGCGGCGCGGGCCGCGGCGCGAGACAGGGCTCTCAGCATGAGGTCGGCGCCTGCGCGCTGGGGCGCCTCGGGCCCCGCCTCCCTGGCGATGGGGAGAAGCGCGGCGCCCCCTCACGCAAGATACGCTCGCTCGCCACGACTTCCGGGACTTTCCGCCAAGTGAGCGGCTCAAGAGGCGGAGCCGCGCAGCTCCGGGGCGTGGTGGGGCGGGGTGGGGCGGGGTGGGGCGGGGTGGGGCGGGGTTTCTGGTCAGCTGATGAAGGCAGGAGCTGGAGAGCCCAGAAGCCGGGCGGTGGGGAGGCTCTAGACTTGGTAAGCCGAATTTGAGGCTGGGGCTGCGGTTCGGGACTCTGGGCCTTCCCTGCTACATCTTTCCAATACCCTCCTCCAGCCCCTGGATGGTCCTGGGGCTACTGCCCCCACCTCGGGGCGCGAGATCTTGGAGCGAGGCTCTGGGCTGGGATTGGGAGGCCCTCGGCGGGGGCCCAGGGCCCCCTCCTCAAGGGCGACCAGCGTGACCCCTCGGGCCGCTGTGACCTAGGGCCTGGGGTCTGGGTTCCTTTTTCACCTCTTGTTCCCGGCCGACGGGCCCCTGCGTTTCTGACGACTTTGTTTTCCCCAGGGCGGGCCAGAGGAGGGGGCTTCGCGGCGAATGAGCGCTGACCCCAGCGGCTGCCCTGTTATTATCCCCGCCAAACAGGCGGCCGGTGCTCGGCTGAGTCACTAGGAGGGAGTTGTGACCGAGGACCTGGAGGGCTGGAGTGGGTGGTAGCCCCAAGGCGGGATGCTCCTCCCCTCAGGTGCTCCCCAATTCTGCAGGGAGCCCAGATTGTCCCCTCCCACTCCATGCCTAGGACAGGTTTCCAAGTGTGTACATGGGGAGTCTGTGTTTGGAAGTATGAGGACTGACGCAGTCTTGTCTTTTCAAGGCTTACTGAAGCCTGCTGTTTGCCAGGAACCCTGTGGGGGGAGGGGAGAGAGCTATAGACAGAACAGAATAATAGCCATTCCCGGTTATTCTACTGAGGGTTTAGCCTGTGCCAGGCGCCATTCTAATCCCTCAGCCTGGATTCTCTCATTTAACTCTGCAATTAGCCTAGCAGGTGGATACTTGCATTATTCCCTCTTTTTACAGGTTGGAACTCTGAGGCTCAGTCACTTGACCAAGAATTCATTACCAGTAGGCATTAGGCAGGTCAGTTCCAGAGTGCTTTCTCCTCAACTCTAGGCCATCCAAGCTCACAATTAGGTCTCCCATTCTCCCTTCCTTTCTTTGTTTCTCTCTCTCTCTCTCTCTCCCTTTCTACCTTCTTTTCCTTCCTTTCTCTCTCCCTCTCCCCTCCCTCCTTGTCTGTCTGTCTCTTGCTGTTTTTTGAACCTTTACTGTGCACCTGGTGTGTCTGGGGCCTAAGAATAAGTTTACAACTAGGGTGAAGGGAGAGGAGTGGGCTTAAAGGGCAGCAGTGGCTGAGGAGTGTGATGAGCATTCTTCGGGTTTGTGGAGGAGGTAAGGGAAGAGGTGACAGGTGTTTTCCCGCCAGCTCCTGTGAGGACCCTCTAAACTGAGACGGCAATTTAGAACTGGGTCTTAGTTTCTCTTTATGCTGTGTAGGATGAAAAGGCCAAGTCTAGGGGAAGAGACGGCATGGACAGAAGTCAGGAGACCTGGGAATGACTGTCTAAAGGCCTAGAGGGAGGGACAGGAGATGGGGGGGAGGGCAGTTCTTGGAGTACCCTGGGGCTCAGTCTCAAGGCATTTGGACTTATCTGGTAGATAAAGGTGGCCACTTGAGCAGCTTCAGTGGGGAGCATCTCTGTGACTCAGCTTGGGATCTGGACGAGTTACATGGCTGTGGCAGCGGATGCCATTTCCAGGGCTGCCTTTCTTTTCTTTTCTTTTTTTAAAAATATTTATTTATTTATTTGGCTGCACCAGGTCTTCGTTGCGGCATGTGGGATCTTTACTTGCGGCATGCGGGCTCTAAGTTGTGGCATGCAGGATCTAGTTCCCTGACCAGGGATCAAACCTGGGCCCCCTGCATTGGGAGTGTGGAGTCTTAGCCACTGGACCACCAGGGAAGTCCCTCCGCCTTTCTTTTTTTTTTTTTTTTTGCGGTACGTGGGCCTCTCACTGCTGTGGCCTCTCCCGTTGCGGAGCACAGGCTCCGGACGCGCAGGCTCAGCGGCCATGACTCACGGGCCCAGCTGCTCCGCGGCATGTGGGATCTTCCCGGACCGGGGCATGAACCCATGTCCCCTGCATCGGCAGGCGGACTCTCAAGCACTGCGCCACCAGGGAAGCACCCTCCGCCTTTCTTAAAGTGTGGTCATGTGCACAGAATACATGTGGTCAGAATATGCTGGGGGAGCTTCTTAAACCCAAGGTCCCTGATCCCAGCTCTGACACACTGATCCTGAATTTCAAACATGTGCCCTCTATGATAACAAGGCACCCCTGAATCAACTATATACTTCAATTAAAAAAAAACAAAAACCACAAGGCACCCCTGTTGTGGTCCTTGTCATACCTACAGACCTGGTCAACCTTTGTTGCAACCCTGGCCATCCATTTGCTCAGTGCTGTTGGACTAGGAGGTGGGCCCGGTCTCAGAAGCCAGGCCTGGGCCCAGGCTGGCTTCCTACTTGGGTCAGAACCGACGGGTGACAGGCTCTGTGCACAGTGGCCCTCAGAGGAAAGTGTCTTCTGTTCCGGGCTCAGGTGTGTCTCAAAGTATCCTGAGCCCCGAGCTGCACATGGACCCCATGCATGGACAGGCGACCACCCACCCAGGGCCCTATGAGCCAAGGTACATCCCCCCAAGACACCCATCCCTCCTTCACTGGGCATGTGTCCACTTTCTTTCTTCCCTAGCCTGGTGAAAAGAGGGAGTGAGAGTGACCTCAGGGTACTTGAGATACTGGTCTCTCATTCTTAGTCACTACCATTGTGTCAGGCCCTGGGCTAAGAGCTTTATGTGCATTTTATCTATGCAACAACCCCAAGGAGTGGGCGTCATTATCCTCGTTTTATACACAGGCTCAGACTGTTACTTGCACAAGGCCACTCAACCTTATCTGCAGAATGAGGACAGTGTTCCCCTCACAGAGAAGTTAACGAGGATGGCAGTATACTACTGTGATGACCTGCCGTGGTGTGTTGAGGCTCTGCCAGAGGAGGCTTGGGGAAGTGGCCCACTGGAGGTGTGGCTGGGGAACAAAAGGACTTGATTTGAAATGCCTGAGGCACCGCAAAAACCCAGCTCCTACCTGGACTGCGTGTTAACCTGGGGTGGCCTTGCAGCTGCTGGTGGCAGGACAGCAGATAAATGGCTCCAGCATCAGCTGTGCTGAAGGTCGGGGGGTGGGGGGTGGTCACCAAGGTACAGGAAGAGACCTTCAGCCCCCCTTTGCAGGGCTCCGGAGGGACTGCAGTGAACCAGGCAGGCAGTGACCTGGGGTGCCCTTGCCCCCAGCTCTGGGACTCGCTGTTGAGTCACGTTAGAGCTGAGAGCCTAGAGCTTCCTAAGAAAAGCAGCTGACTCGCTTCCTTTCCCTGCCTGACGCTCCCAGGTCGCTGTGGCCTCAGCAGTTCCAAGGGTCCAGCCAGGGTGTCTCAGCCCGTTTGGGCCAATGTAACAAAATACCATTTGTCTGGATGGCTTAGAGACAAACATTGATTTCTCACAGTTCTGGAGGCTGGGAAGTCCAAGATCAGGGTGCTAGTAGATTCAGTGTCTGGTGAGGGTCCACTTCCTAGTTCATAGATGGCTGTCTTCTCGATATGTCCTCACCTGGCGCAAGGGGCGAGGGAGCTCTCTGGGGTCTTTTTTATAAGGGCACTAATCCCATTCAGGAGGGCTCTGCCTTCATGACCTAGATACTCCCCAAAGGCCCCACCTCAAAAATACCATCACATTGGGGGTTAGATTTCAACAGGACAGGAGGGACATAAGCATTTGGTCTATGGAATTGTCTGCGGGGCATTGCTTTACGAGGATCCTGGGTCTTTTGACACAAGCAGAAACTGAAGGTGGCTGGAGAGAGCCTCTTCCCAGGTGAGGAACGCCCCTCTGAGCGCAGTGAGAAAAGGGGAAGCCTGCCTTTTGGCTGCATGAGACCCTGGGCAGCCCTGCCAGACCACAGGAAGGTGCCGCCGTTCCCAGGGACAGAAGCATGATGGCTATGAGTGCTTCCTGCTTGGGTGGTCCTGGCAAGTCACCTCCCTGGGTCCACGCAGACATATCAGTAGCCCCCACTTCATAGAGTTGATGTGCAGCAAAATGCAGAGAGGCCTACGTAAGGTGCTTAGCACAGAGCTGGTAAAGTGCTCAGCTGTCAGGGGCTGTGATGATTCTGCCCAGCAGCCCCACTTCCTCTTCCTCCTCTGGGACTGTCACACAGGCTGTGACTGCTCTAGGACACCAGCTGGGGACTTCGCTGCCTGCCCCGGCAACCAGCCAGCTCCTGGCTTTGTCGGCGGTGAGAATGGGGAGGTGGCTCCAGACTCTGCCAGCAGGCGTCCTACACACGGGAGCTGCTGGGAGAATGCTGGGAGAATGCGGCTTGAGCCCAAGCTTGAATCCCAGCCATGTGTGCAACTCACCTGCTCCTTCTTCACCACTTGCCTCATCTGACCGGTGTACTAGGGGACACAGCCCTCCTTTTTCTTTTTTTTGGCTGAGTGGTACAGCTTGTGAGATCTTAGTTCCCTGACCAGGGATTGAACCCAGGCCCTGGCAGTAAAAGTGCTGAGTCCTAACCACTGGACCACCAGGGGATTCCCAGGACAGCCGTACTTTAAATGAGAGGGTGTACTTAGTGGGCCTGGTCTCAGCAGACCCTCGCAGCGTGATCTGCAAGAAGAAAAGATTGGAAACAATCGAAATGTTCAAGAGTTAGAACAAAGGTGGCATTGTTTGAGGGCTCAGTTCTCTACACTAGATTTATGAACTCATTGAACCCTCACAGCTGTATGGGAGAGGCACTGTTATCGCCCCATCTTGCAGATGAGGAGACTGAGGCACAGCAAGGCTGAGTCACTTGCCCAAGGTCGAGGCGTTAACAGGCAGAGTGGGGATTCGAATACACCTGTCTCTGACCACACATCCAGTGCCCTCCCTGCATATGTGGTTACTTTGATCTCTGTACTGATTGTGTTCTCTCATTCAGGGGCTCAGTCCATGCTGGGTGATAAGGCTGGAATGGGCTTAGGGTGGCGGGACCATGACTAGGACCCAGACCTCCCAAGGCTGAAGGCCCCTGTCTTGTTCCCTGTAGAGCTGTCGCCTGCCTCAGCACACCGGCTCCCTCCCTCCCTCCCTCCCTCCCTCCGAAGCCATGGTCTGGAGGAAGCTGGGCTCCAGCAACTTCTCCAGCTGCCCCAATGGCTCCAGCCAGTGGATATGGGACGTGTTTGGCGAGTGTGCCTGGGATGGCTGGGACAAGGCCAGCGTGGGCCTGGGCTTGATCTCCATTCTCTGCTTTGCTGCGTCCACCCTCCCGTGAGTAGCATCAGGGTGGTGGGACCAGGGCTGGGTGGCACGGGTGGGGCAGGTGCTCCTGGGGCTGCACCGAAGAGTGGCTCGCTGGCTGGCGTTGGGCCTCTCCAGACTCAAGGCCAAGTGTGCTCCCTCTCCCACCCCCACTGACTGACTTCCAGCCCACCCTTGGAGGGCCCTACAGCGAACCTCACTCTAGGCCCCGCCTAGTGCTGGACCATGCTGACACACAGGTAATAATAATAACACCTGTTCAGTGAGTGCCCACTGTGTACCTAGCTCATTTCTAAGCGCTTGACATGTCTTTACCCTATTTAATCCTCATAACCACCCTGTGAAATAGATACAATCTGTATCGCTACTTTACGAGGGAATAGAAACCCAGAGAGGTTAACTAACTTGCTGTGAATTGCACAGCTAGTCAGAGAGGAGGCGGAGGAGTGGGAGGGCTGGGGTGCATCGAACTTGGCCTTTGTTCTGTGACAGTCTGGTGGAGGACAAGCAGTGATTACAAAACAGCATGGCCACTGCTGTGATTAGGGAACGTGGACACACTGTGACCTGGGCAAGTCCCTTCACTGCTCTGTGCCTCAGTTTTCTCATCTGTAAAATGGGAATGTTGTTCCCTACCTCACAGGGTTGCTATGACAATGGCCTTTACACACCTTACGCTCAGTCCTATGTCTGGGCAGAGGGGGCGCCGAACAGGAGAGGTGAGGTCAAAGAGGTCATCCAGGGCCCTGTAATGTAAGGGCATTCTCCACTGTTAGGAAATCTTATGCTGTTTCTCCTGAGGGAGAAAGATAACAGTTTAATTGAGAGATAATTCATATACCATTGAGTTAGCCCATTTAAATGTACAAGTCCAAGGTTTCAGTATGTGCAGAGTTGTGCGAGCATTGGCGTGATCAGTTTTAGAACATTTTTGTCACCCTAAAAAGAAACACAGAAAGAAATGAGTCATTCCTCATTTCCCTCTAAATCTCCTGGCCCCAACCACCAATCTACTTTCTGTCTGTAGATTTGCCTATTTTGGACATTTCATATCAATGGATCATACAGTATGTGGCCTTCTGTGACTGGCTTCTTTCACTTAGCATAACATCTTCAAGGTTCATCCACGTCATACGTAGCTACTGTCAATACTTCATTCTTTTTTACATCCGAGTAGTAGTTTTTGTTGTATGTGTATGTGTATAACTTTTGTTTATTCAGTCGTTCATTGATGGACATTTGGGTGGTTTCTACCTTTTGGCCAGTGTGATTAAGGCTGCTATGTATGTTCATGTACAAGTTTTGGTGGGGACATGTGTGTTTGCTTCTCTTGGGTGTATACCTAAGGGGTGGAATTGCCGGGTCACATGGTAACTCTGTGTTTAATCTTCTGAGGAACTGCCAGACTGTTTTCCAAAGCGGTTGCACCATTTTATATTCCCACCAGCAGCGCATGAAGGTTCCAATTTCTCTAAATCCCCATCAACACTTGTTATTTTCTGTCTCTTTTATTATACCATCCTAGTGAGTGTGAAGTGGTATCTCATAGTTCTCATTTGTATTTCCTTGTTGGCTGGTGATATTAAGTAGCTTAATTGGCCAAATTATATTCTCTTTGGAAAAAGGTCTATTTAGGTTCTTTGCCCATTTTTCAATTGGATTATTTGTCTTTTTGTTGTTGAGTTATAAGAGTTCTCTATATATTCTAGATATATTTTGCAAATATTTTCTCCCATTCAGTGGGTTGTCTTTTCACTTTCTCGATGGTGTCGCTTGAAGCACAAAAATTTGTTGATGTCCATTTTTTTTTTTGGCCGCTCCGTGCAGCATGTGGGATCTTAGTTCCCCGAGCAGGGATCAAACCTGAGCCCCCTGCATGGGAGCTCGGAGTCGTAACCACTGGACCGCCAGGGAATTGCCTTGATGATGTCCAATTTATGTGTTTTTTTCTTTTGTTACTTGTGCTTTTGCTATCATGTCTAGAAAGATAGCTTAATCCAGGTAACAAAGATTCACCCTTATCTTCTAAGAGTTTTATATAGATTTATCCAAGACTGACACCAATTCTGATGTGTTTTTTTGCCACACCATCAAGCAGTCAACTCAATTCTTACACTATCTACACCTGAGACAGCCTCAGATCCCACAGGTTAGGGTCCCAGTCCAACAAGTCCCACAAGAGTGCTCCCTCCTCCCCGCTTCTGAGAGCAGTCACAAGTCCAGGCTGTCACTTGTGCTTCTGACCTCCAGCTGTAGGTCGGAGATTCCCCCCACCCCTCCTCAGGTTTTATTAGTTTGCTAGAGCAGCTCACAGAACTCAGAGGCATGATTTTTATGGAGGCTTTATTACACAGGCATTGGCCATTAGCGATTGGGCTCAATCTCGAGCCTCTCTCCTCCCCTGAGGTGGGTGAGGAGGGTGGGACAGGGGCCCTCGAGACCAAATGTCCCAACCTTCCTCAGGTGACCTAAGGGCTTTCCGAAAGTCACCTCATTAACATTACAAAAGACACCTTTTTTTCTCTCTTTCTCTCTCACCCCTTAGGACATTCTTAGGAGAGCTCTGTGCAGGGAACAGGGAAGAAGACCAAATATATATATTTCTTATTGTAAATCACAGTATCACAAATTAGCTCTTACATGTAGAGCTTTGATTCAGCTTGAGTTGTATTTTGTATACGGTGTGTGGTAGGGATCCAACCTCGTTCTTTTGCATGCGGTACCAGGTTGTCCCAGTACCATGTGTTAAAAAGACTACCATTGGGAATTCCCTGGCAGTCCTATGGTTAGGACTCTGTGCTGTCACTGCTGAGGGCCCAGGTTCAGTCCCTGGTCGGGGAACTAAGATCCCACAAGCCGTGCAGCGGCCAAAAAAAAAAAAGACTACCCTTATCTCATCAAGTTGTCCCAACATGCTGTCTAGGGCTTGACATTTTTACTGACTCACCTTGTCCCAGCTGCCATACTAGATGTGGCAGAAATAAGCAAAACTGACCCCATCCTTGCCTTTGTAGACCTTCTGTTAGGGAAGGAGAACTGGAGGAACGGGGTAGAGACTGGAGGCAGGGAGGCTGTGTAAGGCATCCAGCAAGCAATGATGTCTGGGGGATTGGATAGGTGGCCCTTAGCAGGCAAAGCAGACAGGTCTGGGTGATGGGTGGAGGCCAAGGGAGAGAGACTTCCCATCTTGGGGTGAGAGCTTCCCCAGAAGCATGAGGAGCTGGTGGAGCTGGCTGAGGCTTCCCCTTTCCACCAGGGCATAGTGCCAGCCCTGCCTGGGCCTGGCTGATTAACCAGGGAGGGGGTGTCAGAGGTCTGGGAGAAGCCCCAGGTGATGGCGGGGAGGGCAGCCACCTTCCTGCTTCTCCTTAGGATTCGGCCTTTCCTGAGTGTGACAAAATCACTTTCCCTGAAATTTATGGAGGCTCTTCAAGTCACAGTATCCTGGAAGGGCAGGGCCACGGGGTAAACCTTAAGGGCCTCTCCAGGCCAGGCCCATGCTGGGCACTGTCCCTTCCCTCAGGAAGCTTGAGTCCAGGAGGAACTGACCAATGCTGGCAGAGCTCCCTTCTAGGAAGGCCCTGAGGAGGAACTGATTATTTCCTGAAAGATACAGAGGAGGGACTGGGTGAGCCATCTGCTGATGCAGAGTTTGGAGGAAGAGAAGGCAGTCCTGGTGAAGAGGTGGTGGGGGTCGGAGTGTCCCCTGTTGGAGGAGGGAGTTGGAAACAAGGAACACAGGCTTGGGCGGAAGACCTAAAGAGCTGGGGGCGGGGTCAGCAGGAGATGGAGGTGGAAGGATGACCGTGAAGAACCAGGGCCAGGCCTAGCTTTCCTAGCTTCTGTCTTGGGTGGAAGGTGGGGTGAGGTGTTATTTAGTTACCTTTTACTAATTTAAATACATGCAGATGATTAAAGAGAAATGTAAGCAGCAGATGGCCATTGTGGAATGACTCAGAGCAAGCCTGGAACCTCAGGGTCTGAGTGTGAATCCTGGTTCCCTGACTTTTCCATCCCCAAAGAGGCCCATCAAGACTTGACCCCATGGCTTTGTAATCAGAGCTCTGGGAGCCACAGCCTGAGGCTTCTCTGTTGCCCTTTGAAGATAACAGGCCCATATTATCATCCATTTCCCCTGGAGATAGGGCATCGCCCAGGCCTCGGCTGTAAGGCAGCCACCATCCTCCTTCCTTCCAAACACCACCCCCCCACCCCCCCCACCCCTGTCCCGCTCCTCCATAGAAGAGAGAACCCAGGGTCCCTATGAAGTGGTTCTCAGGGTCTGACACAAAACATCAGGGCCTGTAAAGACCCCAGGTCCCCACCAAGAGACTGCTGTGGGGGAGAATCTATCGTGCAATGGCTCTCTCTGGAAAGATGCATGTCCCATAGAGCTCCTGGCTTGGAAGGGATCCCCTGGTAAGAATCCCCAAAGGGCAAAGAAAGGCGCATGAGGATCCCGCCTGTGGGAAGGATCAGCTCCCAGGCGACCCCCTGTGCAGACGCCACCCCGGCCCCGCTATTCCGTGTTGGCTCTTCCCATGTTTACCCTCCATGCAGTATCACAGCCGTCGGCCCCTGAGCACACGTCTCCCTCCTCTGCCACAGCCAGTACATCAAGGCCTGCAAGATGGGCAACATGGACCAGGCCCTGTCCCTGTGGTTCCTCCTGGGCTGGATCGGCGGAGACTCCTGCAATCTCATTGGCTCCTTCCTTGCTGACCAGCTGCCTCTGCAGGTGGGCTGGTCCCCGGGCTGGGTGGGCTGCCAGGGACAGTCTGCAGAGGCTTCCATCTTGCGAGGGCCCCATGCTATAGAGAGAGCCCTCTGCCTGCCGCACGGTGTGACAATGGGCTGTGGGCCTCAGTTCCCCCATCTACAAAATGAGCACATCAAACCACAGGATGGCTGGGGTCTTTGACCTCTGAGGTGCTAAGATCCTGACTGAGCTTTTGGGGCATGGGGCCCTGGAGGAGGAAGGTTTTCCCTGGGGAGGCCCAGGTGCCATCATTCTTCTGTGGCTGGGTGGAGCTGGGACTCAAAATCAGGAATCTGTTGTCTTCCCAAGGAGGGCTGTAAATTGCCCCTGTATCAGGCCAAATGGTAGCCTCTACTTAACCTCTGTGTCCCATTTTGTCCTGCCTGGTCATGCTAGCCACCGTTTCCTCTGTCTGCCCAGGCGGGCACCTGCCAGGCCCTTGCCTACCTGCTGTCTAGCTCTGCCGGGTAGGAACTGATCCCTTCCTTTCCAGATGAGCAAAGAGAAGCTCCAAGAGGTGAAGCAACTTGCTCAGGGTCACCCAGCTGGGATGGGGCAGAGCTGCCCGGGTGCTGGGGTGTGGTCCCCGAGCCAGGGACTGCAGCCAGCGCCCTGGGCCCCCTCTTCTCTTGCAGACCTACACAGCTGTGTATTACGTCTTAGCCGACGTGCTGATGCTGTCGCTGTACTTTCATTACAAGTTTAAGAAACGCCCCTCTCTGTGTGAGTACAGGGATCCCTCTGTGTCAGGTGGCTGAGGGCAGCCAGGAGGCCTGGAAGCTTGGGAGGAGGAAGGTTTCCCATTGCTGGTGATAAACCAAACCTCAAAAAGGCTTCCTCGGGGGCTTCCCTGGTGGCGCAGTGGTTGAGAGTCGGCCTGCCGATGCAGGGGACACGGGTTCGTGCCCCGGTCCGGGAAGATCCCACATGCCGCGGAGCGGCTGGGCCTGTGAGCCATGGCCGCTGAGCCTACGCGTCCAGAGCCTGTGCTCCACAACGGGAGAGATCACGGCAGTGAGAGGCCCGCATGCCGCAAAAAAAAAAAAAAAAAAAAGGCTTCCTCGGGGCCTTATCTGAAAGCTGGGGCCCTGATCCCCTGATGAGCCGAGATAGAGGGCAGCGAGCACATCCGGGCAGGACCACAGGGAGTCCCCTTTCACTTAAGTTCTCTCATTCAGCAAACAAGGCTTCAGCTGCTCCTCAGTGCCGGGCCCTGGGCTTGGAGCTGAGGAAACAAGGACACGGCACACAGGATTCAGAAGGGGCAGATCCAGGGCTGTACAAGAAATGACCCAGGCACCTGGGGGTGGGGCTGTCTCAGCATTTCCACGCTCTATAATTCCCTTTCTGCCCCCACTGTCCTCATCGGTTTACCTTTACAACCTTAGGAGAAGGGTACTCTAATTATACCCATTCTACAGATGAGGAATGAAAGCTCAGAGGGGTTAGGTCACTTGCCCAAGGTCACACAGCCACTGAGGAACAAGGCCAGGACTCAAAGCCCAGTCTGTCTGCTGCCACTCAGATCACTAATCTCAGCTTCCCTCCTGCCTCATGTCCAGGGTCTGCCCCCATCAATTCTGTGCTGTTGTTCACCTTGGGGGTGGCGTGTACCGCCCCACTGCTGAGCAGTGCTGGCTTGGTGGCTGCCCCCAGGGAGGTCTTCCGGGGGCGGATGCTGTTGTCTGTGGAGCCGGGCAATAAGGTGAGGTGTGGGCACACGAGGGTAGAGCAGGGGTGGGGGTCTGGCTCACCCCGAGGGCCCGCCCCTGCATGACCACGAGGTCAGGGGAATTGCACTCGAGGAGGGAGTTGGGGCTCTCAGGCTGCACCCCGGCCCCTGCTGAGCACTCCACTCTGCCCTCTCAGCCCTTCACACAGCAGGAAATCATTGGCTTCGTAATCGGCTCCGTGTCCAGCATGTTGTACCTGCTCTCCCGGCTGCCTCAGATCCGCACCAATGTGAGCCGTGGGCAGGGGCACTGGGGCCACGGGAAGAGGAGCCGGCTGACAGCTTGGGCCCCTGGGTTAGGGAGTAGCAGCAGGTCTGGTCCACACTCACTGTTGGCTTGGGTGACTGAATCCACTTCTCCAAGCCTCAATTTCTGCCTCTGGAAATGGGCATGAGATGCCTGCCATCCAGGGGTACATGTGACCTGCATGTGTCCCGGGGAGGTCGGAGGTCAGGTGAGAGCGAGGGGCTGAGAGCAGAGGAGAAGGTGGGGAACCAGAGATGGGGGAGCCTTGCTGGGCAGTGAGTCAGCGTAGGGCTGGGGAGCAGGCACCTTGGGACGAGCAGGGTGGGACAGCCCTAGTCTCTTGCGACCTGGGCAGGGTGGCCCGGGAGATGACGTTGGAACGGGGATGAGGAGTCAGGCCCTGGAAAGGGCTGGTCTGGGCAGCAGGCCCGTGTCGGACACTGGTCACACCGTGTGCAGTCTGCTCGGAGCATGTGCATTGTGACAGGGCAGATGGACACATGGACAGTTACAGTCCAGAGAGACAAGAGGCCCGTTTGAGGTCTCTGACCCTACACCCCTCGCTTCCAGTTCCTGCGGAAGTCGACACAGGGGATCTCCTACTCTCTGTTCGCCTTGGTGATGCTGGGGAACACGCTGTATGGGCTAAGCGTGCTGCTCAAAAACCCCGAAGTAGGCCAGAGCGAGGGCAGCTATGTGCTGCACCACCTGCCCTGGCTCGTGGGCAGCCTGGGCGTCCTGCTGCTCGACACCATCGTATCCTTCAGGGTGTGAGGGTGGGTGGGATCGGGGGGGCCACAGCAGCCTCCGCCTGCACGTGGCTTCAGCATCCATCCATCCATCCATCCATCATCCATCCATCATCCATCCATCCATCCATCCATCCATCCATCCATCCATCCTTCCTTCCATCCATCCATCCATCCATTCTTCTATCCATCCATCCATCCATCCATCCTTCTATCCATCCTCCCACCCATCCATCCATCCTTCCATCCAGTCCATCCATCTATCCATCCATCCTTCTGTCCATCCGTCTGTCCGTCCATCCATCCATCCATCCTTCTATCCATCCTTCCATCCATTCTTCCATCCACCCATCCATCCATCCATCCATCCATCCATACATACATCCAAGAGTCAAACCTCCCATGTGCTGGGCACCCCTCCAGGTACCGGATCTATTTGTAAGAACAGAGTGGTCCTTCCTTCAAGAAGCTCACAGTTCAGTGGGGAGGCAGACAGGATACGCGTAATCATAAATAATTACTTCATTGTGGTGCCACCGAGTAGCACAGAGAAAAACTGCAAGAGTGTGTGACCAGGGGGCTGTCTGTCCTGGTTTAGAGGCTCAGCAGCGGCCTCTACTAGTGCCATTGAAACAGTGCCCTGAAGGAGAAGTTAGGCACAGGCAAGGGAGGGATGTTCCTGGCACAGCTTGTGCAGAGGGTCTGGGGAACGGGGCATAAATCAGCCCATCCAGGCAGGAGGAAGGAAAGCTGCAATGTGGAGACACGCACACGTGAATTAGAGATGGAAAAACTTGAGTTCAAATCCTGGCTCCCCCGTGTCGTGTGTGACACAGAGCAAACCGTTAGCCTCTCTGTGCTTCCATGTCTTCATCTTGCTGTCTCACCAAGGTCATGGGGCAATTACATAAGCTAAGGTCTCTGGAAATACCCAGCACCGGACCCAGCACACAGTGAGTGCTCAGTAAATGTTTGTTTGCTGGATGGCTGAGCAGGGCATTATTTGCATCTCCTTTGGGAGGAGGTAAACGGGGCCCCTGTTTTGACGTTTGCGGAGTTCCTGGTGGGTGCAATGAGAGATGAAGAAAGTTAAGCTCTAGTGCCCCCAAATGGCCCCTGCCACTTGCTGAAACCCCCAGGATGCTGTAGGGTGAGAGGAGGGCAAGATTCTGGGGCTGGGGTCAGGGGAGGCTGCCTGGAGAGGAAGACCCAAGCACTGGACTTGGTAGATAAATGGGGTTTGGCCGGTTGAGGGGTGGGAAGGCAGCAAGAGCAGAGGCCAGGAGGCCATGGCTGACCCTGCCCACCTGGCCGAGTTGCAGGGAGGGAAGAGGGCCACAGGCCACCCTGGGGCAGGTCCAACGCAGGCTGTGCTCCGTTTGGCCTTGACGTTGACTCCTTCGGATCTCCATACAGTTCCTGATATACAGGGATGCCGCCACCTCATCAGAGCGCCAGCCACTCCTCCCCAGCTGAGCAGGACCCAGGCCAAGCCCGGGATGACAGGGACCTGCAGATGCCACACTCAGGAAGGAAGAAGTATGGGCAGTGGCGGTGCCGCTGAGCCTGGGCTGGGCCGTGGAGGAAGGTGGGGGTGCCTAGAACTTGCGGCCCGACCGCCTACCCCCAACACCTCCGAAACCTTGTGAGCTGACCCTTCCGGAAGCCCTGACTGACGGACTCTTCCAGGAGCCCGTCAGCCCCCAGGGCCAGCCCACCCCGCCTTGGGATTCACCCCCAGGGTCTGAGGCAACTGTCCCTGGAGCCTGAAGGGAGGGGCTGCAGCCGAAGAGACCTCGCCTCTCAGAAGACAGTGCGGCTGCCCTTCGGCTCACCTACCTCATTCTGCCTGCTTCCCCCACCCAACCGCCTGGGGAGGAGCCCAGCTGAGCCTGGTGCACCCTGGACTGTACAGTCAACTGCAGATGGCCTAGTAAACGGTGCTCCCCGTGAGGCCTGTCCTGGTGCTCCTTTCCCGGTGCCGGGCTCTGCACTGCTCTGGGGCACAGTGATGGATGGCGATCGGGGTCCCACCTACAGGCCCCAGGTGGGGGCCTAAGGGGTGAGGATGTGGGAGAGCCAGGCCAGAGGGGACTGTGTCTGCTGGCCTGCCCCTGCCCAGCCTCTTGGGCCTCCCGTTTCTTCAACCTGCTTCTCTGTGACAGGCTCCACACCTGGTGGTGGGGACACAGCAGTGAGAAAGACACTCCTCCAACAGGATCCCTGCTCTGCGGTGCTCAGCAAGAAGGGGAATAGTTAAGAAGGTTCAGACTTTGGTTCTGCATCTCAACTTCTCTGTGTCACAGTTACCTCATCTGTGCAATGGGATGACAGTATTACCACTTTATACGTCCTTCTAGGGATTAAATAAAATGGTGTGATTATGGATGTTAGCCCTGAAGTCTGGCATATGCAGTGGGAGCTCGTTGAAGGTTAGCTTTGATCATTTTTAGTTGGAGGAGAAGGACAACCAGATCTCCCTGGAAATCAGGGAGACCTTCCTGGAAGAGGTGACATGGCAGAAGGACAGACAGGAGATAAACAGGGGGAAGGTGCCAGTGTTGCAGGCGGGAAGGGTGGAGAGGAGGGCGGGGCTTAGCCCCGAGCTCTAGTTCCTGTGCCCCAACCTTAGTTTGCCTCCAGACCCCAACCTGAGTCCACTTTCTTCCTGGCCACAACCCCATGCGTGCCTGAGGACGGAGGGGCAGCTCCCCGCCCTGCTGGCCTGCTGTCTTACCTCCCCCCCCCCACACACACACACACTGCCGGTCCCAGGAGCCATCAGGGTGGGTGGTGCCAGGTGTGGCTAAGGCTGGTAGGGAGGAGCTGGGGCTCAGCGTGAGCCTCTCTGTTAGAATCTTCTTCCAACCGTGGAGAAAGGAAGGAGCCCGGCCACAGGGCTGTAGCCTCGGCCGCGAGGGGACGCCTGCCCCGGTTTGGTGCCACAAGTATTTGCCAAGTGCAGGTCTCCTCTCCACCCTGGCCCATGCTGTGCTGGGCGTCTGGGATGGGGTGAACCAGCTCTGGTCCCTGCCCTCAAGGAGGGGAGACGGTTGCCGGGCCCTAGAGGGAAGGACTGTAACCAGAAGGTTCAAAGTACTGTAGGGATGAGGCGACTCAACCTGGGAAGGCTTCGTGGAGGAGTGGCCCTGGAGCGGTATCTTGAGACAGAGGGAAGGGTGTGTGCAAAGGCCTGGAGATGGGAGTCAGGGCTGCTCCCAAGGTGGGGCTGGAGTGAGGACAGGATGGTGGGGGCAGGGCCAGCCACCAGCGCTCAAGGCAGGTAACCTGGTTTGGTTGCGGGAAGAGGAGGAGGGAATGGGGGTCTGGGGAGGCCAGGGATGGGGGCGCCTCTGAGGTTCACTTGGGCAGCAGGGCGAGTGGGGTGCAGCGCCTCAGCTCTGTCCTGGGTGGGCCTGCAGAACCCTGGGTGTCACCTGGCCTGCAGCTGATGTTTATTGAGCACTTGCTGTGTGCGGGGCGGGGCTGGGCTGTGCCCTCCCTGGGTCCCCACAACCCCCACTGAGGTAGGTGGTGCAGATGCAGTCATCACGGCCATTTTACAGATGGGAAAACAGGCTCTGAGGAACTAAGCAGCTTCCCCAAGGTCCCCCAGCTAGGAGTGGCAGCTGTTCTATCCACATTAGGTCCCTCAGCTGCTGGGGGCCATCCCACACCCGGCCCTCGGAGTCCCATCCCTGCCTCTGCCCTTGGCTGGGGGTCCAGGGCTTCAGGCCGGGTGCCGTCCAGCCTCACCCTTGTCCTCGGGGGCAGCGCAACCCTGCTGTGCTCAGGCCCCCTCCCCACTGTCCTGGGTGGTGCCTCCCGCCCCCAGGGCCCACGCCCGCCCCAGCTGGCTCAGTGCCCTTTGCAGCCAGGATCTGGCTCTACCCAGGGCCGTGAACTGGCTGAGTGCCCTCCCGGCCTGAGGACCTGGGGGCTCAGCTTGGCAGTGTGAACCCAGGTGTGGGCCTGGGCTCGAGCTGGATGGGGAAGAAAGAACGAGATATCACAGCCCCTGCCCTGGTTGGGGTGATGGGGTGATGGCTCTTGCTTGCAGGCACCACCCAGTCTGCCGAGAGCTGTGGTTCCTTCCTCCTCAGGAAAGCCCCAGTCCGATGGGGGAGACACTGGCACACCCTGTCTGATGGAGGACGTCGTGGCAGTGGGTAAACGGGACAGGCTTGCAAGCCTGTCGTGCCGGGTGAAGGCTCATCAGCGTGTCCACCAGTACTGGGACCCTCCCTGTGTTCCTCCCAAAGAGCAGAAGGGCCAGTCTGACCATCAGTCAATTCCACTGTCCAGACTGGGCCGTGCTCACCGGCTGGTGGGGTCCCTGAGGTGCAAGGTCCTGGGTGGACTGCCTTTCTCCCTGGCTGCAGTCAAGTGTTGGTAGGGGCTTCACCTCTAGGTGTGGCCTGAAGGGACGAGAACCTTCCTCCCGCTTGAAGTGTGGACCTAGCATTTTGGTTTCGGGCCCAGGCTCTGCATTCACCAGTTGCCCTGGTAACTGGTCCAGGAGGATTTCTCCCTCGGGACCCACACGGGGAGCAGGAGGCTGGGCCAGTCACCCCCAAAGATCCCTGCCTTGGCGGCTTTACATGTTACCTATTTTTAACTTTTTAAAAATTTTTTAGTTAATTTATTTATTTGGCTGCATTGGGTCTTTGTTGCTGCACGTGGGCTTTTCTCTAGTTGCGGCGAGCGGTGGCTGTTCTTCGTTGTGGTGCGTGGGCTTCTCATTGCGGTGGCCTCTCGTTGCAGAGCACGGGCTCTGGGTGTGTGGGCTTCAGTAGTTGTGGCACGTGGGCTCAGCAGTTGTGACTCGCGGGCTCTAGAGCGCAGGCTCAGTAGTTGTGGCGCACGGGCTTAGTTGCCCCACAGCACGTGGGATCTCCGTGGACCAGGGCTTGAACCCGTGTCCCCTGCATTGGCAGGCGGATTCCTAACCACTGTGCCACCAGGGAAGTCCCTTAGCTTCTTTTTTTTTCTTTTCTTTTTTTTTTTTTTTTTGCGGTACGCGGGCCTCTCACTGTTGTGGCCTCCCCCGTTGCGGAGCACAGGCTCCGGACGCGCAGGCTCAGCGGCCATGGCTCACGGGCCCAGCCGCTCCGCGGCATGTGGGATCCTCCCGGACCGGGGCAGGAACCCGCGTCCCCCGCATCGGCAGGCGGACTCTCAACCACTGCGCCACCAGGGAAGCACCCTTAGCTATTTTTTATTTATTTTTTATTTTTTTATTTTTTATATTTTGCGGTATGCGGGCCTCTCACTGTTGTGGCCTCCCCCGTTGTGGAGCAACAGGCTCCGGACGCGCAGGCTCAGCGGCCATGGCCCACGGGCCCAGCCGCCCCATGGCACGTGGGATCCTCCCGGACCGGGGCAGGAACCCGCGTCCCCCGCATCGGCAGGCGGACTCCCAACCACTGCGCCACCAGGGAAGCCCTCCCTTAGCTAATTTTTTAAAAAAAATTAATTTGATTGGAGTATAGTTGGTTTACAATGTTGTGTTAGTTTCAGGTGTACAGCAAAGTGATTGTTATACATGTACGTTCTTTTTTTAGATTCTTTTCTCATATAGGTTATCACAGAATACTGAATAGAGGTCCCTGTGCTATACAGTAGGTCCTTGTTGGTTATCTGTCTTATGTATAGTAGTAAGTGTATGTTCACCCCAAGCTCCTGATTTATTCCTCCCCTTTGGTAACTGTTTGTTTTCGATACCTTTGTCTGTTTTGTAAATAAGTTCATTTGCATCTTTTTATGTTAGATTCCACATAATAAGTGATAGCATATGGTATTCGTCTACGTGTTAGCTATTGAATGAGATGCCGTCTATGAAAATGCCTGGGGCACCCCAAACCTCAGGGTGGGGGGCAGGCAGGTGGCATCTACAAAGAAGGACTAGCCCACAGACCCATCCTCAGTGCCCGGCCCCAGGGCCTCCCAGCCCAGGGTCCCCTTGGTTACTTAGCGAACCTCGGATTTTTTTTTTTTTTTTTTTTTGGCCACTCATGGCATGTGTGATCTTAGTTCCAGGCCGCATATCCCGGTGGGAGCAGGTTGTCTGCCTCTGCTTGTTCTGAGGCTTCAGAGCAAAGGCCGCCCCCAGGCCCAGTGACTGGCTGAGTAGATGCTGGACACAGGTGCGCTTTTTCTTCCAGCCTCTTTAGGGCTCACTGGTTACCAGGAACAGAAGCCCACTTGCTAAGCAAGCAGCAGAGGCTCTTGGCCGGCTGTGGGCTCACAGGAGGGAAGGTTAAGAGGTGAGCCATCGGTGTCTGGAAGGACAGGACAGGCACTACAGCTCCGGGAATCATCCCCGGTGGGAATGAAATGGCACTGTTTTAGCATCAGTCTCTCAAGAGAGAGCATCGTAACTGGCCTATTGTGGGTCACCCGGTGGGGATGAGGGAATGCCATGGCTACACTGCACCGAGGCTGCGGGGAGCAGGTGGCACCAGAGAAGGAAGAGGGGCCGTGAACAGGTCCACAAGGCCTACGCCACCCCTGGGGCGGGTAGGGTCCCACAGAGCAGGGAAAGGACCAGCTGGGAGGTGGCCCCGAGCCAGGGGCACACACTCCTCTTCCGCTACTTGGGTCCGGCTGCCCCTCACTGAGGAAACCCGGTCTCAGGGCCCGGTGTCCCTAAGCTCACTGGCCTGACTTAGCAGCAAAAGACAGCAGTGATGGATCTTCCAGTGATGGAAGATTTTAGAAGGAAGAGTAAGATCGGGCCTGGCATACGTCACAGTCACAATTTTTGGCTTCCAATTGTTATTTTTGGTCACGTGATCGAACACCTGCTACAAATGAACTCATTTATCTGTGCTCTGCTACCACGAGCCCACGAGGATGTCATTTCCATCGTACACGTGTGGAGAAGGGCTCTGGGTCCGCTGACAGAGCTCCGGCCTTCACCCGTCCGCCTCCCTCATCTTCTCCACCTGAAGGTCCTTGAAAGGAACTGCACGCAGGTGTCTCTCCTGTTCCCCGTCTCTATCTCAGTGGTACTCTGCGCTCAGTAAAGATGTGCCCCACCTGGGAACTTTCTCATCAGACCACGCAGAGAGGAGCTGGGCCCAAGGATTCGGGGACAGGCGTGTCAGGGACCCAGGTACCTCAAACCAGAGGGGCTTTGCCGGGGTGTGGGCCCTACTGCCCTGCCAGAGCTGCCCTGGTGTCAGCCGGGAGAGCACGGACTACAGCTCGGAGGGACCTTGGGCGTGTTAACCCCAACCTGTTTGCCCACGTCACCCAGGGTTGTGAAGATGGTGTGCGACGAGTGCGGGCATGCCTGCACAGAGCAGGTGTTTGCTGAAATGAAAGGGGTGGGGGAGAGCCCCCATCCCATCACACCTGATGATGGGACGGTCCCAGCTGTTCAGGACAGGTGGGGCAGGGTCTGCGCGGAGCGGGGGCCCAGAGAAGCCGCTGGGGATCTCCAAGGACACCCCTGCTCGCTCACCACGTGGGCCCCACGCCCCCACTGGGGTCAGCCCTCCCAGCCGAGCTCACACGTGCTTGGACAGCAAGGCAGGCAAGAAAGAACACAAGGCCAGTGCTAACTGCATCCCAGTTTCTTTTTATTTATTTTTTTTGTTCTTTTTTTCCTTTTTTTTTTAAGTATGGAAGCTCAAGTATAAGATGTAGATTTTTTTTTTAAGCTTTACAAAAAAACAAAATAAAACAAAAACTCCTTTTGCATTCCATAAAAATTGACAGAAAAGCACCTGGCCAGAAGAGCAGGACGGTCCGCAGGTCCCCGCCCCCCACCGTGTGGTCTCCGCGGGACAGGGGCCAGGCGTGTGGGACGACGCTGAGGGCCACCTCTCCTTTCTCCCAGAGCTGTCCCCTGTCCCCGCCAACCCCCAACCCCAAGCAACTCCCAAACACACGTGGAATCAGATTTCCAGTTTTTCTTCTATCTTTCACACACCACAGTTATTTCATAAAATTTTTTTGTTTTACATTTTTTACACCAATGTAACAAAAGGGTGGGAGGGAAGGGAGGCAGACAGACAGTGTATTTTATGCCTATAAATGGGTGGTGGTGGAGAGACGGGCGGGGGGGTCCGGGGCAAACAGAAAACATGGTTTCTATGGAAATACCGAGTTTTGATAGCAAAATGTGGTGGGAAGTAGGCCTCAGAGACAAGAAGGGTGTTTATAGGGTTTATTCTCAGGGAGAGATGGTGCTGTGCAGTGGTGAGTTGTGTGACCTGGGGAGGGGAGGGGAGGGGAGGGACGAGGGAGTGAGCAGAAAACGAGTTTCTAAGAAAGGAATCTAATGAGCGCACGCGGCGTGTCCGGTTAGTTGGGAAGAAGAGGCTTAACACTGCTGCTTTCTCTTCAAAGCCTCCACCAGGTCGTTCTTCAGAGCTTCTTGTTTTGACTTGTCTGCAAACGTCTGCACAGACCTGCCCGGGGAGAACTGTCATTAGCAGGCTGAACAGGAAGAGCGCAGCGGCAATGGGCCGAGGGCTGCGCTGCCCTGCCGGCACGTCGGGGCCGAGGGGCCGGGTCACTGGGCTGGGTGCCCCCTTCCCCATCCTCTGCGAGTGCGAACTGCAAGCTGTGCGGAGGGGGCAGAGGGGCCCAGAGCCCGAGGCCGGCCCCGCGGGGGAGGCCGCGGCCCACCTCTGCACCAGGCTGGCTGGGCGTGACCTGGACTCTGGGGCACAGATCCCAATGTCAGCCTGAACCAGAAGTGGGCCTCCAAGCATGCCACAGCAGAGACCGTCTGTGCTTCAGCCCAGCTGTGGACTCAGGCCAGAGGCCGAGAGGTAGGGACCCCATTACAAAGCACGGGGTGCAGGGCTGGCCACCCAGCGAGCGTTAGGAACCGGCACCTCGGACGTCTGAGCCCACTGCCTGGGCAGCACCTGCGGGCAGGCACTTTTAGGCTTCGGCTGCAAGGCACCATCAGCTGTTAACTTGGCCAAGAAAATCCCTCAGCCTGAACTTCAAGAGGCAGGAGGGGACAGGTAAGTGGCCCTGGGTCGCTGCTGTCAAACCCTGAATTTGTGGGGAAATGTTCACGGGAGTGCACTTACGCACAGGTTAGACAAGCGAATAACAGCTAACCTCAGTAGAGGTTGTACAGTTTACAGAGTGCTTCTCAGGCACACTTCACTCTCACAAGCATTCTGGAGGGGTCTGAGCACCATTCCCAATTTACAGATGAGGAAACTGAGGCTCAGAGAAATGCTCCTGGCAATGACCTTAATGATCACTTTGTCAGATTTCCTCGATGTGTGGGTTAACCAGGAACGTACTAAACTATTTATAAACTTGCTAACAGTTTCAAAGCAGTGGAAAGAAAGAGTGGAAGGCTGCCTTGCAGGAATG
>NW_006786690.1:7415665-7426340 GCF_000442215.2 Lipotes vexillifer | reverse complement strand
AAGAGGGGAAGGCTGCCTTCCAGGAATGCTGTGGAGCCACGGGAATGTCACACTTGACACGCACTGGCCGTGAAACAGAATGGGAAGGAGACCAGAAAATAATCCCCCAGCACCGAATATGGGTGAAATACAATGAAGTAGGACGCAGGAGCATCCCATGTGGAATTCTGGCTACTGAGTCCTAGAAACATCATGGGAAGTGCCCTCAAGATGGTAAAGAAGGAGGCAGAGACGAGGCTTTCAAAGAGTCTATGTGCAGCTACAAAAATTCCCATGAGAAACGCTGACATTTTTGGTTGATGCTGCTGAATACACATTTCTGAGTGTTTGCTCTGCTCTGCTCTGCTCTGTGACGGCCAAAGGAAGGGTCAGGCACCAGCCCCGGTGGCCCTCGGGCTGCAAACCTCAGCCAGCCCACCACGGGCTTCTGGAAAGCTCCCAATGGGAGGCTAACTTGCCCAGTGGGAGGATGCGGTGGGTGACGTGGTGGCTCCCATGGCACCCCGGCCCGAGTGAGTGCTGGCTCTTCTGAGAAGGAGCATGCCAGGCCTGGGCTGTACCCAGCCCCCCGCTACCCCCCCCAAAGGAGAAATTTCCAGAGTTAGAACCAGGTAAGGAACAGGAGGTTAGGCTTGGAACGGCTGGAGGTGCAAGGAGCAGGGCCCTCGTTTGAGGAAAGGAGCTCGGGAAGGTCACTGCCAAGCAGCTCGGAACCAATGCCTGGAGGTGGGAAGGAGGGCCTGTCCTGGACAGAAGGTGCCAGGCTGCCCACTGCTGCAGGGGGTCTATGTCAGAAAGCCTCCAGTGGGTGGCCACAGGACTGGTCGAGGTGAGGTATCCAGAAGATTCTAGACCCACCCCCTAAAAGCTGAGGGGCTGGAGAGGAAACTGCACCATATGGAATGCTTTAAAAGGGGGTTTCTTAACGCTCTGATGGGAATGTGACGGTCTCAGCATGAGGCTGGAGGCTGACAGATGCCCCAGGCCTGATGCTGGCACACACACAGACCAGACTGTGCTGCGGTCCCACGGCTGCAGAAGAGCCGCTCCGCCTGGTTGCACAGGTGCCCCACCTCTGTCCCCCGCACTGGGCCTCTTCCGGGTCAGGGTCTCCGAGTCCAGCCCCTGGGCCTGGGAAGAAGCCCCTAAGCCCAGGCCCTACAGCCCTGCCCTGCTAGCTGGGTTTCCAAACGCCTCTTATTAAGACCAGTTTCCCTCCTCCTCTCCGGGGATGCTGACTGCTTTCACACATCTGTATCTGTCACTAGCTCAAGTCATGGTCCTTGGCCATCGTCTACAGCCAGACTGCTGCCCCTCCATCGGCGTAAGGCTTTTAGGAGGACAGCTGCAGCTTGCCAGGGGCAGAGGGTTATGCCGGTCCCGGCGGCTCCAGTGGCACCCGGTCTTGGGGGCACCAGGCCCGGCCCGGGGATTACAGCCGCACTCTGTGTTCCATCCTCAGACTCAGGGCGATACACCGCCCCCTTTTAGGTCGGCTAGCCCCAGTCAATCTCCCACCGAGAAGGGGGCTCATCTGGCTTCTGGAATCCTTGGTGGACAGCTGGCGAAGGCCCGGCTGCACACACAGCAGAGAGGCTGCCAAAGCCGCCAGCCGAGCGGGAGGCCACCGGGAGCAGCGCAGGTGAGCGGCTCCTGCCGGAGAGGCGATGGTGATGCCCGGCGATGCCCGGCCTGCTCAGGGGCAGAAGCCCAGATGGCCCGCCCTCACACGCGGCCCCGCCCAGAGTGCAAAGCACACACACCGCACACGTGATTCAGGTCCGTGTAACGCGGAGCGGGGCGAGTCTGCACGTTAAGGGGGCTGCTCCCAGCCGAGCGGACACGGGGTTAGTGGTGTTTAAGGGTCCGGCAGGGTCTTGGCAGGTTGGTGAGTCCTGTTTAGTGGGGCGGGCGCTCAGGCCTCTCAGGCAGGGTACCTGGAGCGGCTTAATTATCAGGCTGGATGTGGATCTGGCGCTGCGTCAGCACTTGGGAAAGCTCCCTCTGCAGCTGCAGGAACTTGGGGTTGTCGGGGATAACGTCAACAGATCTACAGAGAGTGTGCAGAGGTGAGTGCAGCGGGAGGGGGAGGACAGGGGGCAACAGCTGAGAGGACGTGTTGGGGACACACAGGCAGAAGAGAGAGGGGAGCGTCACCAAGGCTGCTGCCGCTCGGGGGCTGTGGTGGGGAGGTTCTGGCCACGGGGCTCTTGCGGGCGGCAGTCATGATTTTCAGGGGCTCAGGCCACCACCCCGCAGGCTCTCTGTGGCTTTCTCCGATTTTTCAGCCAACGCCCGGGGACCCTGCAGGCCAGGCGGGTGTGTGGCTGGCTCAAGGGCCCCAGGCCAGGCAGCTCTGGGCAGAGATGACTTATGAGGCCCCAGGCTCAACAGCCAGGGGACAGCAATGCTCTGGGGGTGGAATAAAACCCACTGGGGGCCAGACCACGTTCCCCACAGGCAGGGAGGAAATCAGAAAGATGATGAGTCCAAAGTGGGCCCCATCTTTTAAAACTCTATGAGTGAAAGACTAAATAAAACATCTGTCTCCTGGACAGATTCACAAACCACAGCTGCTTCCTGCCTCTCCTTGTTCCCAAAGGAGAGATCTGTCCACAGTGGGGGATTACAGGGCTGGAAACCACAGGCAGAGCGTTAGCCCCTGGACCCGCGTGGTGGTGTAGGCCCGCACACCGGCCTCCATCCCACCCCCTCCCTTCGGCAGCCCTGCTCCTGGACAGGCAGAGGGCCACTGGGAGTCATCCCTGGTAGAAGGTCACACGGCTCTGGCTGACAGAGGCTGCATGAGATCCCGGCCTCCCGACTCCAAGGCCCGTCTCGCTCCACAGCGGCCTCCACTACCCACCCCCCCACCAAAGGGGCTCTGGCCTCCTACCCTGCCCACCATGACCTTGAGGACCCAGCGAGCCCCTGAGCCCCCTTCGGCCTTCACTTGGGCTGACGCTGAAGAACCGAGGGCACAAGACGTGTGGGGAGGGGCAGCCAACAGCCCTGAGAGGACCCCAGGGTGGTGGGTCCCTCTCCAGAAAGCAGCAGGTCGGGGGGCTCTTTCCGTGGGACACTCTGCTGCCCTGGAAACCAGCCAACCAGAGGCCGGTGGTGTCATGCCCTCCTGCGTCTTAGGGTCTGATCTGGAGGTATCCTCAGGCCCAGGAGCCAAAGAGGCTGGGCAGATTCTTTAGGTGGGACTCAGCCTGAGGGACCGAGAAGTGACTCCAGGGCCAAGGGCACCGATGTTAGGTGAATGGGCCCCAGGAAACAAAAATGGTGCAAGTCTACTCTGATTCCCACATCTATCCTGAGTATACACTCTGTATGCCGGGCTTTAACCATTGCAAAACCTGCATTAACAACCCTATAAGGAGGATAGACACCTCAGCCCTGGTTTACAAAGGAGGAAACAGAGGCCCAAGGCCATAGAGCTCTTAAGCAGTGACCTAGGATTCAAATCCACAGCTTTTTGGTTCCAAAGCCCGTGCTTTGGGGTACATTACCTTAGCCCATTAACGATGTCCTTTGTTTTTCCAAAGTAGATCTCATTCAGCGTACTTCTGATTTTATTTTCCATGTCCTGGAAAAGGAGGCCGGTGAGACTGACGGGAACGCCCTCCCTCCTCCCGCCTGCACCCCTGCAGTCCCCGCTGTGACCGCAGGGTGGAGGCACGTGAGTGTCTGCCCTGAGCGCCTCCCCATCCTGGCGCCCAGGACGCCAATACCAAGTCCCGGTGTCCCAGGCTGACCCTCACTGGGAGCTGGCCCACCCCACCCAATCACCCACCAGCCCTCCCCCCAGCTCTGTGAACAACCCCGTGCAGCTGGAGAGCACCCCCTTCTTCCAGGTGGCGTGGGGAAGGGGGAGCCGAGGTGTAGCTCAAGCTCCCCCTCCAGACCCCACTGGTGGTTCCCAGGATCTGCTTCCCTTCTGAGCTCAGGTCTCCGCTTGCACCCACTGGACGGGGGGGAGACAGGACTTAGGGCCTCCCGAGCTGAGTCTTCAGGGTGCACGTGTTTGGGGGACAGTAGAGGGGTGCCTCTGGAGCTGGGCCCTGCTTGCGTCCAAATCAGAAGGCTCAGGAAACACGAGGCCAGGGCAAAACACGAGGAATGTGCTCCTGTCTGCTGTGGAGCTGCGAGGGAGCAGCAAGGGAGGCCGGCAGCCGGCAGCCGGGCTCCAGGGGCGGACGTCCCACGCGGTGGAGGTGAACCGCGGCAGCAGGAGGCCCACTCACCTCGACCAGTCGCCCGATGTTGGCTATGTGCGGCGAGCAGTCGCTCACGGCCTCATCCTTCTCCATCTGCAAGGGACAGAGTGTTCCTCTGGGTCAGAGCCGCGTGAGGGCCCAGGGCCCGCTCTCCCTGCCGGCAGCCCCGGGGCTGGCTGGCGGGCTGTGAAGGCCACTTTTCCAGCGAGGGAGCCCCAGCGCAAAGCAGCGCAAGTTTCAGGTCGCAGACAGTCCAGCCCGCAGAAGCCCCGAGGCCCCGTTTCCAGGGGAGAGTCTCGCTCCGCCCTTGTGGAGCGCACCCCACCCCCACCTCCACAGCCCACAGCAGGGAGGGCGCAGGTGACCACCCCAGCCAGGCACAGGCTCAGCTTGTGGCCTGATGTCGCAGATGAGCCCCCAAAGTGCTGTGCCGCTGCCGTGCCTGTGTGGCAGCTAAGGAGGGAGGGACCGGCAACCCGGGTGTCAGGAGACTCCGAGGCTCAGACAGATGGGGTGACCTGCCCAAGGTCACACAAGGAGTGACAGCAGAGCCTGGCTCAAAGCCACGCTTACTTCCAAGCCTACATTCCTTCTACTGTGTGAGGCTGCAGGGCTGGCTGAGTGACCGTGTGGAACTTGAACAAGAGCATCTTAATCCGCATCCCTGGTTACCACAGAGGGGGGTTAAGAGGAGGTGGGACCCAGCGAGCCAGTTCTGGCCCAGTGATCAGTCCTCTGAGTATTAAAAGGAAAGGGGGCAGGGAGGGGAGAAGGCACTGATGACCCTGACACGAGCGCTGAGTCATGACGCACGCGGAGCTCTCCCCTAACTTCCACCCTATGTTTAAGGCTTACTTCCCTCACAAGATTATACATTCCTTAAGGGCAGATGTATGTACGTGCTTTACACTTCACAGGTGCCTAGCAGAGTGCTAAATGCATAAACGCTGTTTAAACCGAGTGGAAGTGTAGCTACGGTCACCACTGTTATTTATTTATTTAGAAAGATTTATTTATTATTAATTCATGAACTTATTTTTGGCTGTATCGGGTCTCAGTTGCGGCACGGGGGCTCTTCGTTGCAGCATGAGGGCTTCTCTCTAGTTGTGGCGTGCGCAGGCTCCAGGGTGGGTGGGCTCTGTAGTTAGCGGCACGCAGGCTCTCTAGTTGAGGTGCGTGAGCTCAGTAGTTGCAGCGTGCGGGCTTAGTTGCCCCACGGCATGTGGGATCTTAGTTCCCTGACCGGGGATTGAACCTGCGTCCCCTGCATTGTAAGGCGGATTCTTTACCACTGGACCACCAGGGAAGTCCCTTACCACTGTTACTGAAATAAAATCTGGAAGCTGAGGCAGTCTGGGGGAGAACGGGTACATGTATACGTATGGTTGAGTCGCTTTGCTGTGCACCTGGAACTATCACAACGCTGTTAATTAGCTATACTCCAATATAAAATACAAAGTTTAAAAAAATACAAAAAAAATCTGGAAGCTGAAATAGGCAATCAAGAAACAGGATGAGAAGACAGGAACTGGATCAGGAAGGCTAGAGCTCAAAATGAATTCAGACTAGTGAAAAAAGCAGAGCAGAGGTGGAAGGTTAACTACCTTCAGCACCGGAAGAACGGGGCAGATGCTTGGGGTGCGTCTGTTCGGAGGCTAAAGGCCTCTGCCCAGTCTCACCTGCTTTTACTTCTCTTACCCATTAGGGAGAGTGACTTCCAGGCTGGGAAGGGTAGAACAGACCCAGTTAGGAGGGAGACAAAGCCGCAGATGGTAGGAGAGAACCAAGTCACTTTAAATGATTAACTTTCAGGGTCAGAAAAATCTGATTCTGTGACAGAGACATCCTTGAAAAGTTACGGCACACTTCAGAGGTGCCAGAACACTGGCGGAGGGCAGAGGCTGACCCCACTTCCAAAACAGAAGGAAGAGTGGAGTTGGAAATTAAACACTGGTTTGACACTGATCCAGACAACAATTTTTTTTTTTTTCTTGCGTTATGCGGGCCTCTCACTGTTGTGGCCTCTCCCATTTGCGGAGCACAGGATCCGGACGCGCAGGCCCAGCGGCCATGGCTCACGGGCCCAGCCGCTCCGCGGCATGTGGGATCCTCCCGAAACGGGGCACGAACCCGCGTCTCCTGCATCGGCAGGCGGACTCTCAAGCACTGCGCCACCAGGGAAGCCCCAGACAACAATTTTTGATGGGACCGTTAAAAAAAATCATCTGCTGGCACACTTTCAAATCAGATACTCCAGGAGCCAGCACGGGCTCGCTATGAACATGATCTGCTGCGAGACTCTCCAATTTCCTATTGAGATGGGGATGCTGGGCTGAAGAACAGAGGGCTCCTCTAAGATCACATCACTGTGGCAGGTTCCCATCTAAGATCCTGTGGCCGAGGCTGGATGACAGCCCGCTCATGTTCCCAGGGTGGCCTCCAGGGCATCTCGCACGATTCTCTACCTGGCCCTGGGTCTACCTGTTTGTCCAGGACTTAAAGAAAGGCACAGCGTGGAGGGTTCATGCGATCCTATTGCCAGCATCAAGGGTGGAGGTGATGAGACCCCGAGACACGGGTCAGCTGCAGAGCACAGCACTCCCTGGCGGCAGCGACCTCACTCCACCTGGTCCTCATAAGAACCACTTTAAAGCCGAGGAAGCCGAAGCTTAAAGGTGTCAGGTGCTCGGCCCAGATGACAGCCCCGCTTGACCCCGCAGCTCTGCCCCTCCAGCCCCAGCGTGCTGACTACCTTCACCAGGGCAAACGCAAACCACCTGCTTTGGCTCAAACGTTAATCTCACCGAGAACAAGATGAGGAACAAGCCCAGTGAAGAGACTTGTGGGTTTTAGGTGATTTCAAGCTTGACAAGAATGTGACGGGACCAAAAGGAAGCTACATTACTGGAGCCCAGCTCAGGGGCGGCGCGCCCCCCGTCACACGAAGAAGCCGCAGGGGCGAGGCTGCGTCCCTTGCTGAGGGAGGCCCCTCCGTTCCGTCCCAGCCCAGCCACGTCCACAGTGCTGGATGCAGTCTGGGTTTTCAGAGAGCCGTGGGCGAACTGGAGTCCTGCTGCTTAAAAGGTCTGAACACCCTGACCCCAAGAAATGGGAAAGAATTTGGATATCTCAGGCCGGGAGGGGAAAGACTTGGGAGGTCCTGGCCATGCTCTGAGGGCCTGCTGTCCAGCAGGGGCATGTCCGGCAATCCATGTCATTGCCAAGGGGCGACGGAGCTCTCTGTTACTATATCTGCATCTGCTCACAGAGCAATGAGCCCTGGGTCCCTGCAGGTGTCTGGGGAGAAATGCGGTGGCCATTTGTCAAGATACTACAAGAGGGGGATCTGGAGTAGAGAGACGGTCTGGAACCCATGCCCTTGCAAGGTCCTTTCAAAGTCAGGAGACTAAGTCTGAGAGTGAAGACGCCTGGTTCTGGCAAGACCGTTTGGCTGAGGGCTGGCCAAACAGGAGAGACTGAGTGAGATGCTAAAATGATCGGCTGCTCTGCCCCCAACGCCAGGCCCTGAGCCACCCCGGGCACTCTGGCCAGTGGTCTTGGGGAGTCTCGCTCAGGGGTTGACACAAAACAGGAGGTGAGCGTGCCTAACAACTTCACAGTGAAGCCACACCCCACTGTTTCAGGTGGATGAGCCCCACCCTGGGCAGCGCCCCACCCTGGGCAGCGCCGTGGCGTTTGCGGGACATGCCGGGCCCTGAGCAAAACCCTGCTGCCACGACGACTGGAGCGTGTGTGTTGAACCGGGGCTGGGACCACGCTCCGCCCTGAGGAAGGCCGGCGCTTGCCTGCCCATTCTTAAAAGGCATGTTTGGACACTGACGCGCTGGCGCTGAGCGTCCTCTCCTCCCACGTGGAAGAGGTTTCTGTGCCCGGCCCGACGGCAGCTCAGGGCTGCTCTTCCGGGCAAGGAGAGGCCTGGGGGTGATCTGACCCAAATGAATTCTGTCCTCCCACAAACTGGCCTCTCCGCCTCCCCAGCTCCACGCAGACGGCAGACTCCTGGCAACCCCCGAGAAGCAGTGAGGCTCTGAAGCTCAGTGAGGGCCCCGTTTTAAATGCGCACCAACCACGCAAAGTTGAGGCCAGAACTGGTGGCAAAGGGCTCAGGGCCATCAGGGAAGCAAAGTCACATCAGATATCCCATCTCTTGGGTATCATCTCTGCTTCAGAATCAAGAGCCACCCCCCAACAAAGGAAAAGGCTGGAAATGCTGGGTGCTCAAAGATAAAAGAGGTCTGGGCATGGGGGCCAGGGCGGGTGAGCCTCCCCCAGGAGCAGACCGACTACCAGGGAGGACACAAGGGGCCACGAAGCTTGAGGCAGGGAATCTGAGCCCAAGGCAAAGGCCCAGCAGGGCCCGGGGAAGGGAAGGAAGAGGGTGGGCCAGGGTCGGGCCAGAGGCCCGGCACACAGACATGCCTCCACGGCCCCCCTGCCCGCACCCTGCCGACTCCCTTCACACCTGGTCAGGGTCAGCTCGCTGGCAAAGCTGATCTGCCAAAAACAGAACTATTTTTGCACTGCAGATATTATTACATCCTTATAAAAGGGGCTGCCAGAGGAAAACATTTCTATGTGCTGTGGTCGCACAGATGTTCCACAAGGTGGTTCCAATGGAGTCTGGAGTCAGAGCGCAGCCCGCCTGTCCCCATCAAGCACCTCCGCTCCTCTCCCTGGCCCGGCGACATGGAGGACACGGGTGTGTAGAAAGCAGGCCATTTTCCTCAAAAGGGAAAATGTCAGCAGTGCCGTGCAGCACTTTGCAGTGAGCAGAGCCCGGAGGGTGGGGACCTGCAGGAAGCCAGCCCCGTCTAACGGCTGCTGCTCTGGAGCCCTGGGGGGCGAGGGCCTTCCTTGCCTCTGCACTGCACTGGAGAACCTAATACGTGCACCAGGCCCAGAACGGCGCCTGTTGAACGGCAGCTCCGCTCCCGGGACTCTTCCCGGCCTGGCTCCTCCTAGTAACTGGGCTGGGCTCCGGGTCAGAGCGGGGCTGTGAGGCCAGGACGTAACATGCTGTCAAGCCAGAAGACAGTGGTCAGACAGCCTCTCAAGGAAGGTTCGGTTTGCCCAGTTTAGGAAAAATTTAACTGAGCCTAAAACTGTATACATTCTAGAAGATGGAAAAGTCTCTGCTTGCGTGATAGGTGGTAATAGCAGTTAACAGCTATTATTTATTGGGCACAACCCATGTGTCAAAATGTTTTTTTATTTCCGCTCTACAACAATCTTTCCAAATGGGCATTATTAAGCTCTATGGTGAAAGTGCTGAATTTCAGAGAAGGGAAGTGGTTTGTCCAGGTCACACAGCTGGAAAGAGACTGGGCGAGGATCTGAACCAAGGTCTGGATGATTCCAAGACCTGTTTTCTTCCAGGAGACTGCTCCATTTTCTCAACTTCATCCACGTTCTTTCCCGGAAAACTCAAGGACAAACCGCAGTCCAGGGCTCAGAAATTCCGAGCAGTTTCATCCCTGCCTCACCCGCCTGCCTTCCCCCAACCCTTCCCTTTTTCGGATGGATGTCTGCTCTGTTCCTCGTTCCTCGCCTGCCCAACCTTCCTAGTGGGGGATGGGCACAGGGAGGCAGCCTCACACCAGCTTTCCCTCTCGACCAGGCTGGGTCATTCCGCCCCAGGTCACCAGACGTACACCAAAGCATCCCTAGAAGCCACGCCACTCAAGCCTCTCCACCCCTGAACCCAGGAACCTCAGGGAACAAGGGAGCAGCTGGAGCTGGGCCTCCCCGGGTGAGAAAGTGCTCTCTGAGCCACCCCGAGTTTGGCCCGGACCCCTCTGTTCCCCACATCTGGAGGGAAGGCCATGGGCTCTTCCCCCTGCAACGTGCCGCCTTGCCTGACTGCCAAGCGCGAGTCAAAGAGGATTTCCCTGCCTTGACACGTGGGCAGGTGCCTCTGCTGGAGTCTCACTGCTCGAAGATACATCACAAGGGAGCCCGGTGCTAAGCCGGGGGGAGAGCTCGCCTTCCGAGTGTCCGCCCTCATATCCCAGCTCCACAGGACATTCCACCTCTGTTTCTAAATATTTAGAGTCGGAAAAAAATGTCAAATGAACATCTGCAGGGCCCGGCCCCAGACTGGAAACCTTGGATCTCTTTCCCGAGATTCGCAGTCTTGCCTCTTTCCCACGCCTCCAGCTGTCACACAGAAGTGACCTCTCAGTGCAACTTCCTTTTCAGCACGTTGGTACTTGGCCTGCGGAAAGCAGCCTTCCCACCGGGGCCCAGGTGGCAGCTGCCGCCCTCCTGCCCTCAAGGATTGGCCGTGATGAGCCTCTGCGAAGACGGCACTCACCTTGCCTTCCACAGCTGTAGGGATCTGCCAAAACACTTTCTCTGCTTGCTTTCCAGGGATGTCCCTAAGAGACGTCTTTTGGCGGGGGCGGGGGGTGGTGGTGGTGGGGGGGGGGGGG
>NW_006786690.1:7415317-7415633 GCF_000442215.2 Lipotes vexillifer | reverse complement strand
GGGGGGGGGGGGGGGGGGGGGGGGGGGGGGGGGGACGACAAAAGGCCGGAGTGGAGGAGATGGGTGAGGGCGCCTTGGTCAGAGCCCCTGGGGCATCTCCACAGCCCAGGTCACAACGAGGTGTGAAATGTAGCTCCAGTACATTTACCAAGAGCGGTAAGAAAGTCAGTGAGAGGGGCTTCCCTGGTGGTGCAGGGGTTAAGAATCCGCCTGCCAATGCAGGGGACACGGGCTCGATCCCTGGTCCAGGAAGATGCCACATGCTGCGGAGCAATGAAGCCCATGCGCCACAACTACTGAGCCTGCGCTCTAGAGC
>NW_006786690.1:7406028-7415307 GCF_000442215.2 Lipotes vexillifer | reverse complement strand
TTGATACATTCAGATGGCTGACCCAGGAACACCAAACAAAGGATTTACTGCAACAAGTGTTGACCCTAAAAGCCAAAAAAAAAAAAAAAAAGGCGGTGAGGGGGCCTTGAGAGAGCAGAAGATGGAGGCAAAGCCTGGGGAGCCAGGGAAAGGGACTCCTGGGGGGAAATTCTGCCAAGCCCAAGCCATGGCCCTTCCCAGGACAGGCACAGGAAGCAGGAAAGTGGGGGAGACCTAGGCATCATGCCAGGGAAGGGTGGCCCCGGCCTATGCAGCTGCGGGGTAGCCAGTATGAGCTGGATGGAAACGGGAGAGCTGGGAGCCCTCGGCCTGGCTGGGCGCTCCTGACCGCTGGCTAGGATGGCTGCCAGGGTCGGGGCCTGGCACTGTGGGCCTGGTGAGATGGCCCCTTCCCTCCTGACACACGTGGGAAGGTGTGAGTGTCCAAGTTGAGTGTGGAGCTGCCATGACACCTGGGTCACAGCAAGTACCGCTTACTGGAGGAACTCGAGCGAGGAAGACCCACCTGAGCCCAGTGCTCACACCCTGGGGTCACCCCAAGACGTCTCCAACCCATCCCTCCTCTACTCCTCCTGCCTCTGCCCTTCCTCGTTATTTCCTGCCTTGAGGCTCCTTCACTGACCACCCGGCCACAGGCTAGTCACTGCAGCCACCGCCAGGGCCATCCTTTGAAGTCACAAATCTGATAAGATCAGTTGACTACTTAAAAAATCTTAAAACCCTCTGCACTACCTCTGGTGGTGAAGGCGTCTCATGTGGTCACTTGGGTTCCTGCAAGAGGCACCCAAAATGTGGTGCTGCTGAGCACACTCCAGGGAGGCCTGGCGCCTCCACTGGACTCCGTGGTTCTGGCCCCACTCGCCACAGGACCTGTTTCTGGGGCCACTGGCCCACTGCCGCTGCCCACGCTGGCTGCTCGAGGGGCTGCCAAGGGAATGCTCCTGGGTGCCCAAAGGGCAGTGTCCTGACTGCTCAACGCATTTCTGTGCAAATGCTTACTGAGCATCTCTTAAATGCCAGGCCTACAGATAGGGGACAGATTAAGACCAAAAAAATGCAGTGTGGCAGAATGCAGCTTTCTTTTCTTCTAGGCAGACAAATCTGGGTTCACATCCCAGCTCTGCCTGCTACTTAGATAAGTCACCACAGCAAATTACTTAATAGCCTGAACCTCAGTTTGCTCACCTGCTAAATGGGAGCGATAACTCTATGTTGTTGACAACCCAATCAACAGAGACAGCCCACATTACCACATGTGTTCACTCTTGATCACTGATCTGCTAAGCCTTCCTGGAACCCCTTCGTCTCCCATCCAAGAGAACCAGAGATGTTTTCCCAAGGCTCATCTGGGACAAATAGCTAAACCCGCAACCCTCATTTCCCCTGTATGCGCAGAAGCTACGCATCATTAACTTAGATTTGTCACCCTCATTGCTTCCCTGCCCCTCCTTTTGCAGTTACTTACTTTGGAAACCAGCCCCAGATTCAATGCACCTCAGATGAGTTATGCGACCGGCCGCAAGGATGACGACAGAAGCATCAATTTCCTCATGAAAGCCCAAGAGCACAGGCAATCCAAACAGGCCCACGGCCAGCGCGGTGCGCTGAGGACGGCGCTCATCAGGCCTGCGTTTGGCTTGGCAGTGGGTGCTGCTCACAGCAAGCCCAGACTCTGGCCGTGGGCTGACAGCTCTGATTTAAACTATTAGGAAGGCTGAGGATTAAATATTTGTCCAGGTCACTGTAAACCGGGTGGAATTATAAACAGTTCGGAGCAGTAAGTGATGCAGGAAACAGTTTCCGGATACGGGTTTAGGATTTTCCACCACTCCCCAGGTGGCAGGGTGTCGGGGAGGACGGCTACGAGGGAGCCAGCTGCCTGGGGTCCGGCGGCCCCTCCCTGGTCAGTGGTTCCTGGAAGACGAGGGCCCATTTCCGTGCAAAAGGATGGTCTCTGCCCAGTGAGCACTAGCCTCTGGGACGGTGTGGGGACAGCCCTGCCCAGAGGCCAGAGAGGGGGACCCTTGAGATCCCCTGCGGCTCCAGGCCCCGTGACATGGCAGAGGTGGTGCAGGTTCTGCACGGAGAGTGTGAGGCTCCGACACGCGGCCCAGGCACCTGCCTTGCACTTCTCCTGTTCAAGTGCACCGAGATGCTTCTGTGACTGCACTTAAAAGAGCTACTAAATTTATTCTTCCTGCCACATTTTAAAAAATTAATGGTTATGAAAAGCGTAATGATTATCTTACTGAAAAAGCCATTTTGATATTAAAAGGAATCCTCATGAAGTCAGGCACTCCCAGGATGAGGATGGCAATGGTCATCTCTGCCAAGGAAGGCTCCCTCCTGAGGCCCTTCTGAGGGGTGCTGCGCTGCAGCCAGCACCGGCTTCTCTGAGGCCAAGCCACCTTCTGGGTTTCCTCTTCCTGTCACACAAAGGCACCACTCCCTGCACTGGCACAGGGTTGAGGCCTTCCCTTGGGGTGGGGCTGTTAAAAGTCCTAAACAGGACTCTTAAACAAGGGTCTTCAACCTGCTCAGAAGCTTCAAGTAGCACGTGAAGCAGAAGTGAAGACAAGTCTGCTCCAGGGGAGGCGGCACCTTCCAGTCCAAGCTCCCGGCTCACCTCACACACCTGGAAGGGACACCTTGAAGATGGGCTGCTCATGACACCTAAGCCAAAGATGGGCAAGAGAAAGGTACACAGCAGCTGTGTTACTGTGATTTATAAGAAATACACAATTTGGTCATTCGGATGACCAAAATACATTGCTCACGTACATCTGGTCTTTATCGATGGTTCCGGGCTCACAGCTCCCAAACCCTTGGAATTTCCTGGGCGATAAGAGCAATGGGAGCATCTTTTGTTATATTTGGTCTCTTGTCCTCAGTTCCTGAAATCAATCGCTTCAGGGCCATAAAGGTGAAATGGGTGCCTTGTCACTCATAACAAGCCCCTTTCCACCACAACTGGGTTTACGTTAATGAGGTGACTTTTGGAAAGTACCTAAGCATGGGGCCTGGTTGCCAGGGGAACCAACCATAAATAGAGGGGTGGAACTTTTAGTCCCATCTCTGATTTCCAGGCAGGGGAGAAGGGCTGGAGGTTGAATCAATCACCAATTGCCAGTTAGTTAATCATCATGCCTATGTAATGAAGTCTCCACAAAACCCCACGGAAGACGGGAATCAGCTTCCAGGCTGGGGAACCAAAATGCTTCCAGGGGCCCCAAAACTCCGTGAGAACGAAGCTCCTTTGTTTGAGACCTCGCCCCGTGGATCTCTTCATCTGGCTGTTGATTCGTAACCTTTAAATATCTCTTGGAATAAATCTGCAATCTAATGAGTAAATGGGTTTCCTGAGCTCTGTGAGCAGCTCTAGCAAATTAATCGAACCCAAGTAGAGGGTCATGGGAACCTCTGATTTGTAGCCAGTAGGTCAGAAGCACAGGGGACAACCTGGACTTGCCACTAGCGTTGGAAGGTGTGTCTCAGGGGAGGGAGGAGGGCAGGCAGTCTTGTGGGACTGAGCCCTGAACCTGTGGGATCTGATGCTCTCTCCGGGTAGAGTGTCAGGCTCGTAGGTGAATTGTAGGACACCCTGCTGGCGTCTGGAGTACTGCTTGCTGGTGGCATGGGGAGCCGCCCCCCAAGATGGAATTAGGTGCAAAACCCCAAAGAGTAGCACTCGTCAAGTTTTAATGTGCACATAAATTACCTGGAGAATTTTGTGAACTTTAGATCCTGATTTGGTGGGTCTGGGTAGGGCCCCAAGCTCTCTGCATTTCTGACAAGCTCTTCCGCGGTGCTGACGCTGGTCCCTCCTGGACTAGACTGAGGGCAGGAAGGTTCCCTCCAGCTGCAGAGCAGAGGCTCTCAAGAGAGCCCTCCTGTCTGGCCCGGCCGTTCAGGACCAGAGAGGTGGGAAACAGAGCAAAGCAACGCTTCTCGCCACATCACAAAAGCCTGAAGTGCAGAGACACACTGAGCCCTGAGGGCGAGGAGAGAGAAGCCATGGCCAAGCCTGCAGTCACCTGGTCCTAGCAGGGCAGGGAGCCGGCTGGGAAATGGCAGGCGGTGTTCAACCACAGGTGGCTCAAATGGCATCTAGCTGGAAATGCAAAGCCCTGCTTAGGCGGTGAATCAGAGCTGGACAAGCTCACCCTGAAGACCAGTGCCCTAGAAAGACGGTTATCAGACTGATGTCTCCCGCTATGGAAGTCTTTGGTAGCCAGGCTGGAGGGCTCCAAACTTGGCCTTGAACTAATACGAAGACAGAGTCATCTTAGTTAATGTGCAAGGAAGAAAGCCTTAGGAACAGCTAACACCTGGATGACCAAAACCGAGATTCGACATTATCTGTCCCTGGCAGAATGGACAAAAACCAAAACGTGAGTTCACATGTAAAACCTCATTTTAAGAAAGATCAACTGCACAAGAACAGAAGGGGAAATCCCTGGACTGTCAAGAGCTCGTGGGAAAAGAGATGGGGTGGGGAGCCAGTGGGGGGCCGTTTAGCCAACTGCACACCTGTGAGGTGCCAGCAGAGCAGCACGGGGCCCATTCTGGATGCCTCTTTTTATGGAGACTGATGTAAAAGGAACTGGCTATCCCCCAAGGCAGCGAGCTCCCTGGTCCTACCTGAGCAGAGCGGCACAAACTGTCCTGTCAGGTTGGGAGATGACCTCTGAACTCTTCCCACGTCCAGACCCTGTGACTCAAGCAGTCTTTGGACTGCTTTGACCAGACATATCCATTTTTTCTGTTTGAGGTAAATGAATATTCTGAGATTTGAAAAGTGCCCTGCTGGGGTGCACAGTAGAGGATGCCAGTGACTATCATTCCATTGCACCCCTGCATCCCTGGAGCACTGCTGCGGGGGCCAGAGCTGAGCAGAGAGCAGGTGTGTACCACAGGGCACCTGCCTGGGGAGGCCGGTAAACCCGCTCGGAGGCTTAACAGGCTCTCCCTCTTCTGGATCCCTGTAGCTTCTTTTTCAGTCCTTTCTCTCCTTTTGGGGACCCTGGCTACTATCCCCCAGCAGCCTGCTGCCAAGCCCCTAGGCTGACCCCCTGGCTGCCGTCACTCCTCACTGCCCACCCCCATCCACAGATCACGGCCATCCGTTCTCGCTGCAGAAAGCACCTCTCCATTGTCCAGTGGCTGCCGGCTGCCCACACCCAGCCTTCTCTCGACTGTGAGAAAGCTGCCTGATTTCACTCTAGGAAATCAACGCCCACACCCCTGTTCGTCTCCTCGACCATGGGTAGTCACATGACCCTAGCGTCAGGAAGTGATTCTGTCCGGGACAAGTAACCCGACCCGCCAGTGAGACGTTCCTGGGGCTACACGGAAGACCTGCTCTGCGTGAGAGGCTCTCCCCCAGGATGGCCAGAGGCTGCCAGGAGCCCCCGCATGGAGAGCCGGAGTCCTGCCCACATCATTTGTGTCTTAGACCCGGGCGGGCTGAACAATGTTGGAACGTCACAATTAGGTGAGCTGACTCATTTCCATTTTCGCTTAAGTCAGTGAGAGTTTTACTTCCGTCACCTGCAACCAGGAGCCCTAATACATCATCTAAGCCACAACTGAGAAAGTAATCCATTCTAAAATGTTACCAGCGGTAATGCCCTAAACATCACGGGAGCATCTTAACATAAACACCTTGACCCCAAGTAAAACCTCCCATGACTGAATGTCGGGAAGCACGGACAGGCCTGTGGGGAGATCACGTCAGGCGCAGGGGCTGCCCCAGGACCCTCTGTGGGGCAGCTGCTCACTCATCACCACACACGGCCAGCCCTGGGGCTGCAGCTGGGGGCACGGACCACTCTACCTGTCTAGTAAGGCTGCCGCCGAGGTTCATGGTGCCAGAGCCGGATTTGTTGGTCTGCAGCCACAGCATCACCGTGGAGGTCAGCTTGTAATGGGCGGTGCGACCGCTGGACTTCTCCTGTAGGATGAGACGGAGATCAGAGCCTTGGGCACAACCCTGAGCTGAGGAGAGCCCGAATGGCCCCTGAATTCAGGTCATTCTAACACGTCCCTTCCTAACACGTCACCAAGACGTGACCTTGTAGAATCCCAAATGGTTTTTAAAGGGGCCGAATCTGCGGTCACTGTATCCAAGTTCTTTGGGGATCTTTTTCATCAATGACTACTGCGATCCTGACTTATCTTTATCCACATGGCTGTGGGCACTTTTAGGAATCAGCAGGGGTTTATACGTCACAACATATCCCCATCAAGAAGCGCCTGCTAGGGAACAGGCTGCACCGTTTGGGCTGCCAGCTGCGGGCGGGGGAGGGGGGGAGCTGTACCTGCACTTCCACCACGTGGATGGAGTCCCAGCAGCCTTTGATCTTCTTTGATCCATCTCCAGCCTTCTTTATGAGGATCACTCCAGCAAAACCATGATCCAGATCCCAGAGGTAGACAGATGAGACACCGCCTTCAAAATACCTGCAGGAAACAGGCCCACGTGTCCATGAGATGTTAAGCCCGTCAAATTACAGATCATCACCCCAGGTCCCAGGGGTGGTCATTTGGCAAAGATTCATCTAAATGTCTCTCTGGGATTAACGACCCTCCCTACGGTGGTTCCAGGGTTGATTCCTGCATGTGTCCTGCTCATTCGCTGGTCAGGGGAGGGGATGCAGCATCCTTTCGGGTGGGGGGCTCACAGAAAGAACACGGAATTAGGAGTCCAAAAGATGAATCTGAGTCTGAGCTGCCCTCCCTCTAGCTTTGTGGCCTTCGGCAAAGCTGACTCCACTTCTCTGGGCTTCACATTCCTTCCAGAAGAAGGATCCAGAACGTGTGTGACACGTAACAGACCCTCAATGGGGGTCATTCCTATTGAGTAATCATTACCGTGTGATAATCCTATCTTTCGGGATGGCTACTTTACAGGCGAAAAACAGGAAAAACAGAGCAACAACAGTCCAGACTTGTCCCACTGAGAGCAGACAGAGCTCTGTTCCCGCCGGAACGCTGGGGCTTCTGTGGGTTTTTCAGAGCAACCTGCTGCAACTGTATAGCCTGAAACGAAGGGCTGAGGTTGGGACCGAGCTTCCTCCGCAAGTCTGAGGCAACACTGAAAAATTCCTAATTCAGATCAAATGCAGGAGGGAAAAGAAAAGGCCAGAGGAGCAAAGGAAATCAGGCGAGGATCCCAAATTCAAGGGCACCAAGGCAGCGGCTGTCCGTACAGGTCCGAGGAGCTCAGAAAGCAAAGGTGGACCACCAGCTGACATGCAGGACCTCAAATTCTGCTGATGACCAACTATGACTCTGGAACGATGGAGTCTCTGGTGGCTAATAGTACACTCTTTACCAGAAAGTCTGTGGCCTCTCTGACCCCATTTAACCCTGTATCAGTGGTGCGGCAGGCGCACTCCGGGACTCTCCAGGAGGCCCGGGGCCGCGGCCTTGGATGTGAGCAGCAGGCAGGCACCGAGACGCACGGGCTGGGGAGTCAGGCAGGCGCATGTCCCCATGCCTGCCCCACCAAGTCACCAGTTACGCCACGCGCTTATCCACCCGATGACTACTTAATCAAGAGCTACCAGCTACCAGCTGTGCGAACTGGGCCTTAGTTTCTTTATAAAGCAGGGACAGTACTGGGACTTCCCTGGCAGTCCAGCTAAGGTTAAGGCTCCACGTTCCCAACGCAGAGGGCCCGGGTTTGATCCCTGGTCAGGGAACTAGATCCCACATGCCACGACTAAAAGATCCCACACGCTGCAACTCAAGACCCGGCACAGCCAAATAAATAAATAAATAAATATTTAAAAAACCAAACAAACAGGGACGGTATCTACTTTCTAGGACTGTTGAAAGACAAAAACAATACAGGAAAGTAGATACCTGACCAAAGATTACTATTTTCATAACAAAAACAATAAAAATAAACACGTATATGAATTACACCTCGATAACACTGTTACATGATAAAAAATATACACGGTAAACGCTAATATTTAGAGAATGTAAGCGACGGGTATTCCAAGAATTCTTTGTACTGTTGTTTGGATAATTTTGCTGTAAATCAAACTCTTTCAAACTAAAAAGTTTTCGTACAAAGGCCAGTACGTGATATACACCAGAGTGTAACCGAGAGACAGACGGCAGAGGTAGCCCCTCTTCATGCTGGTGAGCTGCAGCGCCCCGCGGCTGCTTTGTCTCTGGCTCTGACCCACCGCAGGCCCACTGGGTGTGGCGCATGAGGGACCACACCTGTCTGTTCCCCTCGCGCCCTCCCCGCCAGCATTCCTCAGGGAGACTGTCCCCACTGCTCCATCCCGCGCTACCCATTGCGATTGAGCTGTCAAGTGAAATTCACAGCTGTCTCCCCTGGCCAGTCGGCCCCAGAAGGCAGGTGACGGCAGGAGGCTGTAAGAGGTGCCAGCCCCAGGGCTAAATGCTGGTCAAAAGATTGAGGGACTGAGGTTGAGGGACTGAGGGAAAGGAAAGATTGAGGGGTTGAGGACTCTGGCTTCCGACCAGGGCAGGAGAGCGTAGGACCGTGAGGGGAAAGCATGGGAGAATGGAGAGACACACCTGCGGGCCCGAGCTCGGCGCCAGCCCAGGGCAACTCCAGGAACCTGGCCAACGCTGGGCACTCGGGGACCCCACTCAGGAAGGCGCTTTCCCTTGTTCTAGATCTCTCCCCAAACCCCAAGTAGGTAAGTGTTCTGGCGTAGAGCCTGAGGCCCCCCCCCACTTCCCTCCACAGGGCCACCCTGACCCGGTCCAGCCCTGCAGGGAGCTGGTCACACGCCGGGCCACCCTGGAACGCTCCTGGGACATGTGGGGATGCATCGGTCACCTTGGGACCAGACCCCTCACTCAGGTGAGCGGGCGGCATGGGCTCCGGGGTTGTGGTGCACCCTCTCCGAATTCCCCGGGAAGCAGAGCTGCACTACGGCGGGCGGGAAGGGTAGCCCAGGGCAGACCCGCCAACACCCGTCCTTTCGGTGACAGATGGCTGGGTTCCATTGCATGGTTTTCCCTTTCCGCCTGCTTGTCGCGAGAGCAGCCCCACATCAAAAGGGAAAAAACAACTTTTAAAAATGTGGCTTTTCTTGCGCTGGCAGAAGTGGGCTGCTAATTCCTTCTTTCCTGGAGCGAAGGCGCGAAGCCCAGTGGGTGTGTTCATCCTTCTGCCGCTCGAAGCCCGAGGCCCCCCGCCTCAGGCGCCTTCCAGCCCAGAGGGTTGTTCTTGTCTCTGTGCTGCGACTGGGGGGGGGGGGGGGG
>NW_006786690.1:7385150-7405735 GCF_000442215.2 Lipotes vexillifer | reverse complement strand
AGCCGCTCCGCGGCATGTGGGATCTTCCCGGACAGGGGCACGAACCCGTGTCCCCTGCATCGGGAGGGGGGGGGGGGGGGGGGGGGGCGCGCAGGTCAGGCTGCCCTGGGAGGGAACCAGCAGAGGGCCTGGTGGCTTGACAACCCTCCTCGACACCACCTGGCAACCAGTTCAAAAGCACCGGGTGGCCTGTGGTTGAGCCCTCTCAGTCCCCTCCCTTAGATTTCTGTTTTCTTCCAGAAAAATAAAACAAAAGCATTACCGTTTGGCGGGGCGGAACTGGCCATTTCCACTCCAAAGTCCCACCTCACGGCCTGGCTCCACTCCGGGCAGCTCCTCCCTGGCATCCTCAGCTTCCCTTGTGGGCCACCCTGACCAGGTCCAAAGTTACAAAATGTTGGAGACAAAGGAGGTAAAAACGCAAGCTCGACTCTGATGCTCACGTGGGTTACTATTCTTCCCCCAAATTAAAAAATTTATTAGAAGAACATTATTTTAAAAAAAGGAAGTTTAAAATTTAGCCCACAACACCATAAATCAGCTTATCCCATAAATCTCATTTTTCCAAATTCCCCTCCAGTCTCTGTCCAGATGCTTACTTTTTATGTAACTGTAGGCACAGCAAGGGGACTGGGCTGGGCTTGGCTTTCCTCACTTGGCTGGAATCACGAGCACCCTTCCACGGAGCCACGTGACCTCCGTAATTGGTTTCATAGCTGTAAGAGTGTCCCGTTGGGTAGTCCCCTAACTTACAGGCGATCTGACTTTCAGTAAAGAGACGAGGGCAGCAGCGCCAGAGAGGCCACTCTTCCTCGTGCTGTTCAAGAGCAGACTCACATTCCATTCACCTAAAGGGACCTTCGGGGATGTGCCCGGCTGCGTGTCTCAACCCGATGTTCCAGGACAAAGGGGCTGGAGGACGCGTGATGAGAAAGGGCCGGCTCAGAATCGCCCAGAAGGGCAGCCTCTGTGGCAGGATGGCCGCGGGCACGGCAGTGGTGAGGTGGCCGCGGGGCACTGACAGCCCCCCGTCCCAGGGTTTATGGCCCTGCTCTGTGCGTGAAGCGTTAATTAAAGAGGGACCTCAACAAGTTTTTGGAAATTTATTCTTACCTACTGTACTTTGATCATAACGACATGAAACGGGAAAAAAAAATCATTTTTATGTGGTTCACATTTATGAGTTTTTACATAAAGGCTTTTGTGGGTATTTTAAGAATGTGCTAAAATGTTGTCTGAAACCACATAAAGCCATCTGAGGAGTCGCCCGCCAGAACTAACAGCACACACATGGAAGCACTTTAACTGGCCTTTGTATATTTAATGAGTCAAATAGTATTAATATTGTTTAAATGCTAACATGCTATTTCAATAAGGGGGCTCTGCCATCCCTGGCGACTCGCTCTCGGGCTGCGCACGGCAGCATGAACGAGGTATCAAGAGTGGCCTGGCGCTGCAAGCAGGCGGCTGAGGGGTTCACCTGGCCTGCCTGTGCTCTGCCCCTCCTCCACAGGGGAGGGAGGGAGGACGGTCCCAGGACCACTGCCATGGCCCAGCCGCGCTGGGCACAAAAGGGGAGGTCCAGAGGTCTCTGGTCAAGGGGGCAGCTCGGGGAACATCTTTAAAACGTGGACGCCCAAAGACGAAACCCCTGGGCTTTTCTTAGCCCTGGTACCTTCAGGGAGTGAGGGCTGAAATCCGCACACATGGTGAGGAGGGTGAATGACCTGTTGGCCACAGGGACACAGGGACAGTCTGTGGGGACGCTGCAGAGAAGCCGGCTTGGAAAGTCGAACAGTGGAAAGGGAACAGTGGGGCCTTTCAGAGTTCCAGGAACATCAGGAGGGGAACCGATAGACCGACCCAGACCAACCCGGGAACAACGAGAGGAAAACGCTGCTCTGATGTCCACCCAAGAGTGAACTCTTTCAACCAAGCGCCATCGGCTCCACAGTTGGTGGCTTTCAAGATCTTCCCAGCAGATTAATAATTTTTTAAGGCAAATGGAACTGCAAAGAATTCAGACAGCTGGCATTAAGGAGATGGGGGCACCTGGATTGGCTCCGTTAAGTCCCACCATCTGAAAAACAGCATGCTGACCACAACCAGGTTTCATCAACTTCAGAAGACCAGGTCACCAGGGCACTGCGCTGGATAAGCCCGGAGCCACAGGCAAGCCCCTCAGGTGGGCTGGCTACTTCCATGCACAGCCAATCTCACTGAAGTGCCTGGGCGAGTTAGACCCTGAACCTGGATCAGCGAAAAGCCTGGGGTGTCAGTGACTCTCTTTTTCCCAGCGAGCTATGTCATTTCCCCCTGAAATGCACTCCTCCACTTGACCAAAGTCAGCGTCACACATACAGAGTCTATGACCAGAACTCTCCAACCTCAGGACTGCTGGGGAGGAGGAGACAGAAGGGAAAACATAACACTTCACACTCAAAACGACCTACTCCACAAAAGGAAAGAACAAACCAAACCCAAAACCTAGCTGGGCTCCTAAAGCTTCATGGAGTGTTTGAGGCCGAGGTGTGCGTGGAGACCAGGATGGAAACTTGCTTCAGGAATCTGGGCTGTAACCAGGCTTGGCCAACACAGGGCTGCGCATGTTAACAGGGAAGCCGGGACTGTAATCGGCTTGGAGGTTGGCCCTCCCTCTTTCCCATCAAATCGCCTCCTGGGAGAATAGCTGGACTTGTGGCTCTGATACAGAGGCCCCAACAGGTCATGAGTCACACGCCATGACCCCCACAAAAGAACCACAGCCAGCACAGATCTGCTGGGAGCAGGGTTCATTCAGACGTGGTCCTTTAGCCGAAAGTGGGCTGGGCAGCCTTCCCAGGACTGGGCAGGAGGCCGGAGCGGACGTGGATCTCTGGCAGCGCGATGACACCTGCGATTCGTAGGACAGGCAGTCACCCCCAAACCCAGACAAGTCGGTGGGGGGTGGGGGGCAGCACAAGGCCACACCCTTAGGTGCTGGAGTGTGAGCTTCTACAGTCGGCTTCATTAAACAAAGCCAAGAGGAAGGCAAGGAATATTTATGCGGCACCAATGTGGTTTTCTCATTTGTAAGATGAAAACACTGGATCTGAGGTTCACTAGGGTCTCTCCCAGCTCTGACACTCCAGGATCAGGTGGCTGCATGAGGGCCGGTATGAGGCAGACTCTGAGTGCCACAGTGCAGATTCCGAACATCTTAAGTTGACCAAAACTCTGCTTACACACCTCCAGTGACAGCCGTTTCCACCGTGGTTTTTGGAACGCGTCCCAGAATCTGCCCACGGACACGGGACAGGTATTCTGTAGACATTCCTTCCAGCACACACAGGTGCAATAATCCCCAGAGCAAACATGCCGATCGGCTTAGGCATGCGCGACTTTAATGCCAGTTGCACTTAGATGTGCACATCTGGACCGTGGCTGCGGCACTTTACAGCCTTGCTTTACAAGGTTTTTATTTTTTTACTTAAAGAGGAATAATGATCTCTCTGGAAACAATGGTTCTGCTGCAGGGGCCGCCGAGCTGGCCTGGCACCTGACCACACCGTCCGCACTGCATGCCACCCGTGAGCATCCTCTGCCTCTCCGGGCTACCCGTGAACACACTGCCCACCCGGGAGGATGTGGATGGTCAAGGCCTTCTGGAGTTGCCATCGCCATCGCCCAAGAGCTGCCATTTTTGAGAACCCTTTCTGTGTCAGGAGCTTTGCATACATTATTCTACAGTTAAGATGGTGGAAACCCAGAGAGTGAAAGGAATGCACCCAAGTTACACAGCTGAGAACTGGGGAGCTGGCTGCCCCAGAGCCATGTCCTGTTCTCATGGCCCTGGTTTAGCCTGTGGGGCTGGACTTAGGTAAATTCTCTCTCTCTCTCTCTCTCTCTCACACACACACACACACACACACACGCCGCTGTACACAATGCTGCCTCAAGTGCAGGAGAAAGTCAGGGAAGGAAGGAAGGGGTACACCAAGTGTCCAGGAGTCTGGGCAACGCCGAGAACCCTGCACTGGGAGTTCTGGAAGGAGGGCCCTCCACTTCAAGGTGGCAGCAGGGGCCTGCTGGCTGAACGGCTGGAAGACCACCCACCCTCGATACTTGCACGAAGCAGCTTCCCTGGCAGCTCAGGGTGCCCGGCAGGACCAGGGAGCACCACCACCGGAGGAAGCTGGTCCTCGCTTCACCCCAACACGTGCGGCCACATAACCCGAAGCGTGACTGGCTGCCGTGCGGTGACAGAACCCAGGAATCCTGGAGGAACCAGAGTCCTTGATGCTGAGTCGGGGATCAAGTTTGTAAATGAGCCTGTCTTCTGCATATGCTCCTGTTTTCCATTTAACTTTCTTCCAGCAGGTGAGAAGCAGACAGCGCGTGCCAAGGCAAGTAGACCCTGGGCACGGCCTCAGGAGCCTGGCGAAGGGGACCCACGTGGACGCACCATCACTGGCCTCCAGGCTGGGGGGCAACGAGTGGCCTGTCTGGACCCTGCGTGCACAGGCTCTGGGAACCGCAGGAAATGCCCCTGCTTCAGAGCAGGGCTCAGAGCAGCTGAAACTTACACCACGAGAGCAGGAAGCGACTCGACCCAACTCACCCCAAAGCAGACAGGGCGTCTCTCCACGCGTCTCCCACTCCATCAAAACAGCGCTGCTGAGGCGACCTTGGCTTCCCACTTAGCTGCCTCCAGCACTCTCACACCGGCCCAAGACTGGCAGCCGGAGGCCCACAGCAGGTAGGGCGGGTTCCCAGAGGCCCTCCAAACGCATGGAAGATACAAGTAACGTAGGTGGAAACCCAAACACTAATTATGCTGCCGACAAGCGGAGAGCCAGCCACGACTTCCCCACCTTTACCACGCGGTCCCTGGGGCACAGGATGTGTAGCAAGCGGCACCGTGGCAGGGTCCCTCGGGAGACCTTCAGACACGGGAGAGGCCCTCCACCTCCGGGCAAGGGGGAAAAGGTTCACGCAGCGGGGGCCACCCAGACCTGTGTGAAGGCGCAGGCAGCCAGGCCGATGGCCAATCCCGATGGTCCAGGTCTCACCTGCCCCAGAACTTTCCTGAACGATTCCATCACCTCACGCTTACTCTGCTCAGTGCTTCCACCCATCTCCCGGCTGAGTTCTGACTCTGGAGACCAAAGGTAACTCGGCCTGGCTGTTTCTGGTGGTGGGAAACACAGGGTAACCTCAAACCACAGGTGTCGCTCAGCCAGACTAGCGGTCAGGACCAAGCAACCAGAATAAGAGGAGTCCGGGTCAGGGTCTTCCACCCCAGCCCCCAAACAACTTCTGGAGGAATCTCTCAGGACGTACAGTCAGAGCTGTCCCACGTACCCCGAGACCCTCCAGACCCTTCTGAGGACTACACCCCAGGCCTGTGCCGGACGAGGGCCCGTGCACCTCTCCGCATGGCTCCTGTCCACTGGCCACACCAGCGAGCCCCTCCCCACCAGGTTACACGGCTGAGCCTGGCTCCCCACGACCACCCAAGCTTCCACGATTTGCTAGGAGGACTCACAGGACTCAGAAGAGTCGTGCTCACAGCCGTGAGTTATTCCAAGGAGACAGGGCACAAGCCGCCGAGGGAGGGAACCAGGTACAGGCTTCCAAGACTGGCCCCGCCCCGCCCCGGGGAGTCACACGAGGTGCGCCTAATTCCCCAGCGACGACGGGCCGGGACCGCGTGTGAAGTGCTGTCCCCGGGGAGCCCCCCGCCCCCACCCCGAGCCTCGGTGCCCAGGGTTCTTACTGCTGAACTCCTCTGCCTGGCACACAGCGCAGCTCCAGACTCCAGCACGGAGGCTGCACTTCTGCACAAACCATAGTGTTTGCGCGACAGTTTCCATGTCATGACTGCTCCTATCAGGGAATGGAACAAAACCTCCCAAATCCAAGTTCCCAGATGCCAGTCAGGCCTGCTCTGGTGATGCTCCTCTGAGACAGGGACACCCGCTCCAGTCACCCCACGGCCCTTCCCCAGCCACTGCTATAGATGCAGCGCCCAGTTTTTGGTCCTTCTCAGCACTTACCAGAGGGTGCGAGTCCTTTGTTCGTTTGTTCACTTCTTCCCCTGTGTACCACCCCTGCTGGGCCCAAGGGGCCCGCCTGACCCACCCGCACGGCACCTGAGTGCCCAGAGCATGGCAGGCTCTCGGGCAGTATCTGTGGCTCCGTCCTCAGTGCTCTCTCCCGTCACGCAGGCGGGAGCCGCTTCACCCCATTTCTGAAACAGACTCACTCGAGGTCTTGCTGTGGCCTACGGCAGAGCCCCACCAGAACCCGAAGCCTCCTAGCGCGGCCTGCTGCCTCGCTGCGTCGGCACCAAAACCAACCCCCAGGCACAATAAAAAAACACATGCACACAGGTCACTGCTGCAAGACGAGGATAAGTCTGTCACATTTGAAGGTGCGAGTGGACACCATGAGGGCAAGGTGAGCCTTGGGAACAGCACCTCACTGACTGCCCTCACCCACCCCCCACCCCCACCCCCCAAGATGGGCAGTGGCACCTTGCTGACAGATAAGGAAACAGAGGCCAGAAAGCGGACCACTCGCCCCAAGTCAGTGAGTAAGGGCAGACCAGAGAATCAAGGCCAAGTCTCTTTCAAAGCCCAGCTCCTCCCCCACTCTGCAGCCTGACGCGGACACAGTGACTGCTGCTGGGAGGTGTCTGTGCCTGCTGCCAGGGTGTCCCCACCGACCACCAGTCAGCTGCTTCCCACACTTCTGCTACCTCCATTTCATCAGAAAGCCTCCCGCTGCCACCTATGATTCCCATCGGGACTGAAACACTGAAACTCTCCAGGCCCAATGCTCACATCCCAGGAAGGGGTAGCCCCGGGGAGCCCAGGGTGAGAGGTCTGAGATGGCAGTTGGGAACATGGAGTTTCAAGGACCCAAGAAACCAAGGCAACAAACTTTTTCCGCACAGGAACACGGATGCCCTGCCTTCACTGGGCTGGTGTCGCTCAAACGTCACGTGACAGAGGCGTAGAGAATGGAAGGAAGGAGCGGAAGCAGCCACAACTGTGACCCGGTCCCAGCGGGGGAGAGGAGGCGGGAGCCGCGGGAAGGCCCATCTGCCCGCGCCCGGCCGCTGCCAGAGAGGCTCGCAGGCTCTGGGGCTGCCACAGGGACGCCAGCCTTGGTTCACTCTGTAAACGTCTTCCAGACAAGAAGGGCTGATTAGGAAACCTAATCAAGGCTTTTGAAGATTATCTCAGACCCGAAGCAAAGGAAGAACACAAAATGCCTTCCCGCCCGCTCCCCCACCCCCTAGACTCTGGCCTTCGTTAAGCTTTGATTTCAATCAATTGCACACCCACTAAAATTAACTTATAAGGCCAATAAATTGCAACCGCATGTTTGAAGGTATTATCTGCTGCAAGCCAAGAGCCAAGGACTGCAGAACACGGGGCAAGATGCCTGGCACAGATGGGAGCAATCATCTCTGAAAGAAAGCAGGGTCAGCCCCTTCGGTCAGAACATCTGGTCTCAACAGAACCGGGGCCGACAGAGGACCCAGGGTGAAAGCCAGAGTGGGGAAGGTTTCCCATCTTCTCTGGGAACCTGAAAACTCAAAGCACTGATCATGGGGTTCGTGGCAGCCAACTGGTGGCTCACACCACAAATAAGATGTTTCTCTGGCAGCTGCAAGTGCTGACCCTCTACTAAGTCTCTCCCGAGAAAGATGGCTCACTTAGGTCACGTGATGAGGTTCTGTGACCGACGAGCTACCCCAGGCTTAAGGCCTGAGAAAGCAGAGACAACTCTGCCAAGAGAGCAGTGACCCTGTGAGCCAGCCACCCGAGAGGAGGCCCTTTCTGTGACCTCTCCCTATTCCCCAGGGGCTGAGCCAGCCCATGAATTAGAGCCAGGAAACCATCTTGGGGCTTGGCAGAGAATGAGGGTAGCCTGGATGTCGGCGACCAAGGTGGGAGGGCTTGGGGGGAGAGAAGTGATAACGTTCCAGATGACTGGAGAGTTGATCAAGACTTCCCCCAGCGCCAGCACTCCAGCAAAACCTGCCTGCCATCTCCTGAGCATTTTCCGCAAATGGACTATTTTTAATCTAAGATCAGAGTTGTGCTATCAACGGTTGCTTAACAGTTATTCTCTTGGGGAAAAGTTACCACCACAATCCGTTTCTGTCACTGGTGACGGCAAAGAAGGAAATCAGTAAATGTGGGAGGGACGGGAGGGTGGGAGGGTGAGAACGTGGCAGGGACCTGGGAGGAGCAGGGGGGAAGCCAGGAACTGGGGGGCTTCAAAGGAATCATGCAGGACACACAGCTCACCTCCCTGGGCCCCTACGCGCCACTTGCCCACCTTGGGAAAGGAGTTGTGCTCCAAACTGCTGGCACTTTTAAGCTATATGGAGAAATGCTGTGCACAGGCAGGAGAGAGGGGGGCCACATCCCCACCGGAGCTACAAGCCAGAGGGCCTGTTCGTCAGTGTCTCCCTGGCCTGGCCCCTCACTCGGACCATACCAGTTCCACATCCCAATTCCCTACAAAGTCAAAACCTTCACAGCCCCAGGGATCAAAGCCCAGAGCCCGAGGACAGAAGCCAAGGCTTTCCCTCAGGATGCTGAGGAAGATTTTCTCTCTCACGGCAGAGAGCAGCCCCCTTCGCCCGGCCTGGATCGCATCTCAGCTGGCTCCACGCTCCCCGAGGTCTCCTCCCACTCATCGTGTTAAGGAGAACATCAGGAGGAAGAACAAGGCAGACGGGCCAGGACCAGCACAGGAGGAAGCGGAACCAGGAAGCTGTCTTGACTACCGTGGCCACAGGTTCAGTCTTAAGGCACAGCCAACAGTTGGGGAGGGGGAGAGGTCTATGCCGGAGGAGGACGTGGCAGGAAAGAGCACCTTAGGCCTCTTTTTGTTTTGTTTTTTCTTTTCCTTTTTTCCCTGTGCCACACAGCTTGGGAGGTCTTAGCTCCCCAACCAGGGGGTTGAAGCCGGGCCCTCAGCAGTGAGAGCGCAGAGACCTAACCACTGGACTGCCAGGGACTTCTCCGTTTTTCTTCTGTCAAACCTGCAGCCCTTCAGAAGCCAACAAATCTCTGTGAGCCGAGTTCAGTGTGGCCTTCCCAGTGTAGGGCGAGGGTCCTTCCTGCTAGGAGTCGCAGAACAAGGAACCCCCGAAGGCTCCTTACAGCACAGCTGCTCCCGCAACACAAGGGGGTTCTAATTCTAAGCCCGAGGGCCAGAGTCTGGCAGCTTTCAGTCATTTGAGGCGGGGACTGGTCGAGAGGCCGGAGCACAAGCCAAACTCAGTCGTAACTCTGCAATCCAACAGGGTCCCAGCATTCACAAACACCGGGGGGTCAGGAGGAGTTAAAGTCGGGCCTAGTACAGGGGATGGGCCTGCTCAGCCCCCGGGGGGCACAGGCCAAGCCCCACTTTGGAGCGGGGCACCCTGGTGCGGCAGTCGTCCGCATCCAGCCCTCCTGGGAGCGATGGTGTGCCCGTCCTCTCCTGGCGGCGTCCTTCCAATCACCCTCTCTTCCTTCTGGCAGGGCTGGGTCTGCCTGAGGCTCCGGCACCCCTCGGCAAGCCCAGGACACGGGCCATCCTGCCGGCTGCTCGGGCAGCAACTCGGCAACCAGAGCCAGCAGGCGTGAGGCAGTGTCGGGGAGCCTCCCCTCAGAGGAACTGCTGCCTGAGCCCACGTGTCCACGTGAAAGGCAGGCAGGTGGAAGAATCCATGGAGGAGCGCTGTGGCTTCCTTCACTGGCATGACAGCAAAGGAGTCTTCCTTCCTGCGGGAAGAGGTCTATACTGCGGAGGGGCAGGGATGAAGCATAAAGAGGAAGGCCTGACCTACTGCCCCTGCCTCCCTTGGAACGATCTGGTCCCTAGAAAACCTGGAGCGACCACTGACCTGTGTTGCTCAAGGCCTCCGAGGCCCTCGCTAATCTCCATCTGCTCCAGAACCACAGCGGGAAGAGCTCAGGCTCTGGCCCTGCCAAGGTCACTGACATGGCCACTAACAAGTCACAGGGCACTCTGACGACGGGGACTTCCAGAGGTGAGCAAGGTACTGGGAGGGAGGGGGCAGGGAAGGAGGAAGGGAAAGGAAGGAAAGAAAGAAAAAGGAGACTTGCATTCGTAATTATTAAACCAGAAATGAGTTGGCTCATCAAGTGTGGTCCAGCTGGGAAAACGGTCCTCACGTACGGCCTCAGGAGGGGGCGTCCTCAGGACACTGATAACACAGGGTGCTTTGAAACTGCTGACTCTGGTTGCCCAATGACAGCTCTAGCCAGCCCGGTGGCCTGAGGTTGCTGAGACAGGGAGAACTGAGCCTCCCCTCACATACAAGGGCATGAAGGGCCTCCTGCCCTCCTCTGTGGGCGCCACCCGCAGGCCTTGTACTCTCTCCTCCCCCACAGAAAAGCACACTGATGCCGCTGGGGACAGACGGCATTCTCTGGGCCAGGATTCCACCTCTACAGACCATCCCAGAACTTCCGGGGCTGGCTTGTCCTGTTAGATCCGCCACTGGGTGGAGGAAGCTGTCCTGTCACCCCCTCCCCAACCCCCCGCAGCCCCGCTCACCTTTACAGGACAGTGCAGGCCCATGCACAGCCCCAGAGAAATACAGGTCATTAAGGCTTAACGCCACCTTCAAAGTGGACGCTCGCCCAGGCAGGGGAGCCTTCTCAGGAGGCGGCGCAGAGAGTCAGACCTAGGGTACGAGCCCAGCTCCTGCCGTTCCCTAGTGGATTAACTGCTGGAGGACTTCTCTGAGCATCGGTTTCATCGTCTGTTAAATGAGGTAACTCCCACTTACCCTACAGAGTCGCTGTAAGGATTGGGGGATCACAGTGAAGACTTTTTAATGGTGATGGGGAAAGGCTCATGATGTTAGGCCAGTCAAGACCCCACAGAAGGCACACGTCTAAGACTGACCACGTGTCATTATACACGTGAACCAGCGAGACAGGAGGGAGAAAGGAGTCAGAGACGACACCGGCCTCTTCCCCGGGCCTGGGCCCAAACGGCAGCACAGGGCACCAACACGTCTGCATTGCTTTATTCGGGAAATCACAGCCCAAATGTTTAGCCTCTAAGAAATCAGAACCAGCCTCGTTCTGATCCTTGGAGCCGCCGGCACAGGCAGCCCTCCGCCCAGACCACTCCTTTCCGGCGCCGGCCCTCAGCTCCAGCGTCAGCTCCCGGAGCGGCATTCCCGACACCTCCCCCCCCCCCCCCCCCCCCCCCCCCCCCCCCCCACAATCAGAACCAGCCTCGTTCTGATCCTTGGAGCCGCCGGCACAGGCAGCCCTCCGCCCAGACCACTCCTTTCCGGCGCCGGCCCTCAGCTCCAGCGTCAGCTCCCGGAGCGGCATTCCCGACCCCGCCCCCCAAGCCCCCCCCCGCCCCCGCCCCCTGAAAGCCCCGAGTCACTCCCTGTCTGGTCACCGTCACCGCACCGACTTGTTTGCACTCTATTGTTTGTCCTCCCACAGTGGACGCACCGCACAGGCAGGGTCGTGGCCCTCCATATTCAAGGCCAGTGCCCCAGGACTTGGCAAGCAAACACTCAAACGTCAGTCAGGTAAATGGATAACTGTTGGACTCTGGAGTTGGATAAGGATGGTTTCATACTGGACCATAACATGCGAAATACGTTACTGGCTGTGTGAAGTTGGGCAAGTGACTTCACCTCCCTGAACCTGTCAACTCATTTGTAAAACGGGGACAATCCTCTTGCACAGGCTGATGTGAAGATCAAGTAAGACTGAGAGGCAGCGAACACTGTGGTCGCCCAGCCACTGGCTGGTAACTGCTGTTATTACCACTGCTATCTTATTATGAATATTATCACTATCCCATGAAACTGACTCCACTTGGGAATTCGTATTTAGCAGCTGGATAAGCTTCTTGCCAAATGGCCAGGTAAGACCAACTACAAATAAACCAGAGATGACAGCAACGAGGAAATCTCTCAGCATCACTGGAAGAGGAGCTATTCTACCACAGGGCAAATTTCTAGACGTAAGAACCCTTTAATCAGTGAATTCACTCTAACGGTGAAAATCAATAAGTTGTGGAAACTTCAGGCAAATAAGGACTCAAGTCCTAGCTCTTTGCCTCTGTGTCCTGCAGTGATTCATTTAGCCCCTGGGAACCTCAATCTCCCCATCTGTTAAAAAAAAAAAAAAAAAAAAAAAAGGGAAAATAATCTCCCCCAGAGGTTCTTGAAAGGATTAAAGATAATGTATATACAATACGGGCACATGACAGATACCGCAGATAAAGCTGAGTCACACAGTGACGCATTCGGGAGCTACCGAAATGTTCAGGGCCATTTGTTCAGGGTTTCCTCAGAGCTTCTGCTTGTGTGTTGTGGGTCTTTTTGTCTGTCCGTGTGTCAGACTGAAAAGTGTCACTTTTCCTCCCAAACCAGCTTGTAAAGTAAATTCTTTATTATATGCGTTACATCAGATCTGCTAAAAACTGGAAAACCATGCCAACTGTCTGCAAGATGGAGACCTGAAACTCCTTCTTGAAGTGTAACAACACCAGCTTTCAGACAGTGGTTTCAGCCGTTCAGACGCTTCGTTTCTCTCATTTCCATTTTCTTGCCTATATCCTAGGTCAGGTCAGGGAGAGCACCCTGTAGACCGAAGGCCAATTCCCACCTACCTCAAGCCTCAAGAAGATGGTTTTACATTTTTAAAGGATAATATATACATAAAAAAAAAAGAACAAAGAAAAAGTGATAGAGACTTGTGTAGCCTGTAAAGCCTAAAATGTTTACTATCTGGCCCTTTGCAGAAGTGTATGCCACACCCTCCCCTAAATGACTGAATTTGTACTGAGGTAGCACTGCATGTATTACAGTTTTGTTACATTTTCAATACAGAACTTAATTAAAAATGAGATTCTACGGCTTAGGAAAAAACGCTTCAGAGGATAACCTGCTTTGGAGCCTTTCCTTGCAAGGTGGATTAATTAAGTGGTCACCTTTCTGGTGGTGTGGAGGGACTGGACGGAAGCAGAAAGCAGATGCAGCGAAAACACTTCCCAAAGTGCAGGCTGAGGCCCCCAAAAACTCGGGAGTCAGCAAAATGTTGGCTCAGAGGTGGCTGCCCAAGGCCCACTGTTTAAGGACCTCGACTCCTCCCGCCCCAGTGACTGGTCTGGAAGCAGGGGCCCTGAGCTCCAGGTAAGAACAGAGTCAGGGCAGGCAGTGCAGTGAAAACCAGAGGGGCCTCTGGAGACAGACAGAGCCGGGTTTGATTCCTCACTCTGCCTCTTGCCTTTTGGACAAACACCTTAATCTTTCTGAACTTTGATTTCTTCATCTGGGAAATAGGGACTAGAACAGTGACCACATTTGTGAGGATTTAAGGATTTAAGACAACGTGTATGAAATATCTGGCACTGGGTCTTGCACACAGGAGGCGCTGTCCCAATGGCACCGGCTGTTCCTGAGAGGCACGATGCAGAGTACTGCCCGGGCAAGGTAGCAGCCTCTCACGACTGACCCGATGACCACGCTCAGGCCCAGCGCCCTGCTGGGGGAGCTCAGAACCTTTACTAGTTAGGCCAGCCAGGCGGCAGGTCTAAGGGAGACGACTTGGCCTCGCGTTTCATCTATGAACTACCTATCAGAAGAGCTGTGGGGCAAAGGGAGTCCGTAACTCACAGGTCTCGGTACTGGTCAAAGGCATTGTTGGCTTCCACCTCCAGCTTCCTCAGCCGAGCAGAAGGCATGGCCCCATCTTCCAAAGGAGGGTCATACTTGTTACTCCACGGTGACCTGGAGGGGAGAAGGAGATCACATGAATCATTCCAATGAGCCATCGGCCCAAGCTCCAGCTTCTGAAATTTCAGAGGAAAAGCCATTATCCACAGGCCCTGGGCATAGACACGGCTTTCTCAAGGTTTGCAGAGCAACGGCTCAGATTCCATCTGACCTGGGTATGAACCCCAGGCTCCAACTCTCACCAGCTGTGCATTTCCAACAGGTGTCTTGACTTCTCTGAGCCTCCCTTTCCTTATGTGCAAACTGAGGCTACTATTTACCCACAGGGCTGCTTTGAGGAGCACAAGAGAAAAGTACTGATACATCAAGTGCCTAGATTAGAGACGGGCATACAGTAAGTGCTCAACAAATGGGACTTCTTTCTCACCCTTTTTAACATTTTCCTTTATTCTCACCATTGTTTTGATCAATAGAGGCCCCTCTCTCCTCCCTGGCCTGCTGGCAGCTCTGGAGAAACTCTTACTCCTCAAAGATCTTCTTACACGATTAAGGATTAAGAAGAGAGCTGTCAGTTATGGAAGCAGCAAGAGAGCCAGCCCCATGGGGAAAGGCTGACCACACGTAAGAAAACCTGAGGGACAGAGTTCTCCCCGTGAACAGAGGATGGCCTTCCAGCCTCCAAGGGCTGTGCACACAAAGAAGGCTGTGAAGTAATGAGAACCAGCCTCACTTTTTCCAGCCCAAAGTCTTGCTGCATTTTTTAAAATGTATTTTGCCACATCAGGAAAGCATTTAATCACAGAGAGTGCTGGAAGGGGGGTTATAAGGGAAATAGCCACTCATTAATTCCCACAGGTGGAGTTCACAGAGCTGGGGGTTCAAAGAAAGAGAATTAAAAAGGTGAGGGGTTGGGGGGGCCCTGCCTGGTGGCGCAGTGGTTAAGAATCCGCCTGCCAATGCAGGGGACACGGGTTTGAGCCCTGGCCCGGGAAGATCCCACATGCCACGGGGCAACTAAGCCTGTGTGCCACAACTACTGAGCCTGCGAGCCACAACGACTGAGCCTGCGTGCCACGACTACTGAGCCCACGTGCCTAGAGTCAGTGCTCCGGAACAAGAGAAGCCGCCGCAATGAGAAGTCCGCGCACCGCGACGAAGAGTAGCCCCCGCTCGCTGCAACTAGAGAAAAGCCCGCGCGCACAGCAACGAAGACCCAACACAAAAAAAAAAAAAAAAAAAAAAAAAAAACAAGGTGAGAGGGTAAAAGAAAGGAGGAGAGGACATTCTGGGGCATAAACACCTCGACATGTCCACGGTAAGAAACCCCACTGCCCCTCCCGTCTCCCCCCCTGACGACACCACTTCACATCACTGAGGACTCAAAAGAACCTTCTGATTTGGGATTGCTGATAAGGGAAAAAAGGCATCACCGCCTCCTGAAGCCCAGTTTTAACTAATTCTGTGCACAAACATCTTTCTTCGTGGTAACTGATGCCTGGCACCCACCTCAGCAGATCATGTCAAGTCTGCTGGGCGACCTCTTCTCCCAGCCACCCTCAGGCAGGGGTCCCAGCTTTCTTGGCTGCTGGTCCACAAACGTAAGTGGGGGAAGAGTTGCTGTGCTTGGCGTCCCAAAAGGGCCTCATGCAGCAGCTGCCCAGGCCACCTCAAAGCAGAAGGTGCCTGGAAACCCTTCTTTCCACACCAGCCCCTGACTTCACTCACCAGTCGGGAGAGACTGTGCAACAATGGGCTGAAACACTCCCCACTGCCCCGTGACCAGCAGCAGCCAGCTCTTGTGGTCACGCTGGGTTGCGCACAGGCCACAGCAAACAACGGGCTGTTGGGCAAGCCAGGACCCCACCTGGCTCAAAGAGCAGGCGAGAAGCCGACGCCGGGCACCCTCTCACACTCCCCGAGGCCTCTCCCTCCCTGGGCAGGGCTGACACGTCCATCATCACTGCGTTCACCACTCACAACAGTGCTGCCCGACAGAACTTTCCCCGACAACAGAAATGTTCTGTATCTGCGCTGTCCCAAACGGTAGCCACTAGCTTCATGTGGCTCCTGAGTACTTGTGTGACTGAGGAACCGAATTTTAAATTTTACTGAACTTGAATTCGTTTAGACGGTCAACTTTAGACCTTAACTCCCCGAGGGCAAGAGCTGTGTCTGTCTTGCTCTCCACTGTCTGCTCAGCACCTGGAACAGTGCCTGGTGCTCAACCACACGCTCATGAGAAAAAAAAAGGCAGAGGAACGAGTGAATGATCTCGCACCCGACACAAAGCAGAAGTAACCACTGCCCCCGCCTGTCCCCTCACTCCCACACAGATGTCGGTTCCTGCAGCGGTCACATCCCCGCCCTTGACAACGAGAGCGCTCCAGGCAGAAGCCTGTGCAGTCTGCCCTCGCACCCCGGCACCCAACACAGAGCTCATGGGCTGAAGCCTTCCAGCACGGGGTGGGGAAGAAAGGACACACGGCACTCCTGCAGGTGTTCCTCCAAACCAACAGAGATGGAGCAACTTTCTGCTTTTTCTGCTGAGGGACACCTAAGCATTAAAAAAAAAAGAAAGAAAGAAAGAAAAAGAAAGAAGAAAATCAACGAAGACCTCTTACCAGATCCAGAGACAAAGATGGAGTTGCAGAGCGCTGTCACCACCACTGTTTATTTGTAAACTACGCTTGGTACCTCACCTCCACTCACCGAGGGGAGTGCAGAGGAATCTGAGCGGGAGAATCTAAACTCCCCACCTGCCCTGCGGCTCCTCAAGACCCCAAGACTCTCCTCAGCACACTCTGAGGTCTCTGACTTCCGTTTCCACGGTTACACGGCCATTGCTGTCCTGGGGGCCTGGAAGTCCCACCCCTACTGGCTTTCATTTAAAGGCGACCTGATTAGACATAAGAGCCGATCTCTCTTGAAGACTGGGGGTCTGGAATTTTCAAGACACATCTCTCCCTGCTCACAGACGACAGCGTTTCAAGCTGTTAGTCCTGGAGCCGGGGTAATTGTAGCTGGGGGAAAAAATCATAACATTACCCAGAATATCCTGAGTGGAAGGGGCACTCAGAACACATTTTAAGAGCTTAAATGGAGGCCATTTGAAAAAAGACAGATGGACAGGAACGCTTAGATTTCAAAAGTCAGGCCTTTCATTTCCCTCAGAGAATGCTTTTTGTTTCAGCTAACAGGTTTCAAACAGTGCTGCTGGCAAACCGTCACACCATAAGGATCTTATTTAAGCGAACGATCAGACACAGGACAGAAATGTGTGGAGAAACTCAGAAGACCTTGAAGTTTTATACCGAGAAGAGAAAAAAAAGGAAAGCCCTGTGCCCTGACAGCCGGGGCTCCTCTTCAGCTGAAGACCCCCAGGCCCCCTACGGAGCCCCAGGAATGCAGGTGGGAGCCGGCAGGGCGGCCTGGAGGTACCACATCCTGGGAAAGCCTGGCCTGGGCATGGACTGGAAATGATCCCAGCCTTCCACAGGCTGCCGGGCAACAGCCGCCTCGCACAGCAGAGCCCAAATTTTCAGGTGGAAAAGAGAAGTATGAGGACGATGCTGAAGAAGCAAAGCCTCAGCTGCAGGCCCCCCTCTTCCAGGGCGCCTCCCCTGAAGCCCACGCCTGGTGAAGCTGCTCATCCTCTGGCCATGGGCTCCCTGGTCTGCACCCTGCGGGACCTCTCCCTTGGTGAACTAGACCTGGCCCTATGCCCACGACCCGGACAGTGGCTGGCGCTCCAAGGCTGAGCCTGATCTGCCTCGGGGCTTGTCTCACCACCTTGGAGCTGGATGCCCACCTCTGCACCTCCATCTCCACACAGACCTCCGGGAACTCAGACTACCCACAGCCTAGCCGACTCTCCACGTCCACCCGATGGGCATCTGAAGTTTAATAAAATGCCTCCAAATCAGTCCCTCCCAGAGCCTTCCTCACCTCGAGAGTCAGTGACCCCACCTTCCAGCTGCTCATCCGCCCCACCCCCGCACCTGCAAACACTGCTGGCTCTACTTTTAAAACGGACCTCAAAGCCGACTACCTCTCCCCATCTCCACTCTAGTCTCCAGTCTAGGTTGGACGAAAATACATTCTTCACCTGACCTCCATTTGAAACTAGGAAAGGGACGTGATCACATGACAGTCGTCTAGTCTTGTTTAAATAGTATGAATTCTTTGTAATTTCCCCCAAGTTCTGTGCTGCTCAGCCCTTCACACGTGTTATTTCTTTCAACCCCCAAGTGCCCCGAGCCAAGCCCTATGGCCCTGGCCTTCAAGGCCTCCGGCCTCACCTCCTACCCCTGGCCCCCCCTCACTGCTGTCTCCCACTCGGGCCTCCCTGCCAGGCTCAACCCTGACAGCTCACCCCACCCAGGGCCTTTAAAGGGGACACTCTTCTCCCAGACCTGCGCGGGACTGAACCTTCTCATCCTTAAGTCTCATTTCACACTTGACCACCAGCGCCAGAGCCTTCCCTGTTTACCCCTCCGCCTCTCCCTCCCCTGGTCTTCCATTATTTTCTTTATTTGCTCGTCAACAATATATACTGTTTACGCAGCTGCTTACTCTCTGGATTCCTCACTAGGACACAAGCTCCACAGAAGAGTGACTCAGTGTCTGACACACGAGTGCCTGCTCACAGAAACATGTCACTCAGCATCCTGTTAAAAGAATGAACACTATCACCCTCCACTTAATACATGAGAGAACTAGAGTCAGAGACAATAAGTAATTTGTCAAAGTTCCCGTCTGCTCAAGGGGGCAGTGCTGGTTTGGAGCCCATGTCGGCTACCTACAGCGAATTTCTCCTACTTTCATTTCTCAGGCCCCAACCCCTCCCCCAAAAGAGCATGAGGCCAAAGCGTTAAGACCCAGCCCAGGTTCTGCGGCTTCTAAAAAAAAACCTATAGCCTATGGCATTCCTCCACCATTCTCCAAGGTACTGACTACAGCCAACCATCACAGGAATACTGGATGCGTGTAGGGCTTCCCAGTCTTTTTGAATATTAAGAACTCCTAGGCACCCTTAAAAACCTAGCTCAGACACCATCTCCTCCGGGAAGTCTTCCTGGAGTCAACCTCGGCCTTCTCTATGCAATAAGCTTGGCCCTGGCTGCAGGAATCACGTCACACAGTAATCAGCTCCTGGGTGCGTCTCCTATTCTAGACCACGGATCACCCAGGGCAGGGACGCAAGTCGACTTAGTTATTCGCAGCCCTGGACAGGGTGATAGAGAGAGAAAGGACAGCTGCACGTCTGTCTGACGAGCTTCATTCACATGCCCTTAAGCACGCAGGCCCTCCCTGGGCTCGGGATTCCTGTCATGGGCCCATCCTGGACCTTCTCCTTTGCAGGATTTGATGCGATTTTAATGAAGCAGCTTGCTGGGGGTTCTTTTTTTTTTTTTAATTAATTAATTAATCTTTGGCTGTATTGGGTCTTTGTTGCTGTGTGCGGGCTTTCTCTAGTTGCGGCGACTGGGGGCTACTCTTCGTTGTGGTGCGCGGGCCTCTCATTGCGGTGGCTTCTCTTTATCGCGGAGCACAGTCTCTAGGCACGCGGGCTTCAGTACTTGTGGCACGCAGGCTCTAGAATACAGGCTCTAGAGCACAGGCTCAGTAGTTGTGGTGCACGGGTTTAGCTGCCCTGCAGCATGTGGGATCTTCCCGGACCAGGGCTCGAACCCATGTCCCCTGCACTGGCAGGCGGACTCTCAACCACTGCGCCACCAGGGAAGTCCCTGTTTTTTTTTTTTTACCAACATCCCTCTCCTATTAGACTGGAAGCCCCACCAGGGCAGAGGCTTCTTGTTCACTGCTGCATCTCCAATGCCCAGTGGGGGTACTCCACAGACATCTTCTGGTCAACCGGATGGAAAGATGGACAGAAGGGAGGGAGGGAGGCAGGGAGGGAAGGAGGAAAGCCTAGCAGAAGCACAAGCAGAAAGAAGGCTGATGGGCTGTCAGATGCCATAGCTCAGCAGTCCTTGAGCTGCTGCAGCAGTGGTGAGCAGCTGTGGTGGGCGTGGCATGCCTGCTGCATTCGTGGGGCAGGAGCTCACCTATAGGAGTCCCCATCTCTGTTGTAGTCACATAAAAGGTAATCCTTTCCCACCACCTTGTCTCTGGCAATTTTCAGTGGCTGGTCAACAGAAGACAGGAGATCTTCACATAGACTGGGGACCTGGCAGAGAGAGAGGAAAAGTCAGAACAGAGGTTAAAATAACACATCAAACCCAGGCTGGCTAACGGCATCTGTAGCCATACCGTGGTCAGCATATTTAACATCTGGCCCTTGGTAGCCTGCCAGAATTATGGGTCTGTTCTTTTCTTTTCCACATGTGTCTGACACCAACTGTGTCCCTCTATAAAGAAACCTGTTCTTGAATTACAGTGGAGCGTGATTTCCAATACAGCCTTCCTTCCAAACTGCGTGCAGCTTTAATTACCTGGTCACCAGGGTGGTCTAGTAACGTACGAACGTGCTTGGTATTGGTCTCTGGTGGGCAAAGCATAAGCTGAAGCCCCGAGAAGAAGGTAAACACTTTAAACACACAGGAGTCCAGGGAGCTCTGAGCAGAAGTGCCAGTCTGTGCCGAGAGCTCCCACAGGCTGGCTCCCTTGCTGGGTGGAGTTTCCAGTACTTTCCAGGACCCCAGCCAAGTGTTACCAGGTTGGCTTACGGAGTCAACCCTACCTGCTGCAAAGGTAGCTTCCTGCCAGCTTCCCACAGTGCTGAGCTCCAGCTGCTGTGCTCAGGCTCACCCTCCTGGGCCCCTCACTGAGGAGGGCCCTCGCGGCGTGGGGGGCAGGCAGGGCTGAATCCCAGGGCAAACGCTGCTGA
>NW_006786690.1:7369750-7385140 GCF_000442215.2 Lipotes vexillifer | reverse complement strand
CTGCTGAACCGGACACAGAGCCCTGCTAGGAACCAGGCCTCTGGCCTCCTCTTCCCAACTCAAACATCAATTTCCACCGAAATATTCCAGGAAGGGAGGGCAGCGCTCTCCAAAATGGATTCCTTCAGGCTTGAGTCACTTCCATGCTGTATTTTCAATGTGCTGACTTATTCGTTTCATAGGCCCGGGTTTACGGAGGCCCCACCATATCGTTTACCCGACGAGGGGCTGCCAACTGCACCAATAACCCTTCCAAATGGAAAAGTTAAATCATGTGGCAAAGACACCCGAAGAGCAGCTCAGCAGAGGGGTGGCCAGTCACAGCAGTTCCCGTGCTCCCCTGGAAGGCCCCCGCCACCACCAGAGAGGCACGGATAGGGACACGGTCACCTCGGAGACCACCAGCCTCCGTGGGCTTCTCGAGGCATCTCTGCCGATGGGGGGGTGCCTCCGGGCTCAGCCTGGAAGGTGCTGTCTGGCACACCTGTGAGATGGTGACCCTGCCTGGTGACTCACAGCCGTTTCTCATACACCGAGCAGCATCGGGCAGCCACCCCGACACGAGACACACACACCATTAACCCCTGTCGACAATGTGCTTATTTCAGAACTCCTTCTGGATGCAACACCCATCTGTGTACCCACCTGCCCAAGCAGAAAGACATACAAACAAAAATGGGGCTGTGTTCAGTTAGTTTTGGTGCTGAGAATACCAAGTGTCTGCCACGAATCATGCACTATGCCGGGCCCTTTACAGATGGCATATACTGTCTACTGGAAGCTCACACTCATCCTGTGAAGTAGTTATCATCCCGTTTTACAGATTAGAGCACTGAGGCCCAGAGTCGTGAGGCTGCCCAAGGCCCACACCAGAAGAAAGCAGCAGAGGGAGGTGTCTCCCCCTCTGACCGGAACTCTGGTTTAGTGGACAGCTAAGAGTAAGAAGAGCACGGGCCAGAGGCACGCTGCTGGGCAGCGACCCCCTCCCACCCAACCCCTGCTCAGCTATGGCGCCCTTCACCCGGGGAAAAAGTCCAGATCAAGGCAAGGAAGACTTAACAGCTTCCACCCAAGGCAGCTGGGATTTGAAGTGGCCTTACTTTCCTGTAGTTGGCCAAGTGCAAGGGCCCTGGGCACCTCTGTGCCCGCCTATCACGCTACAGCCTTTCCCTGGCATCACTGTTCTGTTGGGCTGATTCCTTGGCTTACTTGTTGGGCCCTGACTTTTGCCTAGAACCCCATTCTAACTGGCTGGGGCCCTGACACTGGCCTCCTTTATCCTGGAGTATTACGTAAAGACCAAGCAAACACGCTCTGAAGTGAGACTTCCTGACTCTACGACTCACTGGCCTCCTGGCCTGGGGCAAGTCACTTTACTTCTCTACCAAGTTGCATTTCCTCACCTGTAGAGTGGGGATAAGAAAAACCAACCCGGCTGGGGATTGCATGTGATGATGATGCATTCAGTACCCAGCATAGCGTTCAGCGCGGGGCAACGCGTGCACACCAGGAACCGACGCACTGATGGCCCTGCTCCCCCTCGGTCCCCAACACCACTGCTGCCTGTCATTCTCAGCCCGCAGCTCCAGCCTGGACGGCAGCCCTGGCCTGGACGGCAGCTCCGGCCTAGAGAGCAGCCCCAGCCTAGGCTGCACCTGAATTTGCTGTACTGCCCCAGGCACTGGATGAAAATGCACCACTGAGATCCAGTTCTGCCCAGAGCCATGCTGCCCCTTTCCCGCCAGTCCTGCTGCGGGTGGCTAAGTCCCCCAACAGAAGAAGCTTACAAGATAATGGGATTTGGTATAAACGGGCTTGACGTCACTCCCATCCAAGAGGCTAATTCAAGGATCGAAAGTATTTCAATAATTTCTTCCCAGCACTTATACTAACTGAAATGATTTTTTTTATTGATTTGTGGTCATGTCTCTCTCCCTAGAATGTAGGTTTTACCAGGGCGAGGGCTTTGATCCTGTTCACCGCTGACTCCTCAGTGCCCAGGGCAGTGCCTGACACAGAGCAAGTGCTGGACGTATGTGGGAAGGAGGAAGGGAGGAGTTTTACAATACGGAGCCTCCCAAATGCCAATCGGCTTTATTTTTATTTTTTATTCTTTTGCGGTACTGCTGTGGCCTCTCCCATTGCGGAGCACAGGCTCCGGACGCGCAGCCTCAGTGGCCATGGCTCACGGGCCCAGCCGCTCCGCGGCATGTGGGATCTTCCCGGACCGGGCCACGAACCCGTGTCCCCTGTGTCGGCAGGCGGACTCTCAACCACTGCGCCACCAGGGAAGCCCTCGGCTTTATTTTTAAATTAATAAGTTGGTGTGTAGCAAGGATCTTCACCTAAAGAGTGTATAGTCAAGAACTAAACTTTGATGGATACCAATGACAATTTCACCGTGGCTCCAACCAGGAATATGACCTGTGATGTGGTTCCAGAGCAGCAGACAGAGAGAGCGGGAGTTTTAGTGAAAGTCCTGGTGTCCGTGTTACTCTACGACCCCAAGGAGCACAGCGGCAGTGTGAGACTGAGAACTGAGAGAGCTGGGTTCGAGCCCCTGCTCAGCTGTTAACTAGCCATGGAGACCTGGGCTGGGCCCGAGGTTGTTCATTTGGCAAACACAGCAGGTGAGCTGCATCAGACACAGATGGCTGCTGGGCCACTGTAAGAGCCTCACTGCTTCAGTGCAAATAATTCAGGTAAAGAAAGGCTCTAATCAAGACACTATTAGGTTCTTCATATGGTTAAACGTATTCATCCTTTGAGAATGCCCCCCCCCCCGTTTTTGGTGTTAAGGTGTCTGTAACTTGATGGAACCATAGGTCTTGTTTTTGTTCTAAAGGTTCACAACCAATGACCTATTCCTCCTCTTCTCTTTTAAATGTCTCTGGCCTGTGAAATCAAAAAATGTGGCAGCCACTTCTCTAGAAAACAGGATCCAGCCCTCCCTACCTGTCCAAGCAGATCCGGGTACCTTCAAGGCCAGCATAAAGGAGCAGGAGGGACTCCACTCCCCCCTTTATAACTCACGTCCTTCGAAGCACAGACAACGCAGATTAAGGCAGCGGTGCAAGGGGCTGATCCGTGGTACCAGCTGTCATCAATGGCCACTCCTGTTGCCTGCCCAGCCTCCTTTCCTATTCTTCTGGTCACAAAGCTCCTCACTCCATACGGTTGGGCAAGGCTGATCTCTACTCCACCACCACGCATGGGCAACAAGAGGGCCTCAGCCCCTGGCATATGCAGGGAAGAGTCTTCTCCAGGGGCGATGGAGGGATACACGGCTCACCTCCTTTCTGCCAGGGCAGCTGGGTTGGGGGTGCAGGGCCTGGGCTGCAGCAGGCAGCGGGAGAGTACCTCCCTGTGTTTCTGAGCACTGCAGGGCCGTGGAGATAGTACCTGAGCGCCCAGATCCAGCCACCCTTGAAGATCTGTGCCTGGACTCTGCAAAATCTACGGCCAGGTTCTAACCAACCTAAGGAAAACATACATCTGAACTGTAACTCACAAAACTACGGCTGTGCACAGAAAAACACAGAGAGTTCATGAATGATGGATGACTTGCCCCACCACGAATAGCACCCGGTTGTGATATGGCTGGGTGATTCTCCACCCCAGCAAGTACAATTTTCGCCTTTTGGATAAACTCCCAAGTTGGGCCATATCCTTGTACTCTGTTTCCCTCCACCAGTCCTGTTTCTTTGATCAAAGATAAAATGCTCCGTAAAAATAACATTATTGTCGTCATGTGGAACGAGAAGTGTGGACTACACAGTGTACTCGCAGATTCGTACCAGAGCAGCTGCCAAGGGCGCATTAGTCATGATCTGGCACCACCACCAATTCGTCTCACTCCCACCCTGCTTCCCACCCCTGCACTTCTGCCTGAATCCTCTCAACCCACCACACTGTCCTACTCAGTGCTTCTAGACATGCGAGTTTGCACATGCGTTCTTCCACTTAAAAATCCTCCCCATTTAGGGTTGCTGGATAAAACAATGCATTTGGCCAGTTAAATTTGTATTTCAGATACATAATGAATAACGTTTTAGTATGTCTCCAGTTTACACACGACATATATTGTTTGTTAAAACTGGCAACCTGGGCTTCCCTGGTGGCGTAGTGGTTGAGAGTCCGCCTGCCGATGCAGGGGACACGGGTTCGTGCCCTGTTCCAGGAAGATCCCACGTGCCGCGGAGCGGCTGGGCCCGTGAGCCGTGGCCGCTGAGCCTGCGCGTCTGCAGCCTGTGCTCCGCAACGGGAGAGGCCACAACAGTGAGAGACCCGCGTACCGCAAAAAACCCCCAAAAAACCCAAAAAACAAAAAACTGGCAACCTATCCCCATATAGTCTTAAATCCTACCACCCTCCAGGGCCCAGACCAAACCCCAACTTCCTTATCAAGATGCCCCCACTCTTTGGAATTCCTGCAGTGACACTGATATCAACTGAATCCTAAATGCTCTGGGGACGGCTGTTCTAACACTGGCCTCAACTATCAGATTACTCCTTCCTCAAGAGTTAACATTCTTCACTGAGCGCTGACTCGGTGGGTGCCCGCAGAGGCCGGTCCTCCAGACCAGGGCCAGTGACGCACACACTGGTGGGTGCTCTGGTGTGTTGGTGGAAGCGGGTATCAATCCTATGATCTAGGGTCACAGTACAGACCCAACCTCACCCCACCTCCTAGTCATGTCAAATGCTTAGAACAGTGGAAGAAATCACGTTAAGTCTCATGGATCACAAGTTTGCACTGCAATTTAAATGAAAGGACAGGTCCAAACAAAGCTGCGAGTTCACTCCGGGGTGTTGAGTGTCATAGGCTCTGCTGCCTCGGGACCCAAGGAGGGCCTCTGGCGAGAACATGTGGTTGGTGTCGACCATCCGAGGGCTGGACGGTTTCTGTCCAAACTGCCCATGTGACCTGCTTAACGGCCTTTTAAGGAATGTTCAGATAACACCAAAGGTGTCAAACCAATCCAAGCTGTTGGGGGGATTTAAACCTAATTCCAAGTGACATGGCATACTAAACAACGTTGCACTGGCCAAGACAGCGTTCCCGCCGTTGTTCTGGTGGTGACGTTCACGCCTCCGTCGGTCTCTCCACTGCCCCTCTGGGGCCACAACCCAGGGAGCAGGGACCACCTCGCCCTTCACCACTGGCACCACCAGCTGGCTCACGAGTGCCCACGGGGCCACGGGGCCACAGGAAAGATCGGGTGAAACAGGAATAAAGCGAAGCAGGGCAGGGAGAGGAAAAGACCCAGAAGGCAGAGGCAGGAGAGAGGCTAGCATGCCACGAGCTACTGCCTCAGGTGACCCCTTAACGATAACGAGAATAAAGAGAAGGACACCAGGAGGGGGCGGGGGTGCCAGGTGCTGCACTACGTAAACTCCACGTGTGTCTCCGCCTTGATTTTTTTTACTTATTAATTTTTCATGTGAAAGGTCTTAGTTTGTTAATTCTCTCACGAAAAATCTGCACAATCACCGCAGAATCTTTACTCCTTCTGCGGTCCAGTCTCCAGCTGACCTCTTTTTGCCAGCACCAAAGTGGCCTTTGCAGTCCCCATGACCGCCATTATTCTGCTCGTGCGTTCCTTTCGCTGCTTTCTTGAGGGCTTCTCGCACAGGCTGCATCTTGCAAGCCTGTGTTTGGGCTCATCCTTCTTTGCTTGACCCAAGGAATCGTAAATCATACCAAGGCCAGCTGTCATCACCAACATGGGTTCTGAGCCCAAACACGAAGATGGCGTCTGGTGTGGTCTCGTACATTCTGGCTACTTTTCCCCAAATTTCTGTCTTAGGTACTGTTGCCCTTCCCAGGACGAAGGACATCAGTGCCCATCTGTTCCCGCTGAAGCAGTCGGGCGGTCATGAACTTCCTGGTCCGGACAGTTACTCTGTCGTTCATGATGGCGGCTGATCTTCAAGCAGCCAGGAAGAAAAGAGCCTGCATCGCCTCCTTTAATCCTCAAAACAGCCCTGCATATAGATATGGTTACTGTCCCTATTTTAAAGAAGGGCGAGGGAATTCCCTGGTGGTCCAGTGGTTAGGGCTCCGTGCTTCCATTGCAGGGGACACGGGTTCGATCCCTGGTCGGGGAACTAAGATCCCACATGCCACATGGTGCAGTCAAATAAATAAAGGGGGGATGGCAAAATAGGGCCTTAGAGAAGTAACTTGCCCCAAGTCACACAGCTACTAGCCAATGTCTAAGAAAAGACATGTGACATACAGTATATCTGGGTTAAAAAAATAAAAATTACAGGGACTTCCACTTCCCCGGTGGTCCAGTGGCTAAGACTCTGCATTCCCAATGCAGGGTGCCCAGGTTTGATCCCTGGTCGGGGAACTAGATCCCGCATGCCGCAGCTAAGAGTTCGTATGCCGCAACTAAAGGTCCCACAGGCCGCAACTAAAGATCCCACATGCTGCAACGAAGACCCGACATAGCCAGATAAATTTTTTAAAAAGCTATAAAAAATAACTAACTAAATAAAAATTACATTCACTCTTGCTGTTGCCTCAAACTGAATCCTTTTCTACTATCTATAGCCCAACAGCTGATCACATGAAAAGAGATACAAATCAGAAGTTTCCGGCCACAAGTGAGGTTTGTGTTTGGGCCGCCATATGGTTCTACTTTGCCTCTTCCCCTTCTCCATTAGTTATTAATGTTGAAAAAAATTGTTCAACCAGAAAAAGAAACTTGAGATGAACCCTTAAAAAAGCACAAAAGCCAGACCAGTTCAACTCCATGGATAATCTAATCCACGGCGCCCTTGTCTTTAAGAAATGCACCCTTGTACCTCGGTTTTTTAAAAAAATGGCCAAATGAACACATTCCGTCTTTTGATCTGCCCGCTGGCTGAGAGCCCGCCACCAGAGAGATAAGAATCGAAAACAGACCGTGTTCGCTGGGTCGCACACTCAGATGAGTAACGTTGCTGAAACCATGGCTGGGCAGAGTGCTGGCTGGCCTCACTCCCCGGCAGACAGCAAAGTATCAGGATGCCGGGGCTCCCTCCCCATGTCCAGCAGAGGTCTCTGCTTACAATCCGTTCCTTTTATTTTTTCCAAGGCCCCAAACCTTCCCTGCTTTTCTCTAATAAAAATTAAAAAAGAAAATAAGGAGAGTGCTTTCAGTGACACACATGCCTGTGTCAGAAACACAACCTACAGGGTGGCATTCTGGAAAACACCAAACTCAAAATCAAACACAAGTTCGAATCCTTGGTCTGCCACTTCCTGGCTGAGTGTAACCTTCCTAAACCTCAGAATTGGGGGCTACAACACCTACCTCAGTAGATCCTGAGTGCCCACCCCCAGGCACCTGTCAGGTGCCATGGATTCAGCGGCAGATGAGATGGACGGGCACGGCCCTGCTCTCCCAAAGCACACTCCAGCCGCTGGAAACAGACAAGGCACGAGGAGCCATCCTGAGAGTGGCGAGGGCTGTGACGCGGGCCTGATGGGGATGGCAGGGGGACTGCAGGGATTCGGTGGTCTAGGAGGTGGATGGAGCTGACACGTGAGTGGAGGAAAGGAGAGGCACTGTGATGGGACCGAAGAGCTGGCCCCAGGCTCCCCCCGCCCCCACCCCGAGGAGAGTAGAAAGGAGAAGCATCTGTGCGCTGGAGTCCTCGGCCAGGTGGAGCAGTGCCTGTGGGTCCCTTTAAATGTGATGGCAAGCCCCAGCACACTGTTGTTCATAAAACTTCTTAAAGCCTCCCTCGCACCTCCTCCCCAGACTCCCAGGTTTAAGAAGGATGCACTTGAGGACCCATCCGTGAACGTGGGCCCAGGCGGCCTCCGGAGCCTATGGGAGATGAGGGACTCCCCCCAGCCCCACCCCCCTGATCGGGGTGGAGGAAACAAAGTCCTCCCCACAACTGCCCAGCAGCAGCTTGTTTTTTGTTGTTGTTTTAAATATTTATTTATTTGGCTGTGCCGCGTCTTAGTTGCGGTGTACAGGATCTTTGGTTGCAGCATGCAGGATCTTTAGTTGTGGCATGTGGGATCTAGTTCCCTGACCAGGGATGGAACCCGGGCCCCCTGCACTGGGAGCGCAAAGTCTTAGCCAATGGACCACCAGGGAAGTCCAGGCCAGCGGCAGCTTTGTTACCAGCACGTTAGTTGTCACCAGAAACACCTTGGGGCCTGGAAGCAGAGTTTCCAAGTGAACTGATGTAATGCCTCTCCGAGTGTGCGTGCCCCGCACTGGGGACACCTCACCCCGTCCTGTAAACCCACTCAGAGGGTTTGCCTGAGGAAGCGGAGGGGGAGCCCAGGGGACCTTGCTCACCCTCCAGGACCCCACCCTCCCCACCGTGTGGACGGGAAAACCCAAGTGCAGGGAAGCGCCTCACACAGGTGGCAAGGTGGGGGCAGGGCAGAACTGGACTCTGAGTTCCAGACTCTGACCCAGCGATTCCAGAGCACAGGCCCTGCTGGGCTGCAAAGGCGAGCGGCTTCCGCTCCCACACCCCCTTCCAGTTGGGGCTCCGAGGAGAGGGGGTGGAGAAGGAAGAGAATTGGGGGGAACTCGGGGGCTGCACGGTCCCTGCCCGCCCACCCCGACTCCTGCGCTGTGGGCAGGGACCCGCGACACTGCCAGCACCACCACCCAGCACAGCCTGACCCCAGGGCCACCGGCCCTCCTCGTGTTTCAGATCCGGCCTCTCTTCTAATTAAGGTATCACTGGACTCTGAGAACAGTATACTTTAAGTACAAGTTCAGACCGTTTTCTTCACTTGAAGACTGCGAATTATAAAATGCGCTGTTAAGGAGAACATGGTTAAATGTACACGACAAGTGTAGGAAGCAATCTCCCGATTTTGGCAACAGCATAACGTGTGCGAACCATGCCCCTCAGATTCGGGCCACCGACACGGGCTCCTGAGGGTCACATACTGCCAGCCGGGTCTCATCACTGAGGGTCTAACACATGGGAAGCTGCCAACATTAGGAAAGCGTTTCTGATCAACACATGTTTTATTCTGCTTAGAAATCAATTTTTCACGTGCCATTAACAACAAAGAGCTTTCTCAAGAAACAATAAGCCTCCCGCCGCTCTTTTCTTAGGCAGGTGCCCCAAACCACCCCAGAGATAAATAATAAACAAAGGCAAACTTCCTGGGCTGGGTTTCAGCCATTCATACCCCAAAGCTTTGCCTCCTAGAAGCTTGCAGGCTGGAGTAAGAAGCCAGAAGCCTTTTCTAAAGAAGGGTCAGGAGCGGGCAGGACAAAGAGAAGACAAACTGAAAGGGGAAATTGAAATCACTACATGTGGGTCATCCAGGGGCACACACAAGGCTCCTGTTGTCCACATGTAACCCTACGCTTCCCGAAGGGGACGAACCAGGTGCTTAGAGCCTAATTAAATTAACTGTTCCCTGGCCAGGAGCGACCGCATCACCTGTGTCTGCGCTGAGAGAAGCTGGGGTCTTTCTAAGCCACCCACTCCTCTTAATGAAGGGCTGGTCCCAGAGGGATACGGCACGATACACAAGCACCTTTAAGAAGGCAGAGGCAGAAAACTCACTGGGTCTAAGTTATGTGCACTGGCTCCTGAGGGCTTCGCGCAGCCACCAGGCCGGTTTCAGGAGCTGCTGCACACGGGGCTGCCAACTGCCTCGGCCTGGACGGCCGCGGGTGGGAAGCTCCCCGACCCGGCCTGGGCCCAGCCTCCCGCCGCAGCCCCAGCCACCCCTCCAGCCGACATCCTGACAGTCTCTCCACCAGGATCGCCTGCCCTTCTCCCGGTGCTACCTAGTGACCCCCAGTTATCCTTCAAGGTCCTCTCCTACTCATGCCCAAGGCTTCTTTAGCGAAGGCGATGCCCCTCATCTACAGGCTACACCCCTGCCGCTCTATATAAGACTGGGCCCCAGGCTGCAAGGATTCGGGATGGGGTGTCTTTCCTCAGGGCAGGGATGAGATGTCTGGACGGCCCTGGGCCTAGCGTAAGGCTGGCGGGGCTTCCTAAATGCCGGGGGAACCGTGGTCGAATTGTGGAAAAGGAGGGCCACTCAGGTGGAGCTCTGACCTTTTGAAGCCCATGTCTGTCTCAGTGGGAAGCGCCCCCCAGTGTTCTTCAGCGCCTCTCCGAGAGCTGGACTAGGGACCAGCTGGGTGGGTGGGGGTGAGTGAGAGGGTAATGACCTGGGGCGGCACCGCATCACTGTGACCAAGGGCCTCCCAAGGCAGACGCAGACTCGAGCTCCTGCACCTTCCCTGGGGTGTGGACCACCACCTTGCGAGGACCTGTGGGGCCGGCCCTTGCCCCCTCACACTCCACGCAGGCGCCTCCTGAAGCTGGGCCTATAGCCTCCCCTATGCGAGGAAGGCATGCGTGGACAGAGTGGAGATCTCTTCCCGAATGGCCTGCGGTCCTGCTTTCTCAGGCTGTGTTAAAAGCATTATTGCATTGGGTGCATTCTTACAAATCACCTCAAATCTTTCTGGGAAAAAAGACCAGGGAAAAATACATTAAAACAACTCGTTTATCACATGGTCTTTTGGCAAAGACAATGTAACTTCATGGGCCGGACAGAGGAGCCATCTGTTTTAGTATTACTGTTTTAGTGTTATTAGTATTATTAAAGCAATGATCCTAACAACAGTAAACTTTGTTTTTTTTTAAGTGCCTGCTATTCATCAGACACTCTTCTAAGCACGGAACGCACCTCCTCATTTTACCATCGTGGCAACCCTGTACGAAGCAGTGGTGCTACTGTTATCCCAATTTATGCCACGTTCTCATAATTTACAGATGACGACACTGAGGCACAGGGAGGTTAAGTATAATAACCTGGCTAAGGTCACACAGTTCGCAGGTGGCAGAGCCAGAATTCAAGGAAACCCATGCAATCCCACCCCAGGACTTCTCAGAGCCACCCGGGGAGGCCAAGGACCTCGTGAGGCAGCAGCTGAGGCTCAGAGCCACGCAACCACTGAGTCACATGTCACAGTCCTGGGTCTTTCCACCATACAGTCTCTCCAAACTCTCAAGACCACAGACTTCTAAACAACCCAGACGGCGCAACAGTCCACCAAAATCCCAGTGATGCTGCTGGCCCCTTTCAAGTGGAACCGTTCATGCCGTGCGAGCACGTGTGTGGCACGTGAGTCTGAGTGGGGGTGGGGCCCAGCACTGATGTGCCACGTTAACGTGAGGGATATCCAGAACAAGTCGGTGGCTTTTCTTCCCCCCTTAGCACAAAAATCATCCTGGCTGGCTGGCCACAACGTTTCACACTGGATTCCTTCCACTGGATGGATGTCTCATCAAGGTTTTGTTTTAATCTCACCAAGTCAGCCAGAGAAAACGACCACTCACGACCAAAGAAAAATCTGCAACTCTTCCTATTGGGGAAACAGTCAGATCCGCTCAGGAGTAATGGATGTCTCCCCTTAGTTGTCTGTGTCTTCCCGGATCAAGAGCTCCTCTGTTTCTCCACTTTGGCTCATTAGGAAGTAAAACCCAAATCCTCCAGATAAAATCTACCTAACGTATGAAGGATTAAATACAGTGTCCCATCCTCAAAGTCTAATAGGAGAGAGTGGGGCACAAGTGAAGCCCCAGCGTGCTCCGTGCTCTGGACCGGGGAAGTAACGGATGCTGTGGAAACGAGGGGGGTGCCCAGAGCGTCTCTGGAGGGGAAGAGGAGCAGGGGAGGCCGGGGTACATGTCTTGAGGAGCTAACACCTGAGCTCAGTTATAAAAACTGAAGCATGTATGTGGCAGAAGAGGTCACAGAGAAGCCGGCGGGACTGAGAGGCAGGAGTGCCCGTCTGGTTGACGGAGTGCAGCGCGGAACGCCGAACACTGACGGCCACACAACTCTATGAAGATGCTGAAAAGCCCCTGCACGCTTTAATAGGGTGAATTTTATAGTATGTGAATTGTATCTACATAATCACAATTTTATCTCTATTGTTTAAAAAAAAAAGGTGAATTGAGAGAATATTCCAGGCAGAGAGCACAGGCATATTCCAGGGAACTGTACGTTCAATGCAAATACAAAAAAATTAATTGGGGTTTCCAGCAGATAAGAATACGTTACATGACCTAAGTTTTAGGTTAGTAAAAAGTGACCCTGGGCATCAGGAACCAGGGGCAGGGTTATCTTTCTCTTCACTCTTGTATCTATCTGGCTATTGACCCTGACAACCCAGAGCTTTCTACGTGAGAATAAATTAATGCAGCACATGGTAGGGATGCATCACCAGCCTGGAAGCCAGAGGTAGGTCTTCAGTGAAGTGGGGCTAGATCACCAGATGAGCCATAGCTGCCCTGGTCCTCAGTTTCCTCATCTCTAAAATGGACCAGGGACTTCCCCGGCGGTCCAGTGGTTAAGACTTAGCCTTCCAATGCACGGGGTGTGGGTTCGATCCTTGGTCGGGGAGCTAAGATCCCACATGCCTCGGGGCCAAAAAAAAAAAAAAAAACACAAAACAGAAGCAATTATTGTAACAAATTCAATAAAGACTTTAAAAACAGTCCATAGCAGAATGTAAATTGATACAACCACTATGGAAAACAGTATGGAGGTTCCTTAAAAAACTAAAACTAGAACTACCATACGACCCAGCAATCCCACTACTGGGCATATACCTTGAGAAAACCATAATTCAAAGAGAGACACGTACCACAATGTTCACTGCAGCACTATTTACAACAGCCAGGACATGGAACCAACGCAAATGTCCATCAACAGATGAATGGATAAAGATGTGGCACATATATACAATGCAATATTACTCATCCATAAAAAGAAACGAAATTGAGTTATTTGCAGTGAGGTGGATGGACCCAGAGTCTGTCATACAGAGTGAAGTAAGTCAGAAAGAGAAAAACAAATACCGTATGCTAACGCATATATATGGAATCAAAAACAACAACAACAACAACAAAATGGTACTGATGAACCTAGTTGCAGGGCAGGAATAAAGAAGGAGACACAGAAAATGGACTTCAGGAAACGGGGTGGGAGGGGGAAGCTGGGGCGAAGTGAGAGTAGCATCGACGTATATACATGACATATATACATTACCGAATGTAAAACAGATGGCTGGCGGGAAGCAGCCGCATAGCACAGGGAGATCAACGTGGTGCTTTGCAACAACCTAGAGGGGTGGGATAGCGAGGAGGGGAGGGAGACGCAAGAGGGAGGGGATATGGGGACATGTGTATGCATATGGCTGATTCACTTTGTTGTGCAACAGAAACTAACACAGTACTGTGAAGCAATTATACTCCAAGAAAGATCTATTAAAAAAAAAAAAGGTCCACAACAAAAAAATCTGTAAAAGAAATAAAATAAAGTGGACCCAAACTGAACAAGATGGATGTTATGGTTCTCCAAGGCAGAGGAGAGGCACTTGGTGGGGCTCAAGGTGGTAAAAGAGTTAAGAGGGGAAGTCTGGGCCCAACACGATCCATTCAAGTTTGCTATAAGATTTAATTTGGGGCTTCCCTGGAGGCGCAGTGGTTAAGAACCCGCCTGTCAATGCAGGGGACACGGGTTCGAGCCCTGGTCTGGGAAGATCCCACATGCCGCAAAGCAACTAAGCCCGTGTGCCACGACTACTGAGCCTACGCTCTAGAACCTGCGAGCCACAACTACTGAGCCCACGTGCCTAAAGCCTGTGCTCCGCAACAAGAGAAGCCACTGAAGTGAGAAGCTCACGCACTGAAACAAAGAGTAGCCCCCGCTCACCACAATTAGAGAAAGCCCGCACGCAGCAACGAAGACCCAAAGCAGCCCCCCCAAAAAACTTTATTAAAAAAAAAGATTTAGTTTGAAAAGAGGGCTCCATTAATTTTTAAAATGTCTGAAAACCACTAGACTAGATGACCAGTAGGGTTCATTTCAGTGTTAAGATCCTACGAAGTTTCATAGCGCAAGACTTCGTTTATTTACTTATCATCTCTACGACCAACCAGGTTATGGCTGTATGAACTTATCAAAAGTCTGTGACGTTCTAGAAAAAAAAGCTTGTGACGTTCTTCCTAAAACAACGTGTCTACTGAGCAAGGTACTTGGTGAGACCTCAAACAGCCTAACTAAGCCCATCTCCAAGGTGCACACGTGTGAATGGCCCACGACAGGGGAAGAAGGAAAATGCTTGTGACTCTGCATATGCGCTTCTCCCCGATTCCAGTTCACATTTAAAGTTCTTAGGAAAGTTCTCTATTTGTAAGAGCCAAGTTACCACCCCCCCTTCTCTCTTCCAGGAGTGCTCTCCTGCCCCCAGAGGCCCCTGCCCTAGTCCTATTCCCTAAAGGGAAGCCCAGCTTTTCCTGCTCCCCATGGCACAGACCTTTATCAACTTGAGTGTCCCCTTCACTGATCTGAGGCTCCTGCCGGGTGGCCTCAACCCAGAGCCGGCAGGACCCGCAGCTGCTCCTCAAGACCCTGTTCTTGGCCGACTTCAGAGGCTGGGGAAAGCAGGCTGAGTGAGCCACGCTCTGCTCAAGGGTTTAAATCTGTCTCCCAACCTAGACGTGCTCTAAGGGCATGACCTGGGCACTCCTCCTCCAGGGCCGGTGCCTGCCAGCCTGCGCGGGGCTTCCTGATGGCCCTCAGAAAGGAAACGCTTTCTGCCTCTTCTGGTCCTGGGAAGTAGAGTCTCTCCCCAGCTCACTGGTATCGTATTTCTCACCAACCAGAGGGCAGGATCGAACTTAGAGACTCTTCAGACCTCTTCATGGACGCTCTCCGAGCATTTCACAAAACTCTGCTCTCTGAGCCCCCCCAGCAGCAGGATGCCACACAGTTCCTGAAAGGCAGGCGCTGGACAGACCTCCCACTGGAGAATTCTGCTGGGGCAAGGCCAAGGAAGGGGTCTTTGTGCATTTCTGAGGAATTGTGCCTCCGGCTCCAGATGACCAGGGCCAGGTATCTTCTTCACCTGGGGAGAGCTTAGCCTCCTGCTAACACATCCCGATCCTTCCCTAGGTCAGATTCCTTCTAAAGTTACTTCCCTGGCGTTGCAGCACGGCTCCCATTAAACAGAAGCACTGGAGGACGAAGCTCTTTTGTCCTCATCCACCTGGAAGTTACAACAGCATGGCCACCAGCAGCACCCGCTGCCACCTCCCAGTGCCGTGGTGAGATACAGACAACGAGGTTAACAGCGACAAATAACCAAAGAGCATCCGTGCACGCAATTCCAAAGAGACTTAAGTTGCCTGTACAGAGGCAGAATAAAAGCCAAAAAGGAAAAAAACTTCCCTCAAACGAGAGTGGGGGCTTTCAAGGAGACTTGCTGAGTGGCAAACATTTCGGAAAGATGGAATTTTAAACACAAACACCAAAGGGCAGAGATTTGAGGCAGAAGAGCTATGCACGCAGCTGGGAGGCCCTTTAATTAG
>NW_006786690.1:7291786-7369423 GCF_000442215.2 Lipotes vexillifer | reverse complement strand
AAAGATTTGCAAAGCCTGTGGAGCATCGGCAAATGAATGGAAAGAATGTGGAAAGCAATGGGGTAATCAACAAGCTCCAATTTGCTTGACACTCTCACCCAGAAGGAAGCACGTGGTCTTGTCCCCTTGCCACCTTTCAGTGGTACCGGTGATCCCTTAAAGCAACAGAAGAGGACCACCGGGCTGTGGGAGAAGACAGGCTGGATTTTCTCCTTCCTAAGGGTGCTTCCCACAGACAGCACTCAGGAAAGCTCTTCTGTCAAGGAGTTTTAAGGCAAAAACATGATTCAAGGGAAAACGAACCCCTGGGCCCCCCCCCCCCGCCACCGCCCCGCCCAGACCTACGGACTGTATTTCTGCATGTTATTATGTAGCACTCTCACAAGTATTTCCAGTGGACTTAAATATCCTGCACTTGGGCAAATGATCTGTAATAAAATGGAAACATGATATCCCCTGCTCCATCCAAATGGACCACTTGGACTCCCAAGGGGCGGGAGCAGAAGCAACGGTTTTCCCCAAATAGCCGCCACCCATGCTGATACTCTTCTGCTGGGACATGGTGACATCCAGTGCAGCACCGGGCACAGGTAATTCAACTCTATTTTGGAGGACACCCTGTGTGAGCATTCCCAGCAGTCACAAGAAGCGCTACCACATCTTAAGTTGTAAGGGCAACAAGGATCAGAAACAAAGGCATAGACTCTGCAGCCCTCTCCACCACCAAAATCTAAGAGTTCAGGAAAAGCGGAAAGTCACGAGTTTACTTTGGGTTCCCTCAGGGGCAGCAGCTGTTACTGACCAGAGCTGCAAAGGAGGCGCCCGGACTTGACACAACGCCTGACGAGATTCAGAAAGTCCCAGGTCTCTGTGAGATCAGACAAGATAAAGGCGGGTGGCACTGGCAGCTCCATAAAGCACTTGGCCAGCAGGCTCACTGCTTCCCAGGGGAGGGCTGATGTGGGCTTTTCCAGAGGCAGATGGGCACGTGGAGTAACCTAAGAAAAAGGCCCCTTTCCCAGCCCTAATCTTGAAGTCAATTGATCTCCGTCCCTTCCCTCATCCACCTGGAAAGTCTGAGCAGCAACCAACAGCTGATCCTCAGCAAAACTGGAGTGTGTGCTCACCACCTGCTTTTTGGCAACCGATCCACAAGGCCTGAGCCAGTGCCCACGGCTCATCGGGCATCAGTTCACGGGCTGTGATCGGGACGGAAACACACTGCCCCTGCTCAGTCTCGGCCTGGCTGGTTCCCTTCCTTAGCGCCCTGTTAGGCTGTCTCAGGCTCCACCTACGCCGAGGAGCCTTCCCTGAAACCCACGCACCAAGGGTGGGCCTGGTGCCCCTCGGTGGTGCTTCCGCAGAACTCTATGCTCCTCTCATGGGAAGCCTTGTAGTGGATCCACCTGGGTATCTGCTCCCCCTCCCGCCCCATGACCGTGCGAGCTCTGAAGACAAACCTCACTGCACTTATCGCTCTGACCCCAGGGCTTCGGCTCAGGCCCTAGCACTCAGCAGGGGCTCCAACAAGCCTTCCCTGAGTGTCCATCACGTGCCACACACTGGGGATACAAAGGTGAACAGAGCAGACATGAGATCCCTGCCCTCAGAGAGCTGAGTGGGCAGCAGCAGATTCCTATAATTAAGCCATTCCCGCCGGCAGGGTGATGAGGTGGGAGGGGGTGGGGCCCAAGCGGCAGGCTGCCAGACAAGCAGGGTGGGTGTGAGACGTGTTCCCAGTAAAGGGGACGGCTCTAGGGTCTGGGAGACCCTAGAGCAGGTCAGTATGGCTGGAGCAGAGGGGCCGTGGGGAAGGCAGGAGGGGTGGACGGGGCCCGATCAAGAGTTCTCAAACCCAGACCGCTGTCTGGGCTCGGCCCTGATAGCACTGCGGAGCCGTGAAGGGCCGCGGAGGGTCATGACCGGCACCACGTGTGGAATGGCTACTCTGGCTGCACAAAGCGAGCTGGGGCAGGTGGGGGGCTATAGGCATGGAGGTCCAGAGGCTGGCAGGGGCAGCCGGTGATCTAGGGTGGGGTAGCAGCAAGAGAGTGTTCACAGGACTGCTCTAACATGAGGATAAACACACCTTCAGCTGACAGGCTGGATGGGGGTGGGCAGCGCTCTTTCCAAGTGACCACTTTGGGCACTCCACTGGTCTCCAACTGTCTGAGCCGCACCCAATGCCGCTGGGGCCTGCCTCTCTCCTGGGCCCCCAGCCGTCACACGCCTGCTTACTAGGGCCTTCACTGTCGAGACCCACGAGGTAAAGTACTAGAGGTGCTGGCGTCAAGACTGAGGAGGCCTGAGCCCGCCTCACTGCCCGCTTCCCGGCGGGGAGCCGGCAGCATCCCCTAGAGCCTGATCAGGAAGCACTCACCCACGGGCCGGGCCCCCTGGGAGAAGCAGGCCACTCCGGCAAGGGGCACACTCCACCTTAAAAGGACAGCTGAACTCCAACGGGCAAGGCCAAGAATTCAAGCTGCTCTGTCACTGAACTCCTCCACTCACTACCTGCTGTCATCAAGGCCACAAGGAGAGCTGGCCAGCATCTTCTTTTTCATTGTCACAGCAGTTAGCACTGATATTGAGCGCTCACTTGCAACCCGACACCGCCCCAAGCCCCTGAGCCATGCTACTCAGTCCTCACAGCTGCCTTCTTTGAGAATGAGGTAGTCATCATTCGCTTCCTTGTATAAACGAGGAAACTGAGGCACAGAGAACTGAAGTCGCCTACTCAAGGTCACCAGGATAACTCAGGGCACACCCAGAGGCCGCTAACTCAGACTCCCGTGGTCTTAAAGACTCAAGATGATTTACCACCTTTCCGAGTACTGGCACCTGCCAGGGCCACCAGCCCTGGGCACGCGGGGCTGAGGTCTCCCGTGTTACGTCTCAGCTTCACAGCATCTTTGTCTCCCTGCATCTCTCCGCCTCAGATGACGCAGCATAGGAAGCATAATATGTCCCCTCCCCTTGCAGAGTTCGGGGATGGGCGAGTTTATTGGATGGCTAACTAATATTTATTTAGCATCAAAGACACGGCCAGGCACTGCGCAGGGTCTGGAGATACGGACGTGCACGGTTACATCCCACAGGTGCTTCCAATCCAGGGGGCCCTTGGGTGCTAATAATACAAAATTACAGCACACCATCAACAGGAAGTGCTCTAAGCCAACCCCTGCTGCGTGACACAACTTGGAGATGTGGCTTCCCTAACACACAGTGCTGAGAAACAGGAAGCTCAGTGAAACAGGGAGGAAAATGCTGGGGAGGCAGCAGTAGGTGAGTAACTTACATTGCCACATCCCTACTCCCAACTGTTTTTGACACACAGTCAGAAAGAAAGGAAAACCCACTCGTGTGAAGGATAATCGTTTTCAGCCTGGGGCAAATCTCCTCAAGGGTTCTGTTCTGAACCCAGAGTGTTACTTAAGCTTCCAGTCAACAGTAATTAAGTGTGCCTGTACATTCCAGAAAGAGGGGACAGGGAGATTAACGATAATTAAATCTCTTCTGTTATTTGGCTTCAAATCTCTCCTCTGAGTAGCCTGCTGTCAAATACTTGTTCCAAAGCCTCCATCTGACATAACTCCTACCACCACCATCTCTAACATCAATTCTGCTCTTAGCTTGAAGGTTTCAATTACATAGAAGGTAACAGGCCCGCCAGGACCCGAAAGTCTGGAGTGTCACAAGTGCCATTCATACCTCTTTTCCTGCTCACCAAACATCCAGAGTTTGGTCGGTAATCGTGTGCAAAGGGGGGCCACAGGCTGGACGGCCCCTTCGTGAGGCCTCTCATAGGCAGGTTCTGTGCATGCTGTGATTGACAGGGTCTCTAATGAACCTTAATTGTGAGTGAGATGGGTCCAGGAAGGCAGCAACAGATGTGGCAAAGGGGCAACCGTGAACCGTCCGACTAATGAATAAAAAGTGTCCGGCCTGATGAGGGCCACTGACCCCAAAATGGAGGAGGGTGGAATCATCCCTCAACCCTGCACCCTTTCTGAAGCTCTTACTCCTTTATGCGAGCAATGGGAAGCCTCCCCCGCCTCCAATCCCCCAACAACAACAAAAAAACAGGGACGGCAGTGCCGCTGGGTGGTGGTGGCAGCCGCTGCCTGGAGGTGGGGTCCATGTGAGCATTACCGTGGACGCTTCCGTCTCTGTCAGGATCTCGGCTTAAACCACAGATGCCCGAACAGGACTCCCTGTGGGAAGGGGAAAGCTACACTCTATTGAAGACTGAACAGGGTCTTGCTGGTGCTAATTACTGTGACAATATCTGCATTCAGAGGCAGCTGTCCGCTGGTGACCCGCAGTGACAAGGAGAAAGCTGTTCCTGGGGGAGCTGTGGGCAGAGCCAGCAGGCAGGAGAAGGGCAGGATTCTGACTGGATGGGCCTGGGGACCCTGACGCTGCTACTTACTAATGAGGCTATAACCAACTCATTAAGTTTCTCAGTTTCTTCATCTGTAAAATGGGGCTATAGAAAACGAACCTTGTGGTAAATGTATAAAGCGTCTGGAACAGTCTCTGGCATCTGATGGTTATCAATTCAAGCCAGGAGACCAGCACGGTTTTTATTCATTTGCACACTGACCACACTGCACTTGTGCAAATCTGAGGTGACCTCAGAACCCCGTGCAGCCCCTCTAAGCCAGGTACTATGCTAAAGCTTCACATACACGATCTCTAGTTCTCGAGGTCAGGGTCGTCAGGCCCACCTCCTAGACGGGGAAGTCAAGGCTCCGAGGACACACAGCTAAGACGTGATGAAGATGAGAGCAGAGTTTGGCTGGGGCTTCAGACTGCAAGGCATTCAACTGAATCACATCCCACTGCTCCTTAGCAGATATGTCGGCCATCCCGTCTCAGACTAAGAGTTGCCCTAAAAACACCTAACCAAGAATTTTACAGAAGCTTGATCTCCAAATATACGAAAATAGGCTGCTTTAACCTGGCAAATGGCGGGGTAAGGGAGCGGGGGGGATGGGGAGAAGGGAACCATTAAATAACCAATCTGTTTCGAAGGACACTGCAAAATAAACGGGCACTCTGCTTCCAGCCCACCCCCCAAACTTCCACTCCTTGGCTGGTGGCACACGCACTGGGGGTATCAACAGGCAAGAGCAGGTGAGATGCTAAAATGGCTTCCCCACCACGAGAAGCAGACTCAGGAGGCTCAAGAGGGGACAGAAACCATGGAATAGAGGACCACTGCCGCTTGCCTGTGAAAGACCCTCAGGTATGGACTTGGGGGTTCTCCAGCTGGAGAAAAGGGGTGCCCTGGGGGTTACACTGGCAGCGGGGAGGAGGAGGATAAAAACTATAGAGACGGGGGTTCAAGCCAGGGACAAGAAATGAGCAGTCTTGATAAGGTGCAAGTGTAAAGTGAATGCAAGTGAAGGCGTGAGAAAGCACGACACTGGATAATAGAGAAAGGGATCCTGGGGACTCAGAGCTCGCAGCTGGCCTGTACTGGATGATATACAGGGGGGTACCTGGGTGGCACCCCTGGATGGCTGGAGTGAAGGTCATGAGATCAAATGACCTGGCAGGTGACAATGCCAGCTGGCTTGTCCTTGGACATTAAGATCAACCTTAAAACCCCTCTCCACCTCGTAAGACCATCCAAGTACCTGGGGCAGTGAGAAGAGCGGCCGCCCAAGCAATGAGCAAGGGGAGTGGGAGAGACCACGCCCCGCCAAGGCAGACCAAGAAGTGTGCTCTCAGATTACCCCCGCCTCTGTGGAATGACAGGCCTTATTACTAGTCACGAAGCCCATCAGCCACAGTCTGACTCTGGCCCCTTCCAACGGCTCTGGGGTGGCGGGCAACGGCGTTTCCCAGCTTTCCGTGCAGGGATCCCAACTTGAGAACTCAGGAAATGTGGCGGGTGAGGGAGCGGTGGGTGTTCAAGCCCATCTACAATGGAGGGCCTCGTCACCGCCTCTCTTCCAGGTGAAACCAATCAAGTCCTTACAATCCTGCGCTGGGTCATAACACCCCACCCCCACGCGAGTCAAAGCCGGAGCTGTGTCCACCTGTGAAAACAGCCAGGAAGGCTGCTTGGAACGTCAGGGCACAGCCCCTAGGCAGGCAGAACCTGGGGGTTAAGCCAACAGGTCCTAGGAAGCCAGTGAAGGTAGTAAAAGCATCAGTGAGCATTTTTTTAAGCACCTGTCTTTCCTGCACACGTTAGCACTTCATACACACTCCCAAGCCCTCACAACTGCCCCGGGAACGCAGGTTTCTTATGCCAATCTTGTGTACTGGAGGCAACTCTGGGAGGTAAGGTGGCTGAGGAAGGATTCAAGATGGGTCCGCCTCGCTCTGCCTGACCGGAGTGGCGGGGAGGCGGGGTGCCAGGGGCCCCACCTGCTCGCCTTTCTCCCCAGAGTTACCCTTCGGGGCAGGTTATGTTCTCACAGACCGGAGAGAAATCAATGCCTCTTTTGCCAGCAAAAGGGGACCCGGAAAGTAGTGACATCGACATAAGGGTATCCATGGTGATGTTCTTTTAGTGCTGGGCAACAGAACTCAGATTCTGGGCCTGAGACCATCTGGCCCTCACTTCACAGAGGAGGAGCCGGAGACCCAGAGACCTGCTGGTCACAGAGCAAGCTGGTGGCACCCAAAGCCACAACCCAGGCCTCCTGGCTTCCAATAAGACTTGCTTAACGTACGTAGCGCTTTCTCTCTCCTATTGAAGGAATTAGTTCTCTATTTGAAAAAGCAACAAGAAAAGCTGTTTCTTTCCATGACACTTTACCAAACAGTTATGAAAATTTAAACATCACACTTAGGACCACTACCCAAAAGGTTCTAGAATCCAGGTCATCTGACGTGTTTTCCAAAGTGGATTGCATGAAAGTGAGTTAGAGAAATGCTGAGTTAAAGGAAAACGGGTTCTTTTCTTCTCCCTTTTCCTTTGCTAAGTGCAGGACTTCTCAGAACCTTTAACATGACCATCTGGAGGAGAAGCTCCTAGAAGGTAATTAGAATGCGCCATGTTTCCTCAATTGTTCGCTCTCTTTTTTCCTCAAGAGGCTCAACACCAAGGTGAGCTGACCAATTCCATGAAAGTCGGGAAAAGTGTAAGTTGCATCCAGGAGGAAATAAAATCCACCCACTGAGCAGAAACAGGGGTCAGCAGTGAAGGAGACTCTCCCAGCCAGCCTATCTTGTTTCATTTGTGGATCAGGCCTTTGCACGGCCCCCCCCTGTACATCTTGGCTCTGTCCCACAGAGTATTCCTACTTTTCTCATTAGTGGAGGCAACGGTGCACAGCGGCTGAGGGCCCTGGGCTGTTTGGGTTCACAGCTTGGCTCCTTCACCACTACCTGGTGACCCTGGACAAGCTGCTGAAGGCCCTGCTGTTGCTTCCACCTAGTAGGGATGGATGACAGCAACAACCTCAGAAGGTGTTTTCTGAAGATTTAAGGAGATACAGTCTTTGCCAGAGGCTACAACTATTTTTCAGAGTTTGTTCTTTGCCTTTTAAGTTTTTTTTGATTAAACTTTTAAGTTAAATTTGCATATTTCAAAGCCATCACGTTGGCATTAGCTTCTATGCCTTATAAAGGCCTCCCCCCGACCTCAACATCAAACGTCACTGATGTTTTCCCTCTGATTCTTTCATGTTCGTTTAATATTAGTTCCTTAATCTATCAGGAGTATGAGTACATGCCGTGCAATAGATATCCAGCTTGTTTTCCTTCAAAACTATTAGCTGTCCCAGCAATTTTACTGAAGAGTCAATTCTTTTCTCGCATTGAACTGTGACTGTCACTTGTAATACACCCTAAGTTCTTACATCCCGGGGCCTGTTTCTGAGCTCTCGGACCGCATCCGCTCTGCCCTTACTTCCGACCTGTGCAGGCTCTTCACACATGGCCGACGTGCCTTGTGGGAAGCCTGTTCCTAGGTGGCATGTTGTTCTGCTGTTACAAGTGGGATTTTGCCCTCCCATCCCCTGGCACCTTATATATTCTAACCGGTTTATGCTGGTGTGTATGCTGACTTTGGTACATTCGATTTAAAAGCAGTCACTTTCCGGACCCATCCCTTTAGATCTTGCAGTGCAAGAACTTGCTTTTCCTAAAATTTTTAGACTGGCTTAATCAACTGAAAGAAGAGATAGGGACATACTACTTGGGTTTGCACAACATGCTTTTATAATGAGCATGCCACCCCCCAACACACACAGTGCACACCGTGTGTGTGTGTGTGTGTGTGTGTTTTGGGGGTTGGAGGTAGTCACCTCGGCACAGTTGCTCCAACAGCCAGGCCATGCAGAATCGGGCAGCAGTTTCTTTGCTCATCAAACTCTGAAGGGGCTTCATACCAGGAGAGATAGAAGAGAGATTCTATATGTCTTTTTTCCTGAGGTACCTAACAAGTTCCACGGTGCCTACCCTGCCCCCATCACAAATGTCTTTTATAGTTTCACCTTAGAAGACAGTCTGGCCCTAACAGGACCTATGAGAAATGACATACTATAATGTTTTCATTTTTGAAGAGAGCAATTCAACAGACAAGACTCTCCTCTCGGTCACGGATCAGGTATGGGACTCATGGGGTGCTGGGACATTCTCAGTTTCATCTATAAAAGGGGATACCCGCCCCCCCGCCCGCCACTCGCCTCACAGAGCGGCCGTGGAGATTAAACAAGGTAATGGATGAAATGTATTAATAACGAGGCCCATATATATCAGTGCTTCTGACATCTGATGGATCGCCATGAAAGCAATTTATTTTCCTATGTCGTCCATTGAAAAAGATTTTATGAAGAATGAAAAGAGGGGAGAAGCAAATTCCAAATCTGAGACCCAACAAAAAATAATTTTTACTTTGAACTCTATAATATCCTATGAAAAATAACAAAAGCATACCACTGGGTGGCTGACATTAAAGGGATGGGAGACAACTAACTTTCAAATTACCTAGCTCTGGAGAATTTCAAGCCCGCAGCCACAGTGGGTAATCTGCCTCGACTGTTCTAGAATGCTCAGCACACACACACACACACACGAAAGCAAATGACCCTGTACTCTTCTCCTGTATTCATTCTGTTTCAGGTTTTAACAGGTCTGGACTGCATGTTCAGGAGGCAATTCACGTCTTCCTTAACTGGATCAAATGAGGGTCTATTATTCTGCATATAACAGAACTCATCAGAATTTCAAATAACTTCCGGCCATATCTATGGGGCGGGGGTCGGGGGAGGGCCCCCCAGCAAGCCCCATTTCCTCTTCCTAAGCAAATCACGACATTTAGTCCTAGTTTAGAAGGGCTGCCTAGCTCCACCTTGACATAAATCACCATCAGGTGGCAGAGTCCTCGCCTCAGCAACAGGCTGGGGTCGTGAAAGGCCACCTCCCTCCGCAGAGACACCCTGGGTGGGGAACAGAGGGCCGGTCCAGCACCCTGAGTCAGGGGTCCGCTTTCTCCCTCGGCCTTACTTTAGTCACTACAGCTGCAGTCCATTCAAAGAGCAAAATGTTTGCATGAAAAGGCTCACCACAACTTTCCAAGGGATGGAGTTCATTAAAATACTGCTGGGGGCCCTTGGCTGGAATGCTTTTTCGCCCTGTAAAACCGAAACTGCAGCACAGTCGCCTGTAGGAAAGCTCAGAACGAGCTCAGGACCATCAGTGCGACAGACTGTTTTCAGCGGTCCCTGCATAATTACCGACTATTCCATCCATTCCCCTGCGCCTGCTCCAGAGACAACATCTGGCCTGGGGGAGAACAGTTCCCTGTAGACCCCACCACAGATGCAAGAGTGGAAGCCAAGTGCTCCCACCTCCAACAGAAACCCACAGGGAACTTGCCCAGGTACTCGCCTGGGCCTGGCGGGCCTACAGAGCCCTGGCCCCAGGGTCGGGAGCCCCTGTCCTCTCAGCTCCCAGGGGCCGACAGCAGGGAAACAAAACACTGTGGGCAGGCCCGGTCACAAAGCCCGGCTGAGCATCTCCAACAAGGTCCCAGAGCACCAGGGCACTGGGATGGAGTGCCCTACTTCCTGGAGCGCCAACTGGACTCGAGGCTTCGGTGAAGAAAGCGTTCTTTTTATGTTAAAATGTCTTGCATGTGGGCATGTTATGAATTGGGATGCAATTCTTTTTTAAAAAGACAAAACATAAAATTCTCTGCTAGAGGCAGCCACTTTTGGCTTTGCCCTCAAAACTCCAAAGATAAGCATTTGTTCTTGTCAGGAATGCTTTGGGAAAAGAATCTGAGGAACAGTAAGAGGCCAGGCGGAAGGTGGCCAGCAAGGAGGCAGGAGGGAGGGCGAAACTCACTGGAGAGCCGAGACTACTGCTACGCAGAAGTGAAGACAAATAATCATGGCTGCTGTGATCTGTGAGGGAGATACAGCGTGCAAAGCTGGCGGGGCCAAGCCTTCCGCCTTCCAGAAAATCTTGCCTGAATTCCCCACTAAACATCAGCTCTGTGGAGCCAGGCCTTTCATCTCGTACCCCCGGCACCCAGAATGGTGTCTGGCACGGAGAGATGTTAAATGCTCGTAGGAAGAATAACTCAGTCCTGCAACTCTTGAGAGTTGTCCTCAGAGCTGATTAGCTGGTCCAGACCCAAGGGCTAAGAGGATCCAGCCAAGGTCATTTTTAGCACGGATCAAGCTCTAGGATCCCTGCATTTTTTTTCCCTGCGGAAGAGAAGACGAGGAAGAAAGGCTGCACCTCTTCCCGGGTCGAGCACCGTGTCGGATTCACAGGAGATGCTCAGTAAATGTTGACTGAATCCACTCACTTTTCGCCTATTTAGTGTAAGACCTCTTCAGAAAGAAGACATTTTAAATGCTGTCTTTGAAACAAAGGAGGAAAACATGCTGGTACGAGACTATTTTAGACAGTGACGGTAACTGGGAAGCCAGGCAAGAAGAAAATACAGGCCTGGTCCCTCTTGACCACAGATGAACCAGATCACGTCTGGCCTTAAGGTCCCCGGGCCCGGCACATCTTCAACCTCCGGGGACAGGGCTGAGTTTGAGTTGTGAGTTTTACCCCACACAGCTATCACTGGGAAAATCAGTTCCAGATTTCCTAGGTTCAGCTATTAGGGACTGGAAACTAACAATGCTTAGCAGAGATGAGACAGATAATCAATGATATTAATGACTGTTAAATAATAACATCAGCCTCAATTTCAGTCACAAAGGTGTGTGAGCCTGGCTCCACGGGCTGCTTCCCACACGGAGAGCAGGTCTTGGCAGCACCAGCTGGAGGTCTCCACTCACTGGTTCAGGATCCCCCACGTCTAGGTGCGCCCCGTGCACGCCAGCCTTCTAGTCTGTCAAGTGGTAATCTCCCTGCGGACCTTGCACTACCTACAGGGGGACAGTTTCTGTGAGCTGTTCAAAGTACAGGCACTGCTGAGGCTGGCCCTTTCTATTTCTGGAGGGCAATTCTGGTTGCTAAAAAGAACTATGCTGAAATGAAAACCGCTGAAGTTCTCAACTCCCTGGTCAGAGCATCAGAATGGCTCTTCCACCTCTAACCCACAGGCCTGGCGGGATGGCCTGGGTGCTTTCCCTCTCGTTGGGGGACACCCAAGAGCTGGATCTTCGGGTGGCTATAAGCAAAGTAGAGAGAAGGAATTAAAAAATGAAGTGACCAAGGGCTTCCCTGGTGGTGCAGTGGTTGAGAATCTGCCTGCCAATGCAGGGGACACGGGTTCGAGCCCTGGTCTGGGAGGATCCCACATGCCGCGGAGCAACTAGGCCTGTGAGCCACAACTAGGCTCAGGAGAGCCTGCGCGTCTGGAGCCCGCGCTCCGCAACAAGAGAGGCTGCGCACCGCAATGAAGAGTGGTCCCTGCTTGCCGCAACTGGAGAAAGCCTTCACACAGAAACGAAGACCCAACACAGCCAAAATAAAAAACAAAAACAAAAAACTTAACCTGAGTTGCCAAAACTCAGGTTAAGATAGTAAAAAAAAAAAACAAAAAATGAAGTGACCAACATTTGCAAGCAAAGACTCTTCCACTTGGTTAAACAGATTTAGGTCTATTTTTGGTTTGCTCTTAAAAAGGCAAAGGACGGCGGCCTGCTGGGTGCCAATTTGCAGAAACAAACTCCTTCCTCAGCTCAGGGCTCAAAATACACCCCAGCGGAGAAGTTCTGGCTCTTGCTGCCAGTGTGCAGAGTAAAGCCATAGAAGGTCAAAGTTTAGGAAGCCGAGGGAGCATCTTAACGTCATATGATTCTTGGCCCACATGGACCTGTGGGTATTTCTGAAACAGCTTAGCAACGGATTTCGGCTGGCTTCTCTCTAGCACAATGGGATTAATATGTAATAAAATGATGTTTTGGCCATCTTGCAAAGGAAGGTCATTTCCCACCAATCAGAGCATGCATCATAATCCCAAGCAGCAAAAGCTCTGACAGTGGAAAGAAGAGAAAAGAAAACCGATCTGGCATGATAGATCGGGCTGCCTCGGCCTAGCTGCCAAGCATACGCCACATTTCTCTTGAATACTCCCCTGTAATTGGACCACTGGTGGACCGGATAAGTTCCCCACATTTTCTCTGGCGCCGACATCCAGCGAGGCCGTTCCCTTCGTGGGGTTTGCTGGCAAATCTGGACATTCTCGTTAGTCTTAGAATACAACCTCCACCTCCCCGTCATTACTTGCGGCAGGTGAGCAAGGGAGGAGTGACTGCAGTGCTGTGCACCGGGCCAAGGCATTAGCTGCTCTGAAAACGTCTGACTGATCCCAGATTACACGGAACAAAGGCCCGGATGCACTGCTTCTAGGAGACCCGTGACAGGGCGAGTTTTCTAAAATTACAGCTTTGGGTAGGAACTAAAACTACAAGTGAACTTCAGAGCCACAGTGGTACACTCAGCACGAACTGACTCTTACAGGAATGGAAGAATTTTGCAAATCCAGTTAAAAAGAAACAACAACAAAAAACAGAACAAAACGAAAATCAGTCATTCCCAGGGAAAATGGAAGAAAAATAGCAGTGATGAAAGAAAAACATTCAAAGGAGTAATTTCCAGGACTACAAAACCAACCCAAATGCTCCTTATGTATTACAGTGCATAGCAGGGGCCTCAAACGGCTTTTGAAGCATGTCAATATAGCTTTAACGAGGCCATGCCTTACCAGACCTTAATTCAGTGAAAAGTCAGGCTCCACTTCCATTTCGAAACTCATCATACTTCAAATTAAAAAATTAATGAGAATACCAACTCCCCAGCCCATCCTGGATGATGGGAATCCATCATGGCCTTTTGCTCAGCCTTTGGAGGTAGATGGGGCTCAAGGCGGGTCCCACACAACCTGGCGAGGGGAAGTCGGTGCCTCCCAGGCCCTCCAGGAAGCAGCGGACCAGAGCGAACTGCGCAGTCTGAGTGGCCCAGCTCAAAGTAGGGAACGTCTTTCAAGTCTCTGGTTTTCTTTTAATTATGTGAACTTTAAATTATTTTCCATAATACATCTATGTTTAAAATATTTCAGATTAGAAATGAATTAAATTATTTAACATTTCCCCCCAAACAGGAAAGACAGACAGATGAGGGAGACACACCATATTTAATCTGCTGCTCTGAGTGTAAGTGATTCGACCTAAAGGTACCCAGCAGTTATCCCGGCAGGAGGATTCCCGGTGCTGCTTGGTTGGCCAGAGTACCACCCTGCTTCTTCCTCAGAGTCTACATCATCCAATAAAGGTGCAGTGGTCTTATGTGCATTAGAGGGGTACTGTGAAAACTAGATGAAATGATAAATAACACAAACAGCAGCATCCAGCTCAGTCCAGAGAACACAGCAGGTGTTCAACAAACGGTAGCTGTCGACCCCACAACCTACACCTGCCTCCACCCCCTCTCCAGTCACATTCTACAGATGACAATGTTACAAGTGGGAAAACAGCACACTCTGACAGTCATCTCTGGGACGTCACATACTACACATTGCACATCAGGGACAGATACAGTGTGGGATGTCAACCTGGGTCTAAGTGTCCTCCTGCAAACTAAACCCTCAGGACGATTCTCTCACCCAGTAGTATCTGGCCAAGGTGAAGGACAGCTCTTGACACGGCTCTTTCATTCACCATCAATGCTGTAATTTCCCTGCTGAGCCCAAGTAAAATTGGTATAGACAGCAATTGGTATACCAGCTGACCAGGTTTCCACAGGAGTAGCTACACACACGTCTCTGCAACAGTGACGAGCGAGTCACAGAGAAGCAACACAGCTGTAGGAAAACACTTCAGTTGCCATAAGAACAAAATAGCCTGTGAAACACCAAGAAGACTCTACTGAGAAAAATTTGCTCATCTCTTACTTCTATTCTTGGTCTATTTCTAAAATACAGTAATAACTGAATAGGCAAACTAAATTTAAACGCAGCCGGGCACACTGTCATGCTCAGTGGAAACGCAGCATCAGCCTCTGCAGCTGGCCAGGTTAGGGACCTGATCCTACCCACGGCTTCTGCCCACCCACTTCCGCATTTGCTCAACCAAAACTCTCCAACCAAGAAAAACAAGCCACACCGCACTTCCCAGGCTGCGTCTTGCAGTGCTACCTGACAGGATTGCTGAGAGTTAAATGAGGCCACGCGAGGAAAACGCTTAGCACAACACACCGTGTCCAAAGTGCAGGATGTGGGCTGACGGCAACAATTCCACATCAAATCCAAGCCCTCCTGCTGACTTCCAAGGATACCTCCTACCCATCCAACTTTATATTCCATCATTTCCCAACAGAGACCGTTTCTCTGACTCACGTTTCACACGACCATCCAATGTTTGAGCCAATGTTTAAAAATTAGGATCTTTCACATAAAGCTCCAAATGTACGTACGGCACCCCCAGAAAAATCTGAGAACAAGCCACAGAGCATCAGACCCCACAGGGCAAGAAGTGACAGGAGCAAAGCACCTGCCGGCCAGACCACTTCTTTACATCAAGGCCACTTCAGCCATCTACATCGCCCCCCCCCACCCCCTGCCCCGGGGCTCTGGGTGTGGCATCCCCCCGCCCCACCACCACACACACCATTCTGGGCATATGGTGGGTTCGCTCGCATCACAATTCAGCATCCTGTTCTTTAACAGTCATCTAAAACAGGTAGCTTTGGTGCTTCCATCACAACACCTGTAGCTGGCTTTCTCATCAGGGCTATTTACCTTGAGAAACCTCCTCCACCTCATTTCCTGAATTATTACATGGAAAAGCAAGCAAGTTGACAACTCCATCCACAGGCTCGACTCTGTTCAAAGAGCTGCCTCTCATTGGGAGTCTGTGTCTCTATAAATACACAAATAGTTGCACAATGGACCTTGCAGACTGCTGCAGAGAGTCTTATCTGTGAATGACATGAGTCTCCTGCAGTAACGTTTTCCCCTAGTAAAACTGTTCTGAATGCATACAACGGAACTAAATGTATCACTACAGCATATGAACAAGTTTTCAAGCTACTATTTTAAAAGACATCTAGTTGATGAGCAATGGTTGGCAACTGACGATTACATCCAAGAAGATGGGGAACACAGTGAAAAGAACAGAGGACGACCTGGGAGGGCTCAGGTTCTGACCCGGAGCCAGAACTCACCGGCCAAATGATCTACTAACTCGGCTGGCTCTTGGGGCCTGATTTTACTTCTTTTCATTATTTACCATAGCTTTATAGGTGTTTTTGAATACTCTGAACATTTTCAAATAATATTATGGTGCCAGTTAATCTCTGGCATCATTTTGACACCAACCATTCCATATATATGCATGAATAAACAAATAAATATTTTAAAAAGTAGATGTGATGAGCTCTTTAAAAGCCCACTTTTGTGTTTTATGCCATTTCAAAATAGAAGTGAAGCCACCAAAGCATTTGAGAGGCTAGATTTTTGTACTGCTTTGGCTGGAGAAACTTCCACAATGGCAAAGAGACTAGTAAAGCCTGGAACCAGGCACTGCTGAACACCTGCTGGATTTGTGTGGCCTCTTCTTCCCTAGGCCTAAAGGTAAGCTTCTAAAAGTGAAAAGAAGGCAGCTGGGGGAAAGGGACAGGTAGTATCCACTTTAGAGCTCCTGTCTTGGGCTCGATTTACATAGGTGGCACTGAAAGAATGACAATCATAGGAAACCCATCTCCTCTCTGGAGGAATCTCATAACCCAGTGGTGGTGTCTAGTTGGAGACAGAGGAGGTTTCTTGTGTGATCTGAATTGTGTGTGAAAAAGGGTACACAAAAGCAATCTAGTACGAGCCCCAGCCCCAAATAAAACCATAAGAACAAGGCACATACCAGGTCTATCAGGTCACTGAGGTTTTTCTCGATCTGCTGTGGAGGCAGGCGCCTCATCAAGTCCAAGGCACAGTCAAGCTGCTGATCACTCTGTCAAAGGAGAAACAGGAGTGTCTGAGTCATTTTGCCAGTAGAAACACCAAAAACCCCCTTTTCAAAAGCATTCTGGCAGCTGCAGCTTGCCCAGGTACCCTGAGACCAAAGAGGTCTGCAGTGGGCCCTCTGGCACAGCTCCTGGGAGAGACTAGCCAGTCCCTCATGGATGGCAGTGTCTGTCTCAAGTGGAGGCATCCAAAAAACAGTCAAGCATGTGGAAGTGGGCTGGAGAGTTTGGAAAGCTGCCTTGCTCAGTCCACGTCTCAAAGCCTCGTCAACTTCCTTCAGCAGCTCTCCAGACCAGCAGACGTATTAACTCCCAACTGGTCCTGCAGTGATCAGGCTCGAGCAGCAGGTTAGGCACTGTTCTTTGCTGTAACCTGGACATGAACGTCAGGAAATGTCACCTGACCAGGTTCTCTGATGAGCTCCAAGCCAGGGACAAAGCCAGACAAAGAACAAGCGGCAAGATGCGCACAAACGTTTAAGTGCTTCAGTCATTCTACTGAGGCTGGGACCATCTTCCCAGGCGCCAGGCCCCGGCAAAACAGACCAAGACCTGAAACATCTACAGTCGAGAGCTCGCTCTCGCTGGCAAAGTGAACAACAAGTGCGTAAATCGGGGTCAGTGCTGCCGCAGGGGCGTGAGAGGATAAAGACTGCCCTCATTCTCACGATAATCTCTTCATTTGATATTCATGCTGCAGATATTTACTGAGAGCCACCACGTGCCAGTCACCATAAACATGCAATAAGTAGTGGAGAGGGGAAGGAAGGAACTGAGTGGGGGTGAGACCGGTAGAGAGTCTAGTAGGGTGCAAAGTATTGATTCAGTGTACAGTGGGCTGTAACACAGAAGGAAGGCCAGAGGCTCGAGAGGAGCAACCAGAAATAAGGTGGGAAAGGTGGGCCCAGGAAAATGATGAAGACCACTGCATGCAACGCTAAGAAGTGCAAGTAAGGTGCGTGGAGCCCCCAACACAACTAACCAGAGGCACTACCTGATTTGTATCCTGAATCTGCTCTGCGCAGACCAATCTCAGGATTTTTGAAAGCCCTACAACAACACGCTTAAGAATCTTTATAAAGTATACAAGGTAATCCTGGAAATGCCACATTTGGCGGTAATGAAATATAACCTTTGAATCCAACCACCTGCACTTCAAGGTACATCAACCACAAACAGGCTGTGGGACGCAAGGGCCCACTTTGTATACACTAGAGACGTAACACATAAGTTAACTGGAAGCAGTTTCACTCCCAGGTAATCGATGTGGCATATACAGCAGGCTGTTTTTGGAAAAGAAAACAAAAACAAAAAACCTGTCCCCTGCTCAAGATGGTTATCAGTGACAGTTTATTCTGGGACACACAACAAACTGGCTATACCCTGCAAAGAAACACACACACGCTACAGAAACCTTAGAGCACTTGTTTTGCTTAGTGAAACATTCTAGCAACCAGGTATTCCCTACTTGTGCCATGCCTTCTATGCCAGCCAAGGCCACGGGGACATGGGTGTGGCCAGCTGACATGGGAAGACATTTTAACATCACTTCTAGGGTCAAGAACACAGATAAACTGATTTGACACTAGAGAGACTTATATTCAGTGCTCTGTTCTGCCATTCATTAACTTAGGACCTTGGGAAAATTTCTTAACCTCCAGGAACCTCTATTTATCCTGTGAAACTGAATAAAGGAAACCACATTTAAAGTGGAGTCAGGAGGCCAGAAGGGGGAGCTCTCGAGCACCAGCACTAGGCATCAATTACACACCCCAACAGGAAGAGAGGGACCTTGTATTGCCAGCAGGAGGAAAGAGGATTTCTCCTTATCCAGCAGCGAGCCCAGGCAATGGGAAGCCATCACCACCCTGAACTCTCGCCTTCCTCTGATGGACATTCCTTCTAAGCAACCCCCCCACCCCAACTTCATTTTTCTCTATAATGTTCCTCTCCTTTGTTTTCTGGACTTGCCTATAGTCTTTGCTATTCCATCCCTGAATTGCAATTCTCTGCAATTCCTGAATAAATCCATTTTACTGGTAAAATAACTGGCTGTTTTATTTTTAAGGTCAATAATCCATAAAACGGGGATAGTATCTACTTCATAGGGTTGTTGGAATGATCTGATTAATACCTGTGAATTGTTTAATACGCAGTAGTACACATTTGACTGGGAGTGTTTTCTGTGTATGTGTGCAAACACGTGTTTTAATTTTTAAAATGTAAGTATTTTATAACATTTGCCCCACTCGACCCAACCCAGAAATCTTTCCTGTTGCTCTCATCTGGAGCTAGGTATTCAAACTCCATAAACAGCTATGTGCTCCCTTGGCCGTGCAAGAAGAGAAAACCCTAAATGATTCAAGTCAAACTACTTAAAAGGCGTAAACTAATGGGCCAAAGACCTTAACAGACATCTCACCAAAGAAGATATACAGATGGCAAATAAACACATGAAAAGACACTCAACATTACATCATGAGAGAAATACAAATTAAAATGAGGTGCCATTACACATCTATTAGAATGAATGAAATCCAGAATTCTGTTATCACCAAAAGCTGAAGAGCAGGTGGTGCAACAGTAACTCTGGTGGGATGCAAAATGGCACAGCCACTTCCAAAGACGGTTTGGCAGTTTCTTACAAAACTAAGCATACTCCTACCACACAATCCAGCAATCATGCTCCTTGGTGTTTACCCAGAGTAGTTGAAAACTAATGTCCAGGAACTTCCCTGGTGGCCAGTGGCTAAGACTCCACACTCCCAATGCAGGGCGTCTGGGTTCGATCCCTGGTCAGGGAACTAGATCCCACGTGCCTAGATCCCACATGCCGTAACTAATGAGTTCGCATGCCGCAATTAAGACCTGGTGCAGAGGAACGAAGGATGGGAGGGAGGGAGGGAGGGAGGCAGGAAGGAGGAAAACTAATGTCCACACAAAAACCTGCCCAAAACAGTTTATGACAGCTTTATTCATAACTGCCAAAACTTGGAAACAGTCAAGATGCCTTCAGTAGGTGAATGGATAAAGAAACAGTGGTGCATCCAGACAAGGGAATGTTATCAAAACATGAAAAGATGTGGAGGAAACTTAAATGTCTACCACTAAGTGAAAGAAGCCAATCTGAAAAGGCTACATACTCTATATGAATCCAGCTATATGACATTCTGGAAAAGACAAAACTATAGAGACAGTAACAAAATCAGTGGTTTCCAGGGGATGGAAGGGAGAGAGGGATGAGAGTAGGCACAGCACAGACAATTTTCAGGGCAGTGAAACTACACTATATAATACTATATATAATGGTGGGTATGTGTCATTTTAAATTTGTCCAAACCCATAGAATGCACAACACCAAGAGCGAACCCTAATGAAAACTATGGATTTTGAGTGATTATGACATGCCAATGTATATTCATCAATTGTAACTCGTAGGGGATGCTGATAGTGGGAGAGACTATGCATGTGTGGTGGGCACAGCATATATGGGAAATCTCTGTACCTTCTGCTCAATTTTGCTTTGAACCTAAAACTGCCTTAAAAAAAAATCAAGTCATTTTTCTTTTTTTCAAAGGTGTAAATTAGTGTTTCTCAACTGGGATTGATTTCGCCCTCCCCACCAACCCGCAGGAACATGTGGAATGTATGAGGACGTTTTCGGTTGTCATCACTGTCTGGAAAGGCAGCTACTGGCATCTAATGCGTAGGTGTCAGGGATGCTTCAAAACATCTGCGATGTACAGGACCCCAACAACCTGGCCCCAAATGTCAGTAGAGCCAAGTTGGAGAAACCTTGGTTTAAAAGGATTGTTTTGGGGACTACAGACTCCCAGACTCTGGTCAAAGCTAAGGCCCCAGAAAACGGCACAGAACATTTTACATACAATTCTAACTCACAGACTACCTGTAACCCTAAAAACGGCTCATCTTTGGAAATTGTCTCAACTGGATATTAACAATACTCCTGAGAACTAGAAAAAAATTTTAGATATAAGCCTAGCTACACTGAATCTTTTTTTAAATATTCAATATATATAATTAGCTTTACAACTCAATATCAAAAAAAAAAACAAAACAAAAAAGACAGTCCCCCAAGAAGAAACACAGATAGCCAACAGGCACATGAAAAGATGCTCAACACTGCCAACCATCAGAGAAACGAAAATCAAAACCACAATGATACAACACCCCACACGTCAGAATGGCCATCACCAAAAAGACCAGAAACAAGAAATGTTGGTGAAGATGTGGAGAAAAAGGGACTCTCGTACACTTTTGGTGGGAATGTAAATCGGTGTAGCTACCATGGAAAACGATATGGAGGCATACATAATGGCAGTCCCATTTTCCATTCCCACCAGCAATAGCGTAATTCTACACTGAATCTTTAATCCAGAACACAGTGGGATGTTCAGAAGGGATTAACTAGAAACTGAGTAGTGTATTATCCAGGAAAAGGAAAGTCATAACTTGACCAGAGAAGATCAACATGAAAAGACACTATTTTAACCCTTCCAAGGAGCCTGTTCACATGCCCCCAACCCCAATACGCTGACCACGGCTGCACCCTCCAAGGGTGCCGGTAGCATGAAGGCTTCCTTCTGGACAGTCCTCTGACTGGATTGAGTTGAAAGCACTAAAATACTACTGCAAAATGGTCTAACTTGTATTTTGCATTAATCCCAACAATCTTAATAGGAAATATTCACTACAAATTTCTAAGGCTAAGGATGTCTAACTAGCATTAAACTAGAAAATGACTAAAAGCTTCCCATAAGCCAAGCAACATGGGAAAGCTTAATGACAGCTTGTGAAAAGTTAAAATTAGAGTTAACTGGAGCCTTTGGCTTGGGGGGGTAGGGGGGGTCATCCCAAATCCTGAGGGTCCCAAACGGGAAATAGCACAAGAGAATGAAGAAAACACGGATGGTCCACAGCTACGTACAACAACATGAGTGGCCCCAGAAATAGAATGATGGTGGGGGAGTGGAAGCAAGTCCAAGGGGACTACCTAGGATGCTCAAAACCCGGCAATACTGAACTGTTACTTAGATACACACACGCACACGCACGCACGCACAGTGCGCTTGTATGTGTACGTCTGTATTTTAAACCAATATAGCAAGGTTTTCTTTCTTATTAGCCAAGACAAGAGAATGTTAAATACAAAATTCAGAAGAGTGAGAAGAATAGTTATAAGGGAAGAAGCCACTAGGGAAGACGAAAGTTGCTACTCATCTAAGTCTTGCACAGAATAATGGATTCAATGATATTCATAATATCATGTTGCTTAAACTTACATATATGTTAATATGTTCCTTTATAGTTATCAAGGATCTAAACATTTTTGAGTTGATATTTGTGTATTGTGTTTCATTCTTTTGCATGTAGCTGTCCAATTTTCCCAACACCATTTATTGAGGAGACTGTCCTTTCCCCATTGTATATTCTTGCCTCCTCTGTCATAAATTAATTGATCATATATGCACGGGTTTATTTCTGAGCTCTCTGTTTCACTGTCACAGTTTCACTTCACTTAATATTTTTTAAAGGTAATAGAAAAAAAATACAAACAAGAGCAAACAAGGACAGAAATTGGGAATTAGGAGCTCAGAGTCCAAAGTTTGCCCTGTCACTGGATATCTGTGCGAGCTAGTCTGCTCACTTAACCTCATAGTCTGGGATTTGGGGAGAGGGCCTCTAAGAGTCCTTCTAGTGGGCTGTGCACTGTATCCCAGTCTAAGCGCAGATGCACCCACCACACCCACCCTGCCCTTCAACAGCCCCCTGCAGGCCAACAACTAGGTTTCAATTCAACAACCAAGCCTTGAGTGCCGGCCATTGGCCAGGCCCCTGAATCAGGCCCAGTGAATGAAACCTAGTCCTGACCCTCAAGGAACCACCCACAAAAGAGCCTATCATGTGAGGCATATGATCATATGAGGCAAGTGTGATGTCTAGAGCAATGGGACATAGAAGCTTCCCGGCTTTCCATTATTCTGAATATACTGCCACCCCATGACCAAGGGCTCTCCACGTGATGGCTCCTTTGAAACCCTAACTGATCCTAGACACTTACCTCATAAAACGAGCTTTCCCAGTTCCACCTTCCATGGGTGGCGTTTTCCAGGTTGAAAGGTACATAGTAAAAGAATGATGAACTTCCCTGGTGGTCCAGTGGTTAAGAATCCACCTCCCAATGTAGGGGACGAGGGTTCAATCCCTGGTCGGGGAACTAAGATCCCACATGCCACGGGGCAACTAAGCCATCGCGCCACAACTACTGAGCTCACGTGCCTCAACTAGAGAGCTCGCATGCTGCAACTACTGAGCCCATGCGCTCTGGAGCTCGCAGGCCACAATCAGAGAGAAGTCCGCACACAGCAATGAAGAGCCCGGGCACTGCAACGAAAGATCCCACCTGCCGCAACTAAGACCCGATGAAGCCAAATAAATAACTAAAATTTAGGGAAAAAAAAGAATGACCATTTCACTTTACTCTCCATAATTCTCTGCCCATTCTATTAAGTCATTCAATAATTATTTGAGGGTTTCCTAGGAAACAAGCACTGTTTTTGACACTGAATGGTTAACATAACGAAGTCCCTGTCTCCAGGAACTTATGGTATAGTCAAAATCTATACAGAAAAAGACAGAAGATGAGTCCTTGTTAGGATGTCAGAATATGGAGGGGACAGCTCCCCTGCTTTAAGCTGGTGAGGCTTCAAGGTGTCGGTTTAGATTTTTGGTTGTGTTTTTTCAGAATATAAACTGAGCTGGGGAATGTTTCACTTTCTGCTCCTTTTTCACGACTGGAAGAAACACACAAACTGCTTAAAAATGACAACAAGTAAAACAACTGTTAATACAGACTAGAACAATTTTTCAGAATAAGAAATCAAATATAACACTACAGCTTAAAAAATCTACTAGGGAATTTTCAGACACTGGGTAGTGTTGCCAGCAAGTTGCAGAACTGTGAAACTTGGCCTACTCAATGAACTAAAAAGGCAGAGACTAATTTGGAAATCATCACCTAACAACAGCTATTCAGTCCCCAGGTGGGGATGCAGAGAACAGGACATGTCCCAACCTGCAATAAACTCAAAAAAGCTTAATACAATAAACACACCTATCCACAAAAATGAAAAACGTTTCACAAAGGTCCATATGAGCGGTACAGGGAACTGCAAAAGATGTCTCAGAAGAGGGGGTACACGCACCAGTTATCACGGGCTAAGCAGGGGTGCCCCGGGCAGACACGGAGGCAGCAGGTGCAGTGAGACGAGGAGAGGCCAGGAGAGCCAAGGCACGCTCGGAGGAAGGCAATGTAGTGGGGTGTGGCCCTGGACCAGGGCCCACAGCAAGGCTGGGTTACAGCCAAACCCTCCCTCTGAGGGCAGTGATGTCCTCAGCAGGCTCCCAGGTCCGCGGAGCTCCAAGGCCTGGGGACAAAACCTCGCTGCTCCCAGCCGTCTTGCGTTTGTCGACTTTATAGGTACAGCTGTTTGGCCTTTAAAACTTTAAAATGTGCTTCTCCAGAAGGGATCAGGAGCCCCGGAAGATTTTTCCACAGAGGACTGAGAGGAATACTGTCGTGTCGTAGAAGGTGAAGCGGATTACAGTTTCCAAAAACGGCCTTAGCAAGCTCTCCCACCACCTCGCCCCGTTACAATGTGACTCTGTCATTCCTCCACTGAGAGGTGGAGTCCGCGTCCCCTTCCCTTGGAATAGGGAGAGTTTTGTGACTGCTTTTATCAACACAGAATAGCAGGATTCACCTCTGTCACTTCTGAGCCAGAAAAGAGCATCATCTTCCACCTTGCTTGGTGAACACCCACGCCTGAAGCCCCAAGCGGCGATGTAAACAGCGTAACAACTGCCCTGAGGCGGCCTTGCTGTAAGGAAGAGCCACGGAGCCCAGGTGGAAAAGCCACATGATGAGACCCTGTGACCCTGTGAGCCGCCCCAGCCAGCCCCGTGCTCCAGCCTCAGCTGTCTGACTGCAACAGCACGGGACCCCAGGCCAGAACCACCCAGCCAAGGCTCTCCTGAGTTTTTGGCCCCCAAAAACCACTGGAGATGCATAATGTGAGGATTACTGTTATTTTAAGTCACTAGGTTTTGGAGTGACTTTGTTAGATGCAATAGTAACAGATACAGAAGGATGCCTCTGGTGACTGTGGGGACACAGTCTGACCAGAGACGGGACTGGGGGCAAGAGGGTCAGAAGAGTGGCCTCCAAAGCAACCAGGGCTCTGGCTGTAGGACTGGAGAGGACGGGAGGGTCAAAGACTTTAAGAGGCAGGACAGACAAGTCAAGGGTATACCTACTAGAAACGAGAAGTCTGAGATGACTAAGTTTTCCAGTGGGGAACACCTGCTAGAAGATGATGCTGCAGTCTCGCTGGTGTGTGTATGTTTGTGTGTGCCCTTTTAAAATAGTGTTTGTAATTTCAAGGACAAGCAGTAACTCAAACTGCTTGGCTTTCTGAGCATAAATCCTACGTGGCCTGCTCTAGTGACTGGCTGAGGCAGATCAGTACTTTTTTTAAAAAAAATTATTTATTTATTTTTATTTTTGGCTGCGTTGGGTCTTCATTGCTGTGCGCGGGGTTTCTCTAGTTGCGGCGAGCCGGGGCTACTCTTTGTTGCGGTGCGCGGGCTTCTCATTGCAGTGGCCTCTCTTGTTGCAGAGCACGGGCTCTAGGCGCATGGACTCTAGAGCACAGGCTCAGTAGTTGTGGCACACGGGCTTAGTTGCTCCGCGGCATGTGGGATCTTCCCGGACCAGGGCTCGAACCCGTGTCCTCTGCACTGGCAGGCGGATTCTTAGCCACCAGGGAAGTCCCCAGATCATTACTTAATAACATCTGTCTATACATAAACAACCAACCAAAGCTTCAAGGCCTTCACAGTTTGTTCTTAAATTCATCAAGACCTTCACTTGTTTACATTCCCAAGAGGCTTAGCAAATACCTCACAGACAACACAAAGGTAAACTTCACTGGAGCCCAGGCTGATTTATCACAAATTTATGGAGTCTAATCTAACCATGGTTTGTCTTGTATAATCTGTGACCCAACAAGCAACTCTGTTTAATAGTTGAATCTGTTTTCTGCCATGTGGCTCAGGAAAAGTTTGTCCTGGGGGCCATTTGGGGAAGATTCACAGGCCAGCCCAGCCAACCACTCATCTGTAGGTCACTCTGGAAAACTGCACAGTTTGGATTAATAAAAAGATAAGTGTTTCTTCCACTGACTGGGTGTCCTCCAGTTGCATCTTCTGGAAGGGACACAGCGATGACAGCAGCACATGGAGGCTGATGGCTCACCAAACACAAACACAAGCGTTCCCTTGGGATGACTTTCCTTCCCATGGGAAAATCCAAAACCCTATACCAAGTTAATCAAAACCACAGTGAAAGCCCATTTGGCAGATCAAGCCTCCTTTTACCTTTTGGGGTCCACTGTATATCATCACAGCTGGGCCAAGGTCATCTTCAACATAAAATTAACCATTTCAAGGTGAATTAATTCAGTGCCTTGGGTTAATGTGGTTTTGAGCACTGTTAAAACAATCACTTTACGAGTCTCTGCTTTAAAAAAAAATTCTGCCAGGGGAGTTCCCTGGCTGTCCAGTGGTTAGGACTCATCATTTTCACTGCCACGGGCCCTGGTTCGATCCGTGGTCGGGGAACTAAGATCCCGCAAGCTGCATGGCATGGCCAAAAAAAAAAAAAAGAAAGAAAACCAGGTTGTTGACACAATAAAATTCTGGGTCAAAAAAAAAAAAAAAATCTGCCAGATCACAGAAATTTAGGTCTGGATATACTTTTCAAGTTTATCTAAGCCCTGCCCCATCATTTTACAGACAGCTAATGAGGTTCAGAGAAAGTTGTGCAGGGTCACACAGTCAGTGGCAGAATCAGCACTTGATCCTGTATCATGATGAGAGGTTGCTACTACACCCATGCCATCTTTCCACTTGATTCAGTCAACTGCTGGGTGACGTGGAGGCACTGGGCACACAGAGCTGAACTACTGAGACGTGGTCCCTGCCCTCCAGGAGCTCGTGACCCAGGGAAGAATACAGCCAGAAAAAGATGCAAGAAAGAAGGACTGTACCCTCCTACTCTATATTTAGAGCTATCCCATTATCACAGAGGCACGGGGCACTCCTCCCAGTGACCTTTTCCAGATAAGCAAAGCACAGCTGGCCCTCTGTCTCCAGGGATGCGAAACCCTCGGATACAGAGGGCCGACTGTAATCACTGTTCTATGACATTTTATATAAGGGACTTGAGTGTCCTTGGATTTTGGTCTCTGCAGAGGGTCCTGGAACCAATCCCCCATGGATATACTGAGGCACAAATGTACCAACTTTCTATTAATCCTAAAAGATGGGACTCCCTCTTAAATGTATTATAAGGTCCATGTTTTTATACAGAGGACAATGCAATGAACACAGTCATACCACTTTTCACTGGCCAAGGACACCATTAGGAGTGCCCATTCCTGGAACACGGCGCCTGTGTCTGCATTTTAAATTTTTCTACCTCTTGGACAGGCCATCAGCTACACTCCCTCATCTAATCTGCTATGGGTTAGGAAATTAGAAGCCTATTTGTTAAAAACAAAAAGAAACAAAAGAACACGGGAAAAACCCCAACTTTGAGAGAAGGAATAAATCACAGATTCATAAACTGGGATCCAGAGTCATAGTCCCACAGTTTGTGAGCACCTTGACAGTGTAGGGGTGTAGGGGTGTAGGTGTGTGTGTGTGTGTGTGTGTGTGTGTGTGTGTGTCAAGGTTAAGGGCCCACAGCTTTCGTCCTTTTCTCAAAGAAGTCTAAGCCTGTAAAGGCACAGATGTGATCCAATAATAAAAGTTCCTATTCTTCCACTTAACCTGCAGGGTGAAAGTAAGCAAGTCATCACTTAATCCCCTGGAGCTTCAGTTTTTCAAACCTTAAAACATGTGCCTAACAATGCTCCACCCTGCGGGGCCACTGGGAATGAGGTGACGTGTGTGGCGCAGCTTCTGACCCTTGAGGGCATCCCCACTGTCCGTCCTCTACAAGTGCTAGGAACTCTCGCAGGATGTGAAGCACATGGCGTATCTGCTAGGACTTTAACATAATAGTTTTTGGGTGCTCAACGGCCCTTTCCTCCCTGATTTTTTGCTCATTTGACACAAGTTTTCCATTTAGGCTGCCAGGAGTCTCTAGAAACGCAGGCGGAGTGTTATTTCAGTTTCCAAGTCATTAAAGCACCAGCAAAGGAGAGCAGACGCCACAACTCTCCCCCACTCACAGCAACTGCGCCCTGTTTACGAGGAGTGCACGTCTCCCCTACAACCAGAGTGGGAGAAGGGACAGAACTCCTGGGCAGAAAACAGTAGTAAGAGCTGACCAAAGTCCATATTCACCCATAAAAGATCCTCTGCCCTCTGTTTTTCTGTTCTGTACTATCCTCTCCTTGTTTGGCCTTCTTTCCAAAGTCCTCTGACCCATCTCTCCAGTCCGGAATGGCACCAAGAAATATTCCCGCCATTTCGCCTTCTCCCTAGTTACCGGTGTTCCCAAGCCCAGCTGAGGCCATCAGAAACGTACAAATGGGACAGTCCTAGCACAGACCCCAAAATTACCTTGACTCCCCATCCAGCAATGAGAATTTCCAAGATATATTTATTCTGGAGCAAAACTTAGCAACCTACATTCAGGCTCCGTGTCAAACACTACAACAGCCATCCGCTGATTTTTCCCTTACACGTCCCTTCAGGGAGTGGAGGATCCAAAATGAATCACTCAGGAGGTGGAGCTCTATCTCTGCTACGGGCTGAGGACGAAAACGGTTTCAGATAACTGATTCAATGTTTACATTCCCCAAATCTGTAACTGCAGAACCGGGAATGGCTTCTCTGCAGGGACAAAGTTTACCTGATGAGTTTGGTGGAATGGCGAAAACTCTCAACGAGGAGTTAGCCGACCGGGGTCCCGAAGGAGGCACAACGGTGCAAGCACATTCTAACCGCTCAAGCAGTCACTGCTCAGAGCAAGGTGAGCAGTGTATTTTGCGGTCTTCTACCTCCCCTGGGAGCAGAGAGATGCCCCTTCCCTCCGGCATCCTCCACCTCTATCCAGCCCCGCCAGTACCTCAGAAATCTTGATGACCCGTTCTATGCATGGAAACTCGGTTCCCAATCAGCACCCAACCTGAAGGCAAGCGCCGCCTGCTCTTTATGACTCTGCCATACAAAGCAGCGGTGATGAGTCTACCCGGGGAAACACCCCAGGTGAGATGACAGCTGAATATCCACGGCTCCGGATGGATCTCCGTCTGCCAGATTTCTCACGCACTCTTCCTGGCTCTGCTAACAGGCCAGCTGGGTGAACTGGATGGAGCATTTTATCTTGGGTGTGCTCCCCTCTACCTCTCCAGATTTTAAAACAGAATCACAGAAATGTTAGGCTAAAGGGGATCTTAGAAACCATCTAATTGGCAACTTTTTAAAAAAATTTGTTTGTTTATTTATTTTGGCTGCATTGGGTCTTCGTTGCTGTGTGAGGGCTTTCTCTAGTTGCAGCGAGCGGGGGCTACTCTTTGTTGTGGCGTGCGGGCTCTAGGCATACGGGCTTCAGTAGTTGCAGCGTGTGGGCTCAGTAGTTGCGGCTCGTGGGCTTAGTTGCTCCGCGGCATGTGGGATCTTCCCGGACCAGGGCTCAAACCCGTGTCCCCTGCATTGGCAGGTGGATTCTTAACCACTGCGCCACCAGGGAAGTCCTCTTTTTTCTTTAATGAGGAAAACTGAGGCCCAGACTTATCCATAACTAATTAAAACTTACCATATAACTAAACAGCAAATGAGCCAGGACCAGAAAACAAATCTATTTATTATACAGTTTAGCGCTTTCCAACTGCTTACAGTTTAACTGTACGTCAAAAGTGAAGAATGGGACTGAATTTACTTTTTTAAAAAATACAATTTAAAATAAAACTGTATATTAGAATTAACAATGGCATCATTAAGAATACTTACACGGTTGACCCGTGAACGATATGGGTTTGAACTGTGTGAGTCCACTTATACACAGATTTTTTTCAATAAATACATATTTTGTACTGTAAGTGTATTTTCTTTTCCTTATGATTTTCTTGATAGCATTTTCTTTTCTCTAGCTTACTTTCTGGGCCGACTGTGGACCAGACACTGCATGTGTGGCTTTTGGGAAAGCATCACAACAGCTCCTTGAGATGGGCACTATTATCCCAGCTTTACAGATAAATAAACCAAGGCTCAGAAGGTTAAGTGACTTGTCCTAGATCCTGGGCGCTAAATAACAGAGAAGGACACAGAACAAAACATGTTTTGCTTCCTGTGACCAAACAATCTCTAGAGAATGTTAACCAACCCAAACTAAAAGAAAATTAATTTCGAAGGACTTGGAGAACAACTTGCTAGCTCACAAAATCAGACAGGGGCAGGAAGTCTCTTCTTCCAGGTTGGGCAAATTATGGACAGTTCTACCTCCTACCAAATTCTGAAATCTCCTGTCCCCCTGCATTACAGACTCTATTCTCACAAACACTATCACTGACGGGTGGATTTCTCAAAAACGGTAGAGGCTTTTTCAGAGTTTCTCTGGTTGATGGTTTCCTGGACCCCTTCAGAAGATCTGCAAGGTGCCATTACCTATTGTCTGATCATCGATGTTTCACAGATGTCTATAGCTGCTGCCTCTGCAGGACCCTGGCTGGCTTCATGTAACAAGAGACTAATCCCTCCACTTTGTACACAGAAGTAGGGGAGATTCTGAGACGTCTTCAATGGATGTCGTGCACGCTGTCCACTTCTACCTCAATGGCACAAGAAATTCAAGAAGCCTTTCACCAAAGTCAAAGATGATTAAAGCAGAGTGTCCCTATATTCCAAAGAAGAGTTAAAGAATTTTTTTTTTTTTTTTTTTAAAACATCATCCACATGTTCATTGACAAAGGCTGAGAAAAGTATCCTCCCTTTCTCAGAGCAGAAGCAGCCAATTCACGTAAACCTTCCCCCAAGCTGAGTTATAAGATGGCCTGGGTGAAATCCGTAACATTTGGCCACGGGTTTCCGCCAATAACACAATGCACATGGCTTCCAGAGGTGTGGGGGAGAGCCCGAGTCCAAACTGCAAACAGCACAAATGGACAAGTCATGATGGGAAAGCAGCAAGATTTAAGGGATTTGGAGGAGACAAAGCCTCCATCAACCTAAGTATTTCACCTGCAAGAGGGCAGTGCTGCCTTTCTTTCTTTCTTTCTTTCTTTCTTTCTTTCTTTTTTTTTTTTTGGCGGTACGCGGGCCTCTCACTGTTGTGGCCTCTCCCGTTGCGGAGCACAGGCTCTGGACGTGCAGGCTCAGCCGCCATGGCTCACAGGCCTAGCTTCTCCGCGGCATGTGGGATCTTCCCAGACCGGGGCACGAACCTGTGTCCCCTGCATCGGCAGGCGGACTCTCAACCACTGCGCCACCAGGGAAGCCCCTGCCTTTTAACTTATATCCAAAGGGAGGTTTGAGGAAAAGAAGAACACAGTGTTTACGCGTCAACCAAAGCAGCTGGCCCATTTCTTCCCTGGGTTCCTGAGCTCTTATATCAGATGCCAGTGTGAATCAACGTGGAAAACCCCCAAATCCCTGCCTGCCCTACCCAGCTCAAGGGCAGCTCCTTCTTACAGGGTCACACTCTATGCTATCAACCACGGGCACAGCACATCACAGTACAAGGGAATTCCCAAAACAGTGCTGGGCCCTCTGGCACCTCCAAATACATCCCCAAAGCCTTCATAGCCTTTGGTGACAGTGAAGGACAAGGCAACATTTTACCAGTCTGTGATAAATTTGTAAATTTAACCTAAGACCTGTTGCAAAACTTCCAGGTGTCAGGACCCACCAGGCAGGGAGATGCCTAAAAGCGAGGTCCTTCCGGCCTCGATATCTAAGACCTAAGACTGACCCCCTTGTTGGGCTGTGAGTGGCAAAGAGGACCTTGGAAGTCCGACAGACAAGGATTTAAATCCTTCACTGCCACCTCCTAGCAATGGAGGTCTGGAAAAGTCCTTCACTTTCCAGAGCCTCATTTCCCTCATCTGTTAAATGAAACTAACAATAATACCTATCTTGCAGCGTTGTTTTGAGGACAATATCATAAAGGATGAAGAAACTAGTAGAGTTTGTGAGACATATTAAGTGCTCAATTAAACAACAGGTACTGTCACCATCCTCTTCCACAGAGTTCAGTTTCAGAGGGCACAGGACTCTAACATTCCCACATGGCATTACCACACACACACACACCCCTCCCCCCACTTCTGTGGTTAACATCACCTGAAGGCATGCAAGTGGGTAGCCATGGATCAAGAGCCTGAAAAATCAAACTGGGCACGGACGCCCCTTTTTCGCTCTTTTGAGCCAGAGGAAACCGATCTTTATGAGTGAAAACACCATTCCTCTCTCAACAGACAAGTTTCCTTAGAGAACATCTTGCCAACAAGACATTTTTCACAAGCTCAAAACCTTCTTTCCTTCCATCCTTAACTAAACGTTGAGTGCTACGTCTCAAGAAAGTTGGTGGCTGAGTAAGGAGCTTAAAGTCCTTCAATGAGCAAAAATAAAGAAAGGGAAGCAACAAGTTCCAATCCCAAGATATCTTTCTGAAAACCAGAGACTAAGCTCAAACATTGCACAGCACTATGAGGACCACCTTTCCCTCTACCGTCCAAAGCAGGCCCTGCCAGCAACACTACAACCACTGCCAACAACGCCCGTCACTGGGCGGTTACTCCATGGCAGGCTCGGACTTAAGGGCTCAGAAGGCATTAATAAAAACAATAGCTAAAACGTATTAAAACACTGCTCTAAGTGCTTTATATGCCACTGTCTCACCTCATCTTACAAACAGTCCCAGGAGGTAAGTCCTAGTGTTATTCTCAGATGCAGAAACTGCAACACCGTGAGGTTCCACAGGTAATGGCAGTGGGGCTGGGCTTCAAAGGCAGGTCTGACCCCAAAGCCTACCCCGTACTGCCGGCAGCCAGGCCACCTGCTGCCACCATGCTCCCTTCTCATCCTAAGGATCACAGAAGCCACCTCTTTGTTTTCAAGTCTCCAAAAGAAGAGGAACTTAATGTACATTTTTGCATAGCTGAGCAGCAAGGGAGGGACAGCTCTCTAGTTAACAGTACAGGTTTGAGAGAGAGGTCTGCATTCAAATCCTGACTCTGCCAGGTTTTAGCAGTGTGACCCTGGACAAGTAACTAAACTCTTCTGAGCCTCAGGTCTCCCCATCTGTAAAACAAGGGTAATTAGGGCTTCCCTGGTGGCGCAGTGGTTGAGAGTCCGCCTGCCAATGCAGGGGACACGGGTTCGTGCCCTGGTCCGGGAAGATCCCACATGCCGTGGAGCGGCTGGGCCCGTGAGCCACGGCCGCTGAGCCTGCACGTCCGGAGCCTGTGCTCACAACGGGAGAGGCCACAACAGTGAGAGGCCCGCGTACCGCAAAAAACAAACAAACAAGGGTAATTAAACAGCACATGCTTCATAGTGTTATTTTAAAGATCAAGTGGGGTTCATGCTCATAGAGCACTTAGCACATACCTGGGACATAGCCACTGCATACATTTTACATGTTAAGTCAACAGAGAAGACGAAGGGGAAAAAGGTAGAAGGATATAACCTAAAATTTCAAAATAAAGGCTTCTCTGGCCTTCTGCCAAACTCTAGAAAACAGTGCTGGGCTGTGTGCATCCAGGCACGGCACCAGCAAGTTCTTGGGCCCACAGAGCCTGATGGGTTGGTGGTTTGATCAAAGGAGGGCTAGACCAGGCTCAGTGATTTGGGCTGAGTCTATTTCCACATGCACGTCTACAGAGCCTAAGTTCAAGGATGGCTTACATGATAATTCTTTATGAATCTGAACACTCAGTTTCTCAGAATAGTGTTTTTCTGTTCCATAGGAGATAAAACTGTAATCTCATCCAGATACAGAAATCCACTGACTGACTGCTTTCATTAAAAGCAGTCTTGGGACTTCCCTGGTGGCGCAGTGATTAGGAATCCGCCTGCCAATGCAGGGGACACAGGTTCGAGCCCTGGTCCGGGAAGATCCCACATTCCACGGAGCAACTAAGCCCGTGAGCCAGAACCACTGAGCCTGCACTCTAGAGCCTGTGAGCCACAACTACTGAGCCCGCATGCCTAGAGCCCGTGCTCTGTGGCAAGAGAAGCCACCACAGTGAGAAGCTCACGCACCGCAACGAAGAGTAGCCCCCGCTCGCCGCAACTAGAGAAAGTCTGCGCACAGCAACAAAGACCCAACGCAGCTAAAAATAAATAAATAAATAAATTTAAAAAGCAGTCTTGTAATTTGGAACCTTCACTGAGTAATAAGGTCTTCCATGAATATAAGAAATATCACTCTGCCTCAGGCCAGAGGCCCTCTCAGTGTGTTCTGAGGGCAGGATGGGGAGAAATTTGAGGACAAGGTGTTGAACGACTCAAGGGCTGGGATGTTATTACCCTAATCACCTCCAGCTCGGACATTCCTCACCTACAGAGGAAAACTGCAGTCAGAACCACGCAGCACGCCACTGAGCCCCAGGACACATACTTTCCTAAATAAGTTTTTGAGTGGGATGCTTGCTAATTTCCAATAAAGGAAATAAATGGTAATGTCAATTACTTCCTGTCTCTGGGTCACAGGAATAAATACAGACTGCAAAGTCAGCCGGCCAAAGACGCTCACACCCCTTCTGCACAGTCTGAAAGGCCTGATATGAAATGGAGAATCTGCAACTGGAAAAGCGATTTAGAAACAAAACACAATGGGCAGTGAAACTCGTCCCGGGTCCTGTCACAGCAAGACACCCTCCTAGGTTTCCAAAGCTAGGAAGGCATTCTCCCCGTGTTCCCACCAGCCCAGGGAAACCGAATAAACTGTTTACCAGGGACCTCAGCAAAGTAAGCCTCAACTCAGCAACGGGAGAGCTTCATGACACAAAGAGAAAACATCTTTGCTGTACTTTGCCAATTTTCTTATACTTAGCTCATAAGTTCTGTGACCAAAACGAATGGGAGGCACTGTTGGAGAGCTTACAAAAGCAAAGGGGGCTGTTTTGTTGGCTCCTGCCTCTCACATGAAGGTAGAAATCAATTCACTTTCCCCTCTAACCCTTGAATCCCAGGAGAACGCCAGTGGTTGGATGGCCTACGAATGCTCAGCTTTCCGGCTGTGCCCCAGACAGGGATCCATCCATCCAAGTATTGTTCTTACCTCCCACCTCCTCCTCCATCAGGGGAGGGGACTCGGCACATGGTTCCGAGGTCACACTCCTCACTTCAAGGATCGTGGGAATGCTTACGGAAACACTTGTTCCAGCTCTGCCAGCTGGATTGCTGCTTCTTAAGAGCCTGGAAAGCTAGGGAGTGCAGGACCAGACGCAGGAGGAAGGGGAGTGCAGGGAGGCAGATGTTACATGTTATCATAAAACAACCAGAAACGATCAAATTGTGCACACTTTACATATGTGCCACTGAGAGTGCTTCAGTGAGACCTCAGGAAAGGTGGGGGAGAAAAGAAGAGAAACAAGAGAGCTGGCCACTCTTCCTCCACCTCAAAAGTGTACTGCTGCCCGACAGCTTAGGGAATGCGGGTTTTAATGAGAAAATTCAATCAGGAAGGAAACTTATGGAAACCCAGAGCATGCTGAGTGAAAGAGGAGGTTTTCCCAAGGTCTCAGCACCGAGGTGCTCTGGGAGATGATCCCAGAGGCTTCCCACGCCCTCTGCGGAATCCGGGGCCCCGTCCAAGCTTAACATGCGGAACTAGAACCCAGACCAGATCTGCCCTACCTCTTTCCGTTTCCCTGTGCGGCTTCCCTAGTGAGCCTCAGCACAGGAGCAAGGGGGCCAGGGAGAGCCCAGGATAGGATCTCAGCTCTCAGACACACTGAGCTTTTCAAAGAAGTCAGTACACAGACAGGTCCCCACCAGAGGCTGACAGGCCCTGAGTAGCCTTCAAGGTCACCAGCAAGGGCTGCCCACCCTCCTTCTGGCTTCCGTTGTAACCAACGGCAGGCCACTGGTCAGTGCTGGGATGTCCTGTGAAGGGGGGAAATGGCTTAGCTGATTCTCATAGGAAGATTAAATCCAGAGCAAGGGGGCAGGGGTAGGAATCCATTTCCAATCAGTGATGGAAAACAGATTTCCTCATTGGCCAGGATTCTTTCTTGCAGGATGTAAAAATCAGTGGGTTCCACCCAAGACCACAGAAGTCCAAGGAGGTATGGAGTGTGGTGGCACACGCTGGATAAGAGGCGAGCCCATCAGAGAGACAGGAAACAACATGCCCCTTGGAAGTATTCGCAAAGCTCCCACAGTGGAAAGGCGAGGTAAAGTACCCCGCTTCACGTAAATGTTCTACGTTACAGAAATAAAGGTCTTAACCACCACCTCCTCCCTGTAGAACGTAACCACGCACATTCGCATTAATATGGGAAAAGACCGTATCAACTAGTAAAGTCTTTGAGTTAAAGGTCTTTTGTTCTAAAAGAATCCAGAATTTCAGAGTGTTACTGACCTCAGAGGCCCACTTCCCCCTTAGGAAATCCCTAAAGGACTGGGTCTCTTAGCCTCTGCTTGATCGTCACCAGAGGGGGAAAACTCCCCACGTTCCAAGGCAGCCTGTTTCCACACGGCGCTGGATGAACTTCTGCAACTCACCCGCTGTCCATTCTTCTGTCCTCTAGGGCCATCCAAAGATGTACAAGTTCTTGGCCAAGCAACATCCCCTCAAATCCCTGAAGCATATCATCACACCCTTCCTCACCTGGCCACACACTCCTGGTTCTGCCTGTGCCCTGCATGTGACACAGTTCTGGGACCCCTCACCATCAGGTGTCCCTGGGGTTAATTCCACTGACTCGCTGAGTGTTTTACCGCATGCCACTCATCTTAGATCTTATTCCTGTTAGATTCAGCCGCTGGGGTTTGTTGCGTTTTTTGTTTTTGTTTTTGTTTTTGTTTTTGATGGAATCAAGGTCCTAACATCTAGTACTTTGGCAGTTTCTCCGGCTGCCGTTACACCCTCTGCCCAGGCATAAGAAAGCAGGACAGGGCTGGAGCACAGCCAGGCAGGGGTGGCTACCAAACGTTCCAACAGCTGAGGTAAAACACAACACACATTTACTAGCACACCCAATAAACTGCTTAGAAAGTACTTCGAGGTATAACCATTCAGAAAACACTTTAATACAAGATTCATTTGTAATGAATATTTGTTACAAATGATGCTGGGAAAGGTGATGTAACAACAATTTGCTCTCTTACACAGATCAAGCATTTCTCCTGAAATGCAACCCTGGCAGCTCAGTCCAACCTTTCCTCACAGTGAAAGGGTAAATCTCAGTTTAGCCTAAGGCCGACTGCTCTGGACGGCAACCACTGGATCCGAAGCCACGTTGCTGGGACGTGTGGATTGTACCCCAGTGAACAAGGTAAGAAGGAAATGTCTGCAGACACCCAAGCTGAGGTCCCCCAAGCAGAGTGACTCAGAATTAGTGTCTGGATAGCTATCACTGTATCCAACTCTACTCATTTACTCTAGTTCATCCTTAAGACAGACTATTACATTAAAACCATGCTTTCCAAGAATAATGAAATTAGAAAATACACATAATAATACTCAGGGCTGAAAACTCTGAAAGAGTGAATCCCAGTTAGTTTGTTGTGCATTTCTTGGCTGTGCACTTGTGCTAAGCCTGGTGTCTACCCCTTCACAGCCTTCAGAGGGTGGGGACACATGGCACATTGGTGGCCTCAGCATACCAGGAGTTAATCTGCTTGAGGACTTTCCTTGGAAGTGGAGTGAGTGCAGGAGGTATACTTGGGAGCACTACCTTTCTCTCTGGGACTCAGCTTTGTTATCCGCCCAGCTCAGGGAGAGAAGGGTTTCAAGGCAGAAACAGAAGGCCCTGTCGGCCCAGTGGGAGTGGGGTACAGCACATCCATTTAACTTCATCCCCTGAGTACCGACCACGGATATAAAGAACGAGCCACTGATGGAGGGTGGTGATGGGCGTGCTCAACCCTTCTGTACAACTGGCACCCAGTGTGTCACCAACTCACTCAAACGGCAGAGGACCACATCAGACCCTCCCCAGGCTCCAAAGAGGCAGAGGCAACGATGATGATTCTGGGCGGGGGGTGGCCAGAGCAGAAGGTACAGACAGCCGCAGCCCTGAGGCATCCACAGGGCCCCTTCAGAATCATCACTATGGGTGTTTCCAGATCGTGGAATTATAGAGGGCTTCATATACCTTTAAGCTTTGTCTGTGATTTCCAATTGTAATGGGCATGCGTTACTTTTTTTAATCATAAAAGGGGCTGAAAAGTATATAAACTGACAATTTTCAAAAAAACAAAAGCCAGTGATCACTCTGGCCGATGAGACCTTGGTACAGTGTGTAGGAGAATTCTGTTCTCAGAATGGAGAGGCCCAGTCTGCTCATTACAATAAAACCAGACGATCTGATTCAAACTAATTTAAGCTGGGAGAGGGTAGAGTGGGTGGGTATAGATGAAACAAGATTGGCCATGGCAACAGGTAAGTGGGGTTCATTATATTATATGCTTGAAATTTTCCATAATAAAAAGTTTTTTAAAAATTTAAATCGGGCACCACTCCCTTGCGTGAAGTCCCAGGTGCCACCTAAGCCAGGCTCTTGCAGACTTCAAGGCCTGTTTGAGTCTAATGGTTGCCAGACATTAGGCAACTGCCTCTCGCTTGCACTTGGTCCAGGGAAGCCCTCCTAAAGGAGCAAAAGGAAACCCTACATGAAGCTTTGCAACAGAACAGGAGCTTCAAGGACCGAAAACACCAAAGGGTCCTCAAAAATCACCAAAACCCCTTCAACTTGGAAAGCTGCGTTTTCACAGGTTTCCTGTAAAGATGCCACCAGACACTCCAGAATCTGCAACTCTGGTTTGTTTTCAGGAAAGTTCCATTGCTTCTGGCTTTAGTTTGGCTGCCATAAAAATACAGCTCCTTCGTGCTGGGGTAACTAACTCCACACCAACTGCACTAAAAGAAGGCTTCGTCATTTGCATTCACCCACCCCACCAGTGTTCAGATGGGTGAACACGCAGCCTTCTAGCAGTGGTTTGATTTCATACCTTCCCCCTCCCAAACACTTAAAAATAATAATTATACCCTCCTATACAATGAGCATGTCTTACTTTTATCAAAGGATTTTTAAAAATCCATTCCTTATTTTAAAATAAACAAGATACTGTATAACAGAACCACACAACCATCGCCCAACTCAGGGCCCAGCTGTGAGAGATAGAAGGTTACCCACAGGTTGGGACTTCCATGGTGGCGCAGTGGATAAGACTCCGCTCTCCCAATGCAGGGGGCCCAGGTTCGTTCCCTGGTCAGGGAACTACATCCCACATGCATGCCACAACTAAGAGTTCTCATGCTGCAACTAAGGAACCCGCCTGCCACAACTAAGGAGCCCGCCTGCCGCAACTAAGACCCAGTGCAACCAAATAAATACATATTTTAAAAAAAAAAGGTTACCCAGGTCAATTTCTGGTCCATGGCTGCCTTTAAAACCTTCGTGAGCCAAAAATTCAAGTAATAATTTTGATGGGAATATGAGTGCCTCCTGTGTGCCCAGCACTTCACAAATGAGGAAACTGAAGCGCAGAGAGGCTAGGTCACCTGACCAAAACCACACAGTGGACGCATGGTGCCCACAGCGTTGGGTGTGCACCAGACACGGTGTTCCTTGTTAAGGAAGACACCAAACCTCCAAGGCAGTTCATGCTTCTTACCCTCTGTGAGCCCAGAGGGAAGGCGATGAAAGTTACAGACCCTCTCCCTACAGAAATGCACATACATACAAAAGTTTGAATAAGATATCTGGTGGATTCACAGATCCCTCTCATGCCCCAAACATCCCAGGTTTAAAACCTCTGTTCAGATTCTGAAGAACTTCTGCAAGCAAGGGGGTGGGGCGTGGGGGGGGAGGATAGGGCATGCGGAATGCATACTGGCCTCGACCTCCCCCTCCTTTAGTTGTGTGTCCCCTGAGGCTGCCCCTTCTGGGTTTTTTGTTGTTGCTGTTGTTTTGTTTTTTGGGATCTTAGTTCCCAGGGATTGAACCTGGGCCCTCGGCAGTGAAAGTGCAGAGTCCTAACCACTGGACTGCCAGGGAATTCTGGCCCCTTCTGTTTCCGTGCTGCCACCTCCCCACCCTTTGGCAACTCTGGCTTGAATGTGATCAAAAATCTCTTTGGACCCTCTTAAAACAACCAAAACATTCGCTGAAAACCAAGGATCAACAAAAAAGGACTATTTACAGAAAACACAGTGTGCCTAAACACTGTCCAGACTGCAAGATTTTGTTGAGATAAAGGACATCCTGGCTCCTAAGGGCACCGCCATCGTCAGGAGCCCTGGTTTGGCTCTTCACTTATCTTCCTGCCACTTCCGTCCTGTACTGCAACCTGACATAAAGGAGCCATCTCCAGGAAATCCTGGGGTCAAAGTAAGTCATTTCAAGGAGTAGAAATTCAGAGAAGAATTCTAGAAAGCGATTTTGCAAAAACAGTTCCAAACTGGGAGAAAAAATATTTTCTTCAGGTACAAACCCCCTGGCCCAGAATTCTGCAGAGGTCTTACACAAAGCTTTTACAAAGACATTCATTTCAGCACTCTTTATAGTAGCAAAAAGTGAAAACAACCTTAATGCCCAGTGTTAAGTAAATTATGGTACAACCATTAAGATGAACCACTTAAAGGGACTTCCCTGGCTGTCCAGTGGTTAAGTGGTTAAGACTCCGCACTTCCACTGCAGGGGGCACAGGTTCCATCCCTGGTCAGTGAACTAAGATCCTGCACGCCATGCAAAGCAGCCAAAAAAAAAGATGAACCACTTAAAATCATTAACAGGAAGTTTGCAAAGGTGTTTTAAGTTAGGTGGGGAAAAGACTTCTGTGATGCCAATGAGAAAAATCAGGATGCAAAATTTTAAATATGAAAGCTATATTTTAAAAATATGCTCAGAGGGCTTCCCTGGTGGTACAGTGGTTGGGAGTCCGCCTGCCAATGCGGGGTACGCGGGTTCGTGCCCCGGTCCGGGAGGAATAAATCAGAAACTAACACACCATTGTAAAGCAATTATACTCCAATAAAAATGTAAAAAAAAAAAAAAAAAGAGAAAACCAAAAAAAAAAAAAAAAAAAAAAAAAAAAAAAAAAGGCTCAGAGAAGACTGAAAAAGAAAAACACAAAAAAGTAAAAGTGGTTTTATCCAGGAAAGGGGGAATTTGAGTGACTCTTATTTTTTCATCCTCCTTATACTTTTTGGCACTGTCCACAAATGAAACATACACCTTTTCCCGACTGTAAATATAATACTAGCTTGCTGTAAAAAATTCAAGCATTACAGAAAATAAAAAGTCCTCCTATAATCCCACCACCTAGAGGTAATTACTCCCCAAAGGTAACTACTAATGATAATTTGGCTTCTGCTCTTCCAGATGTTTTCCAACAAGCATTATTTTTAAAATCAAATAATTTCCTTAAAAAAACCCAAAAACCAAAAAACAACAATCCACAGCTTCCCTGGTGGCGCAGTGGTTAAGAATCCGCCTGCCAATACAGGGGACACGGGTTCGATCCCCGGTCCCGGAAGATCCTACATGCCGCAGAGCACCTAAGCCCGTGCGCCACAACTACTGAGCCTGCGCTCTAGAGCCCGCGAGCCACAATTACTGAAGCCCGTGTGCCTACAGCCTGTGCTCTACAACAAGAGAAGCCACCGCAATGAGAAGCCCGTGCACCGCAGCGAAGATCTAATGCAGCCAAACATAAATAAATAAAACAATTAAAAAAAAATCCATGTGACACCATATGTATGAAATGTCCAGAAAGAAAGATTTGTGGTTGCAGGGCTGGGAACCGGGAGTAACCGCACATGGGTGGGAGGGATCTTTTTGGGGCGATAAAGGTGTTGTCAAACCAGATTGTGGGGATGGCTCCATAACTCTAAATTTACTAAAAAAAAAAAAAAATCACAAAATTGAAACACATACTTAAAAACAGGGAGTTTTATGATATGTTAAGTCACACCTCTACAAAGCAGTTGGGAAAAAAACCCCAAACACCACACACGGCGCCAGTTCTGGAGGAGCTGGCAGTGCTGGCTGCCGCACCTCCACCCGCGGCTCTGTTCCCTGCTTCTCTCAAGAGCACATGGCAAGACCATGTGGTAGGAAGAGAGGAAGCTGGCAGCCTCTCAGAATCACTGGACAGACAGCCTACTCGGAGAGGCTCAGCAGATAATGGGGGGCGGGGGAGGGGGTAGGAGGGAGAAGGTCAGTTCCAGTGTACCTAGAACGCAGAAAAGCATGGTCCTGAAAAGCCATTCACAAGGCTCAGGCTGAGCTGCCACACTCGCCTCAAAGACAAGTGGCCGGGGAGACAGAGCACTGGCCCAAATGCCTCACGGAGCTCAGGATGCCGCTGTGCAGGAAAACTGAGAACACTACTCTCGTTCAACAGAAACTTTAAAGCCGCCCCCGACAGGATGTCACTCCTTGGAAGTCCTCAAAGGTGAAAAGAAATGGGCCAAAGTTAAAAATGAGTAATATGACAATAAGCCGTCTGCAAGAGGTGAGTGGAAGATTACTCATTACATAAAAGGCACAAGGACTACAGACTAGAAAAGCAACTGGGATGCCTGAAAGGTTGCAGGAGAGGACGATTCTCTTAGAAAGTTAACTGGCGACTATGTATGCAAAGCTTTTATACTATTCATACCCTCTTAGGAATCTAACCTAAGAAATCACTCACATTTATGCACAAATATGCCCACCATTTTGAAGAGCATTTAGGGACTTAAATAATTAGTTCCCACTCCAGCAACCTCATTAATCCACAAAGCCCAGAGGTAAAAACTCCCAAACTTTTCCTCTCTGAACCACGAATCAAAACCTGGGGCAGGGCTTCCCTGGTGGCGCAGTGGTTGAGAGTCCACCTGCCGATGCCGGGGACACGGGTTCGTGCCATGGTCCGGGGGAAGATCCCACATGCCGCGGAGCGCCTGGGCCCGTGAGCCATGGCCGCTGAGCCTGTGTGTCCGGAGCCTGTGCTCCGCAACGGGAGGGGCCGCAGCAACAAAAACAAAAACAAAACAAAACAAAACCTGGGGCAGTTGTGACAATGTGGACCAAAGAAAGATGCAAAGTGTCTCACCTTCTCTTACCTATGCTCTGTATCCTTCATTCAACTGCAAATGATTCACATTAGGAGTTGCCTGGTGGCCTGACCAACTTTACTCCCTAGTCTGCAACAGCTGTTGTCAGCCAACACATGGGGGGTGGGTGAGGGCGGGGGTGTGGGACGATTGTTTTCAGGGTCTGCCAGTTTGGCCTTGCTCACATCCAAAAATCTCTCCTACCTGTGTGCCGTGTGGATTCCAGTAACTCTGCTGTTTACTTTCCCTGCAGTCTCCCTTCACCACAACAGTGAAAGTTTCCACCCTCATGGCCACTCAGCCACCTGTTGCTCCTCTTCTTTCATCAGATCTGACACTTCTCTAGGTTCTGGGTCACATCTTCTGGGCTGGCCAGGGCCCAGATGGGAGAGCCCTGTATCCTGGAATCATCTGGGCTCTGGAGGAGATGATGGTTACAAGCCACCATCTGCAGCTGGAGAGGCCGGGGCAGCGGAAGGATGACAGGACACAGGACGCTGCTCCAGGCCCCGGCCCGGGGTCCCTCCTGACTTCTCCATCTGGCTTCCGTCTGGCCCAAGCAGCTGGCCAGGTGGTTTTCGTTTGCAGATGAAGTCCCAGCAGCTCCGCGGCCACAAGCCCCGACCCTCGAGTGGCCATAAAGCTGACAGGCACGTAAAGCTGACAGGCACGAAGTGCACCTGTGTATCACCAAGTGGGACTGGAAGGCCACACGTCCCAAGGCCGGAACCCGGGGTAAAAGAACAAAGTGGGGTCTAGGTGCTTGAAAATTCTGACGACAGCCAAGAAAAAGAAATGCACTGGTGTGACAAGAGGTGACTCAAAGCCTGGCCCTGGAGCTGTGGACACAGGGAGAGGATTTCAAAACGGCCCCACTGCGTCTCACACTGAAGACGCTAGGAAATCGGACCTTGTCTTGGAGCCATTTTTCCCACAAGCCCAAGAGAACGAAGGAATAAGCAGGTCTTCAATGTTAATTGTGACATACCTACACAATGTGATGTTAGGAAACAGCTAAAATCAGGCTTAAAAAGAAAAGGTGATGATCTACAAAAAAGGTGATTACAAGTTACACTGACCAAGGGTTTTCTGTGGGTGGCACCCTGTTCTAAGTGCTTTATTTACATGTGTTAACTCATTCAGTTCTCACAAACATGCCTATAAGACAGCTTCTGTTATTAATCCTATCTCATAGATGAGAGGACTGAGGAACAGAGAGGTCAAGGAACTTGTGAAGGATCACAAAGCTAGTAAGTGGCAGGGCATGGCTCCAGAAGCCATGTTCCTGACTACATGCAATACTGCCACTCACAATATAATACAGACATAGTAGTAACTATGTATATACCCTCCAAAAATTACATTATAATAAAAGACCAGAGAGAAATACTCCAAAATAACAAATGTTTTGTCTAAGTAATGGGATTAAGGTGATTTTATTTTGTACTTTGCTATTTTTCTAATTTCCTACAATTTACAAAATCAGAAGGAGACCATAACTATTATCATTTATATGTTCTTTAAAAAAAAGGGGGGGGCTTCCCTGGTGGCACAGTGGTTGAGGGTCCACCTGCCGATTCAGGGGACACGGGTTCAGGCCCCGGTCCGGGAAGATGCCACGTGCCGCGGAGCGGCTGGGCCCGTGAGCCATGGCCGCTGAGCCTGCGCGTCCGGAGCCTGTGCTCCGCAATGGGAGATGCCACAACAGTGAGAGGCCCGCGTACCACAAAAAAATAAATAAATAAATAAAAGATACTCAGTGTGCCGGCACTAGGGATTGTCAGTAATCAGTGCCAGCAAGTCTAATGAAACCCTCACATGGTTACTTAACCACCCACCCCACCAGCGCACAAGTTTCTTAACTTGTGAAATGGGAGGACCACTCCCAACCTCAGAGACTTGTTCGGATGAAATCAGAGCACAGGTAGAGCTCCTGGCACAGAACCCGGCATAATAGCATTACATCCTTTCCAGGGGGCCCAAAACGTTATTCACAATAAGAACAGCTGCCACTTCTTGATGGCCGCCCTACCAGGCGTGTAACAAACCTCGAGTCAACTTTTCCTAACTCCATGGTGGATGAAGGGAAGAAAATGAGGTCCAGGAGCTTGCCCAGAGCTATGGTGCCTGGAAGAGGCTGACCAAGATTCAAGTCATGTTTGCCCACCTCCAGGGCCCACACCCCTTCCAGGGCAAGTTCCAGCTGGAGACGGACAGGCTACCACAATCTTGGGGCTTCTCATCACCACCCTCCTCTCTGGGCTGCTCCCTTTCTTTCCAACGATTTCAGACTCCTTAGGGTCCAGGGAGGAGACTGCACACCTCATGTTGAAATGAGTACAAAGCGGTTCTCAGTATCTTTGTTCCCACTCGAAACCTAATCCCCCTGGTTCCATTATCCCCCAGCTGTCCTTAACTCAGTCCAAGTTCACAGACAGCTTGATGCTGACGGTCTTGGGAGCAAGCTTTGGCCCTCGCTTCTTAAAGCCGTACCTCGGAGCAGTCTATTTTTCAGCACTGAATTCAGGAAGGAAGACTTGGTTGCCATTTTGGTACTCTCCAGGTCAGAGTGGTGTGGTGATTTTTTTTTTTTTTTTTTTTTTGGCCACACTGTGCAGCCTGTGGGAACTTAGTTCCCCAACCAGGGATCGAACCCACATCCCCTGCAGTGGAAGCGCAGAGTCTTAACCACTGGACTGCCAGGGAAGTCCTGTGGTGGTCTTTTAATATGCACCTGGCCCACGGACACTGGCCCTACCCAGGTCTCCCAATCAGGACAAAAAGCTCAACCTCAGGAGGCTCAGATGGGTAACAGTGACGACATCACTGTGGATGACGGTCTGGACCAGTGGAGAACATGTGCCCATTTGCAAAACTGGACAATGGAGCACTTCCCAAGAGGCGCCCTCAGAGGCTGATAGTAAGCCAGGCCACAGCACAACCACGCTCTGCTGCTGCTTCCTGACCCGTTGGTGTGGGGGGGGGAGGGGGAAGGGGGGAAGGGGGGGCCTGCTTTAGGAAACCAAACCGATGAGCGTTCTAGTCCTTCCCCCAACCTCCCCAACAGACCTCCTACCAGGGCTGACCACATGTGGCAGAAGAATTTTTCTTCTTAAAAAAATTTTTTTAAGTTCATTATATCGACCCTTAGGGTTTGTCTGATACACAAAAAGTCAACGTTACTGACTATACACTTCTGGAGTGTTTCTACGGTCTAAGAGCAAAGGCCACCCGACAGGATCATCCACCTTGAAGCAGGAGGAGGGAGAGCACTTGGAGATGCTCAAAGTTCACCCTGTCATTTCACAAACAAGAACACTGAATGCAAAAAAAGGCAAGCTGGCCCAAGACCCCTTGGAAGCAAAAACCCTTAAAGACTATCCTTTTACACCTTTGCAATATCAGCTGATATTTAGGCTTGTGTTGGGAAATCTTGCACATCTGAAGGATAAAGGGGCCAGGGAGGGAAAGTACCTAAAATGCAGACACTCGCCATGTTTGTTTTGGAAAAGACCAGTCAGGAGTCCACAAGAGGTTATGAAAAACCCCCCCGACACCACCACCAAATGCCTGTCTTTGGAATAATAGTAAGGGACGTTTATTATTTGTAAGAATTATCTTTGCTGCTACACGACTCATTCCTGCATGCTAGGAACGCTCTCATCTGGTGCCATGGAGAGACTGCTGAATTATAAAGCTTGTAAAAGTTATCATTGTCCTATAGGTGTCACACTGCAGTGCAAACCGATACACAGCAAATCAGCCATGTGGAGGAACTGTCAACTGTGCCTCTCATCATTACCAGCTGTTCCTATTTTACTTGAAGACCTTAACAACACTTTCATCCAAGAGCTCATCAACCTCAGCAGGTGAACTGCTCAGAAATGCCCAGAGTCAGCACGAGTTCCCAAGAAGAACCCACCACGGGTTCTGGGCGCTGGTTCTTGGCAGGGGAGTGGATCAAGGAAGGAGAGTGGTGGGGGCAGAGGCAGAAACAGGAAAGGAACAGGGAAACGAAGACCACAGGTGAGAGGAAAAGAACGTCCTGACCCAGAGGGCACACACGAAGCCTTGGAGAGCGCAGGTGAACAAACCTATGAATGGTAACTATAAAAGCCTTTTTTTTTCCCAACTCCCAACTAATACGTGGTGGAAGGATGGAGAGGACCATATGATACCAGACAAAATAATATCCCACCCTGCATGTGCATAGCACCGAAGAGCCTGCAGAGCGCTCCCAGCTAAGGTCCTGGACCCTCAGACAAAGCTGTAAGGTAGGTAACACCAGCCCGGCTTACAGAAAAGGGGCAGAGGCTCTGGGGCGGGGTGGGGAGACAGCGCTCCCAGTGTCACACAGCTGCTCAGTGACAAGGCTGTGGCTAGAAGTGAGCGCTTCTGCACAGGACAGTTTGGAAATACTAGCGAGTGATGCTCGCTCAGTCCAATTACTGTTGCCTCCACCTCTGTGGATGACTCAAAAGTGCCTCAGCCTCGATTTACGTAAAGCGAACCTCAGGGTTTTCCTCTACCAAAACCTGTAATTATCATATAAATAATAGCCTAACATTTACTGAGCATTTTTTACTATGTGTCAGTAATAACATGATGAAGCATTTTAACTTATTATTTACTATAATTATTCTTTTACTATTATTTCTCTCCATCCCCAATACCAAGCCCACCCCACCCCCACCCAAGCCACCATCAGGTCTCACCTGCTCTACCTGTTGTCCCCTGATGGACCCACACCTGTGCCAGCCCCCTCCCTTCTCCACACCTGGTTCAGAGAAAGCTTTTCCAGACTCAAACTCAAACTCACCCCTCACTGCTTACACCCTTCAAGGGCTCCCAAGATAAAGACAGACCCGCCCATCTCTTCATTCTTGTTTTGGGGCCCTCACACTCACTACGCTCCTTCCTGCCTCAGGGCTTTGCACGTGCTGTTCCTTCTGCCCGCTGCTATTCCCTCAGCTCAAGCCTAGCCCTTCCGGCCCGTCCCTCTGTCCCGCGGCAGCATGCCTCCCTCTGGGCACGGCCACTATCTGGCTGGTGTCCACCTCCCCCACCAGGCTATAGGCTCAGGAGAACGAGGGTGCTGTCCTTCTCAGCCACCTCTGTATCACCTGGGCCCGGCACAGCGTTTAACTCATGGGCAGTGAATAAATATTCGTGGGACAAATCAATGACTCTGCTATCTGCTTGAGCACCGAGAAGGGGAGGGGCTGCAAGCTGACTCCGGGGTCCTGGCAGGCCTTCCACCACGTGGACGCAGCAGGGAGGCGCGGGAAGAACACTGCATGCGGAGTCTGCACGTGCAACTCGGGAGGCCTCATGGCGACGGTACCCGCAGGTGTCCGTCCCTCAACCCAGACAAACCCCAGGCGCCTCCTAATTGGAATCAATGTCCACCTCCAAGTCCTATGATTCCAAGCAAACCCCAATTCTGTCCGCCTCCACTATACCACCCTCTCTCTCACTGGACATCCTAACTGCTCTCCCTCTGTGTCTACCCTGGCCTCTCATCATCCTTTACCTGCACAGCACTCAGAATAACCTATTTTAACATAAGTAAGACCACAGTGTTCTCCTGCTTAAAACCCCATGGCTCCTTGTTACCATTAGAAGAAAGCCTGGTGCACGAGGCGGCCCTGTGTGATCCAGCCCTGCTGACCTGGCAACCTGACGTGGTGCTCTGCTCACTAGCAGACCCTTCTCCTCCACGCACTGCCCTGACCCCAGCTGCCCCCTCCTCAGGGGCCCTCGTGGCTGGCTCCCGCTCAGCAGCCCCCGCTCAGCTGCCCAGGGATGGGGCCTTCCCTGCCCTCCCAGCCCGCCCCTCCTCCGAGGTCCTAGCGCATGCCCTGCTCTGCTTCTTCACAGCCCTCATTACCGTCCATCCTCCTGCTAAGAAAGCGGGGCCTTGGTCTTGCCCACCCTGCCGGTGAACGCTGCCTCTCATGACGCTTACAGCAAACAATTCCCAAGTCCCTCCTGGGGACCAGGCAGTGAAAGAAGCCCTAGAGATGTATTAGCCCACCCCTCAAACAACAACCCTACTCCCCTTTTACAGATGAGGAGAGTGAGGAACAAAGGACATGCGGGACTCAAACCCAGGCAGCCAGTTCCAGCACCGCGCTGCTGGCCACCACCCCGGGCGCTGCCTCTCATGCATCCCCGGATCACAGGAGGGCAGGAACCTTGTGTCAACGGCACCTGCTCCCCAGGGCCCGGCCCTGTCATAGGACGTCCTGGATAAAAGCTTAGAAATAACCGAGGGATGGGGGAAGCCACACAAAGGACAGGCAAGGCCAGCAGCGCAGCTCCCTCTCACTCACACCTGCGAGGAGGCGGCAGCCCTTGGGGGCCACAAGGAACGAGGTACCAGCTGCTACAACGGACCCTCCAAAGAGCACGTCTGTCCTGTAAGGCTGCCTGTTTCACCCTAAAATAGCTACACTCTGGTCTTTAAAACCTCTTTTCCACAGAAAATGGACATTCGCTTTTCCAAGCAAATGACATTTGGAAGGGGTTTCCTACTGCTTTGATCTTGGAAAGTTACACACGATTACTAACAACTACTATTAATCGTCTTCTACATGTTACACATCTACACACCATCTTCACCCGATCCTTAGAACCCTGCGAGGCTCACACGATCATCCCAACCCACCAGGGAGGCTCAGTGACTGGAGGGAACCTGACCCAGGCCACACTGCAGGGGGGCCAGGAAATCCAGGCTGTCGGACTGCAAACTTTCGTTCTTTACCGTAAGAGCCGAAAGCTCCGAGAATGCAGTTCAGAAACGCGTCCCAGTTTTCTCCAGATGACCTGAAAGTACGCGTTCAAGTAGTAGAGCTTTGAGGCTGGAAGGCCCAGAGGCAGAACCACATCTGAGAGAAGCCCGGCTCTTCTAAGTGATGGCTGCGAGCGCCCCATCGCAGCTTAGAGCTCCCCAGGCAAGAAACCTCGGGTGTTAGCAGGAACCCTGGAGAAGAGATAAACTCCTGGTAAAGGGAAGGAGGAGGGGCTGAGAAGGTGAGTTCAAACTGTGAATTCAATTCAAGGAACCATCCTGCAAAGAGGAAGCCAAACTGCAGACCAAGCAAGTGCAGCGTGTCAGGAGAGCACTGAACACCACACTGCCAACCAAGAGCATGCAAGAGTCTGATGGCAGTCTCTCCCCATTTCTATTTTTTAGCTCAATAAATAAACTTTATTTTCTAAAAGAGGCCAACCTGGGGTGGGAGGAGGAGAAACAGAGGTGAGGGAGATTAAGAGGTGCAAACTTTCAGCTACAAAATAAACGAGTCACTGAAACTAAGGCAACACTGTAAATTAACTATATACTTCAATTTTTAAGAATCCTATAGCAAAAAAAAAAGAGTCAGAGGGAGGAAATGTAACAGCATGGAGAATATAGTCAATGTAGTCTGGTGACACATGACAACTGGACTTATCACTATCATGGTGATCATTCTGAAATTTACAGAAATATCAATTCACTGTGTTGTGCACCAGGAACTGACAAGAGTGTTGTAGGTCAGCTATACTCTTCAAAAACAATCTCACTCATGGAAAAAGAGATCAGATTTGTGGCTACCAGAGGCGGGGGTGAGGGAAGGTGGAATTAGACAAGGGTAGTCAATAGGTACAAACCTGCAGTTATAAGAAAATGTAAAACTGAGAAAAAAATTAAAAAGAAGCCAATTCAAGAAGGCCTCTGTTGGGCTTCCCTGGTGGCGCAGTGCTTGAGAGTCCGCCTGCCGATGCAGGAGACGCGGGTTCGTGCCCCGTTTCGGGAAGATCCCACATGCCGCGGAGCGGCTGGGCCCGTGAGCCATGGCCACTGAGCCTGCGCGTCCGGAGCCTGTGCTCCGCAAATGGGAGAGGCCACAACAGTGAGAGGCCCGCATAACGCACGAAAAAAAAAAAAAAAAAAAAAAAAAAAAAGAAGGCCTCTGCATGCCCACCTGATGAGAGGCCCAGATGAACAGGAATCCCTCCCTGATCCTCATGCTATAGCTTGGGCCCATTCGTTTTTCACACAGTTTAATTTATCCTGTAACACACTGGCGGTTTAGGACAAGCAGGACATCCACGCTATGTGCCCTTCTGTCTGTCATGGCCCTGCCACTTACTGGGTCTCTTCAGCCAGGTCAGTTCACTGATATCATCTACTTGCCACGATGGCCCTTTGGACTTGCAATCCAAAGGTCGCCGAGGAGCTTACAGAGAGAGAAGACATCAGCCCCAAGGCCCGAATGTGCTGCTCATCTTAAATCCTTCCCAAAGGACTGGCAGACGCAGAGGTCCACAGCCACGGCCACGTCTAGCACCACAGAGACCACCAGACACTTTGTTTCCAAGCTATGAAGGGGTCACGATATCAGAGCCAGTTATTTATGCAAGAAAAATAAAGACCTATTTTCTGGCACTTTATAGGGTTCTTACATGCAACATTCATAATTTTCAAAAGAGCAACTGATACAGTGAAACAAACGAGTTAGGGAAGTGAGAGCTTCAAGAAGTAGATGAAATAAATACAAAAATAATTTTTGAATGCTAATAAAACTTCTCAGAAGAGGGTCTGCTGCAAACCCAAGGCAGGATCAGATATTCTGTAAGAAGCTAGTACGTACACACACACACACACGCGCGCGCGCGCGCGCGACAGATCTCTGGTTTCACAGAGGCTGGCGTACAGGAACATCTTTCCAACACCACCAGCCTCAAAATCCCAGTCTTGAGTTCCCTTACATGTAGGTACCCTTAGTTCACAAATACACTGCCTTAGGAGGAATGCAGAGCCGCTTCCATCCAGGCACGACTGTGCTGTACCGAAAGGCACAGCACAACTCCCAGGCCCAGCCTGTCTTTCAGTATCAGCCCATGTGACCATATGACATCCTCAAACAGACTGTGCTTCCCGTGAGCTGCCCCTGTGGTCCACCTGGGAAGGGAGAACGCAGCGATCTGACTGCTCCATGATTCTTGTTCAGGCCACAGGAATCCAAAGCCCAGCACAAGACCGCTAGCATTTGAAAGGGAGAAGAAACAGGGATGCTTAATCTTGACCACGACTTCAGCAAGAGGTGCCACCGCACAGGTCATCTCTGTCCCTCCAGGTCACAAGATGGTAAGGGGCACCATTAAGGGTCATTATAGACACCTTAAGGCACTCGAGGATTTTCATCCAGGAACTGGAATAATGACCAGCATTCCAGACTATTAATCAGAGATTAGCTCAATGGGTGGGGGGGAGGCGAGAGGGGAGGCCTTGAAGGGTTACATTTAACCCCAGAAAGGCAGGAAGTTCCAGCAAATAGGCTGTCATTCTATCCAAGTCTTGTCTGAACTAAAGCCCAGCAGGAAAATAAAGCAAACCAAAGGGGAATTAGAGCCATTCACAAAGGGAGGGGCCTTGGGATTAATGGACTCTTTAATTTCGAATTTCCTGAGGTTTACGGCTAATAAGGCCCTTCAGACATACTGTAACGTGATCAAATTTCAGCTGGGTTCACGGAACAGCCAAAGGTGGAAGACAGCACAGAAACCACTGGGCCCCAGAGACTGCAGACAAGGCCCACAGCGCTTGCTTCCGGCCTTGATCCACACTAATTAGGCACCTCTAATTCCCCAAACAATGGCTCAGGGGGAGGCTGTGCAATCCACCGTATACACTTGGGGAGCTCTGTTCTTACAGTACTACTTACTGATAACTCCCTAACTTGGGTCAAGCATATACACACATAAGGCTCGAAGGTGGGGAGAAACAACATTGAATGCAACTAGCAAGCACATATGTGGACAAAAACATTCAAACTTATTAACCTACAAATGAAAAATAAGCTACTATTTACTGCTTATTAAATTAAAAATCAAGGGAGAAAAACACCCAAGGTTGACAAGGAGGCAATAAAATGACAGTCGTACTGCTGGTGGCCTTAGGACTTGGCATGATACTTTCTGGAAAACAATTTGGCTGTATTTATCAGGAGTTGTGAAAGTGTTCATACTGTGACACGATAATGTTACTCCTGGGAGTCCATCCTACAAAAGAATCCAAATACAAAGAAAACTGCATCAAGGACCACAGTCACTGTAACACTGTTTATAATGCAAAATCCTGGAAGTGACCTAAAGGTGGAGTATCAGCGAAGTTACTGCTGTGTCTACCTTCTCTTCTCTAAGGAGTACTGGGCAGCCACTAAGGAATCATGGTTATGAAGACTTCCTAGTAATGTGGGAAAAGGCCAAAGAAATATTAATTTTTTTAATAGACTTATTATAGATGTTTTAGGTTCACAGCAAAATTTAGCAAAAGGCAGAGTTCCCATGTAGCTCTCCTCTGACTCAGGCATAAACTCCCCCATTAATCAACACCGCCCACCACTCTGAGTGGTACCGGGGTTATAACTGATGAACCTACACGGACAACACCATTATCAATCACCCAAAGCCCACAGTTTACATTACTAGGTTCCAAGTTCATTCTTGGTTACAGTCTATGGGTTTGGACAAATGTACGGTGACATGTATCCGCCCTACAGAATATCATACAGATTAGTTTCACTGCCCTAAAAATCCTCTGTGCTCTGCCTATTCCTCTCTCTCCTTCTCCCCAAACCTTTGGCAACCACTGATCTTTTTTACTTCCTCCATTGTTTTGTCTTTTCCAGAATGTCATATAGTTGGAATCACACAGTATGTAGCCTTTTCAGACTGGCTGCTTTCACTTAGTGATATGCATTGAAGGTTCCTCCATGTCTTTTCATGGCTTGGTAACTCATTTCTTTCTAATGCTAAATAATATTCCATTGTCTACATGGACCACAGTTTGTTTATCCATTCAACCTGGTCAAGGACATCTTGGTTGCTTCCAAGTTTTGGCAGTGTAGAGTTTTCGGATGTACAGTTGTAGTTTGGGACATGCAGTCTTGGAGCGTAAAGCTGCTTTATAAACATCCGTGTGCAAGATTTTTGCATGGACATAAGTTTTCAACTCCTTTGGGTAAATACCAAGGGGCACAAATGCTGGATTATATGCTTAGTTAACAGTATGTTTAGCTCTGTAAGACACCATCAAGCTGTCTTCTAAGCGATTGCACTGTTTGGCATCCCCACCGGCAGCGAATGCGAGCTCCTGTTGCTCACATCCTTGTCAGCATTTGGTAGTATCAGTGTTCTGGATTTTGGTCATTCTAACAGGTGGGCAGTGGTATCTCAGTGTTTGGTCATATTTTGAAAAAGGAAGATTAAAAAATATATATGTAGCCTATGACTATAACTAGTCAAAAATCACGTTTATGCAAAAAGAAAGGACTTATAAATTTTTTTTTTTAAAACCGTTACAAGTGATTTTTCCTTCTATGATCCAAACTTCCCCCAATGAAGCTTATTAAGTTGAACCATATGAAACTGCCAATGGTCACCCACTTCTGGCCTACAAAAATGGCAATTTCATATGGTTCAATCTAACAGTTTTATAATTAAAAGAAGTTTTAATAACTTCAGACATTCATAGCATTTATCTTTATTCTATACCACCACCCACTCTTTAATATAAAGAAACATTTCCACGCACGTGGGCAAACGAGCTGATCGGTCTAAAAGCCAACCTTTAGAATTTTATAATCCAAAAAAGTAAAGAAATCCTTCTAAAAGGACGTGAAATAGCTGATAGAAAAAAACACCTAATGAAGGTTTCACCGTATTTAAGCCCAATTCTGAAAGATGCAGGCAGGTTCTCCACCCACTATCATGATGGTACTTCTATGCTATAAATTCAAACAGTTTGCAGAAAGCCTTCGCCGGGTCAGGAAAGTCAGGATGCAAAGTCAAACACTGGAGCGATTCTTTGTAGGAGGGTGTGATGGGGGGAAAGTTCTGTCCCTGCTGGACTTCCCCTCTCACTTCTGCCTGCCCTTCCAAAGGCCTCCTTCATCTTCAACCAGGACCCACTTACCCAGGCCAGCTGCTTAGAGCATGTTTACTTCCCTTTTCTGGCCTCAGGACAAGGCTGATTTTATTAAGCAAAGTACCCTGATTCCTTGTGCCCAGAAAACAGGATGTGAAGGACAGGAAGTCACTCTGTGAAAGAGACAAACTGAATATCCGTCTATAGAGATGGGACTATTTTTTTTTTACCGTATAAGCACGTGTGTAGAAAATATCTAGACAAATATGTATATCAAACTCTTAGCAATATCTCTGGGGGTGGAATTAAGGAGTGCTTTCACTTTGCAAGTTACACATTTCTACGTTGTTCATTCAAACAGAATAAGCATTGCTTTTGTAGTCAGAAAAACACTAAGGAAATAAGAGAGAATGGGAGATCTGCTTTGACTGACCTCTTACCACTGACTCCTACCACTCCTCGCTCAGCTTCTCAGCCCCTACTACATAGTTCCCACATGGTAGAATTTCTTTATCCAGAAAAAGGGAAAAAAGGGGTTGGAGAAAGAAACACCTCGTACCGGAGACCGCCACGGCTGGGCACCATGCTAGGTGCTTCTGCCGCACCATATGCCCTTCTGCTGAGCTGGAGCATCCAGCCCCTTTGGAACAGCTACGAGAGCAGCCCAGCTGGGCAGCCAAGGACTCCAGCCAAAGATGCACTAACTGACACAGGGTACTAGCCTTGAGGAACCAACCCAGCTAGCTCTGGGGAAGGGCACCGGAAGCTGGGTTAATCAGGTATCTCATTACTCTTCCAAACAATGCCACGAGGCAGGTCCCCGTCCCTATATCAAGGATGGGAAAAGGAACAATCAGGATGAGGCGTCACGAAGGCGCAGCTTCTCTTACTCGCTGCTGTGCTCCGACAGCACCCAGAACAGTGTGTGGCTCATGGGAGTTTCCAGGAGTACTGCTGGTGGATGTGGGAGTGAAGCCACCCAGCCTCAGAGAGGTGGAGTGATTTGCACAAGGTCGCCCAGCCAGTAAAGCAGGTGGTAGGCAGAGTCAACGTCAGGCTACAAATCCATGAGCCCTTCTGTGGGCCTCCCTTGCCTGGTGGCACCTGGGAGCAAGAGAATGTTTCAGGTCCAAGCTCTACCTCTCTCCCAGGCCACTGCCACTGCCTGCAGCTCCTGGCAGGAGCCGAGCTTTGCCCAGCCTAGGCATTCAGAGGGCATTCCAGCAGAAGCGTGTTCAAAGCAGGCCTTTCACGGATATGCGTGGAGGGGAACACGAGCCTTGCCAGGTGAGCTGGCCTCCACTCACGCCACCTGCTCACCTCACTCCTAAACCCCCGACTTAAGCATAACTGTAAAGTCTATTTAAAAAAAAAAAAAACCTGATTCAATTATTACTTAAAACAAGAACTGTAAATGTTTAAGGAAACAGATCTCTTTTTAAAACAGCCATTGCATAAACAAAGATTTAACTGAAAATGACCTCAGAATGAGGCAGACCTGAGTGGGAATCTGAACTGTACAGTTAACTGGCTACGTAACGACAGATAAACTACTGAACCTCACCAAGCCTCAATGTCCTCATCTATGAAACTAGGATAACACCTAGTTTCACTGGGACCAAATGAAGATTAAATCATTACATTTAAATGAGATAACACATTTACTTAGTGTCCTGGATACGATTCCTGGAACACAGGGGTGTTCAATAAATAAATGCTATTGCTATTAAAGACAAGACCATAAAAATAACTGCACAAGAAAGGACTTCAAAAAACCCATCTTGTCCAATACTCTCATTACAGATGAGGACATCTTACTTACCCAAGGAGGGTAAGTAACTTCGACAACTTCTGATTATCCAATACAGCACTTACGATGGGCCTTATAAATAGTGGGCACCCAGTAAACATGCTGTATAAATAATACCCCATATGAAAGAACATATTCACCTAATCTGCTTAAAAATCACTTAAAACAGGTCCAGTGTAAAGGGTATTTATTCCCTATGGTTTCTATCTAGAATAATTTTTTTTCTTTCTTTTTCTTTGGCCGCACAGTGCAGCATGTGGGATGTCAGTTCCCAGACCAAGGACTGAACCCGTGCCCCCTGCAGTGCAAGCTCAGAGTTTTAACCACTGGACCACCAGGGAAGTCCCTAGAATAATTTTTCTAATTAAAGAAAAATTCTCAATGGGAGTCAACATTCATCTGGACCCACACTGTCCAATACAGTAGCCACATGTGATTACTGACGTTTAAGCTACTTAAGTAAAACTAAATATTCAGTTCCTCAATCACACTACACATATTTCAAGGGCTCGAGACACATGTGGCTAGTAATTACAGGATAGCACACAGATAGAGTGCATTTCCAGCATCATGGCAAGTTCTAGCGGACAGTACAGCCACAGGAGAAGACACCCTTAAGTAATGTATCCTATATTTACTTAAACGGTGGATGTGGTTTCCTAAATCCTACTGTCTGCTAACAGCAGTACCAGAAGACAAGAGGGTAAAGACCTCAATAGCCTTCCTTAGCCTTCCTTTTTTAATCCAAATCTGCATATTCTATCAAGCCTAATTTCCCTTGAAAAGTTCAAAACAGTATATCCTTGGGGGAAAGAGGGATATTGGGGTCTAGAAGGCAATGGGGACTGGGGACAGGTAAACATATGACCTTTAACAAAATGTGCTCTGAGCAAACACAGAATCTGCACCACTGTCCTCCACATCAGTAAACTGAACATTCTTCAAAACAGGTCAGCAACCCACCCACCCAGCCTCACTCACACAGAAGGGCCGTAAAAGGGCGGGTATTCACCTCTGCTAAGAATCTGTGGTTTTGCAACAGGATGTGATTGGTGCATAAGCTAATTTCCTTTACAATTCTGATGCCAAAATACTCACGTGACCCCATCTAAGCCCAGCACAGCCTCACACTTGCCCTCCTCGATGATCCACAGAGCCAGAAGCCCTATTAGATGGAACAAGGCCCAGAGAGCAAACCTCTCTGCAGCCACGCCCACCTCCATCACCTTCTCCAAGGTCCCAGAAGGCTGGCACGCCCTCCAGGAGCCAGGAAGACCACCTGGCACCCTTAGTTCCTAGGATGCTAGGACACAAGACCAAATTAGAGACTGGCTATGATCTTCTCATATGATGTTGAGGCCCTTTCAAAAAACACAGGGTGCCAGAAGCATTTTTATAATATTTCACCCTTTACGTAAAGAAGTGGGGGAGAAACAGAATTTATTTGTATTTGTTTGTTATATCTAAAGAAATGAGGGCAGAAAAGAAAATGTCTACACAAAAACTCACCAGTGAAGATCTGTAGCAAAATTATTCGTAACATCCAAAATCTGGAAGCAACCCCAAATGTCCATCAACTGATGAATGGACAAACTGTGGTATACCCATGCCATGGAATACTACAGAGTCCCATATGGCACTAAAAAGGAACAAAACAGCAATACATGCAACAACATGGATGAATCTCCAAAAAAAACTATGCTAAGTGAAATCAGTCAAGCACAAAAATCTATGTACTGTGATTCTATTTCCATGAAATTACAGAAGAGGCAGAACCACAGTGACAAAGTAGATCAGTGGTTGCCTAGGGAAGTGGGTGAGGGAAGAGGGGAGGGAGTACAAAGGGGCACGAGAAAACTATTTGGGGTGAGGGAACTATTCTACAACTTGACTGTGGTAGAGGTTACAGGATTATTACCAAAACTCATTAAACTGTCCTCTTAAAACTGGTGAGTTTCAGTGTATGTAAATAATGCCTTAATAAATAAAACAAAGAGAGACCCTAGAAATATTAACAGTGGTTACCCAGGGCTTAAGCGTTTAGGGAGGGAGGGGCAAGCTGGAGGAGACTGGGCAAATGAGGACAAGGACAGGAGGGAGATTTTTCATTACACACAGTTTTATGCATGTACTTTCACTTCTGAAAGTTGTGACTGTATTATTGCCTTTTCCAAAACTGAGTTACAATTCTTTCAAAGCCAAACGCAGAGGAGGGCTTTGTGCACGGGCTCAGCTGGGCCAGTGTGGTCCAATGGCGGGTTCCTGTGGGTGGGTTCCAGGCATGAAAGGTGGGGGTGGGGAGGATGAAAAGTCTGATCCAACCAGAGTTGCAGGTAGAAGACCAGCCCTGTCCTCTAGGCCCTGAAGCCAGCACTCCGGGGCCTCCTGTCACATGTTAGAAAAACAACAGCTACCATTTACTGAGCACTTACTATATTCCAGATGTTACTACTCATGTGGCATATAGCACCTCATTAATTATGATGAATCAACAACACGGATGGAGCCCTCACTGCGTGCCAGGTACGACAGCGGGCATTTTACCTGCTTTATTTAACTATTTTCCTCAAAAAGGCTCTGTGATGAGGAACCAGTCGCAGAGAGTTAAATGAAGCCCCAAGCTATGTAGCTGAAAGTGGAGGAGTGAGAATTTAAACCCAGGCGGCCTGGCTCCAGAAGCCAAGCTTTACATCTCTGTCCAAGAACAACTCTGTTCTTGGGACAGAGGCAACACTAACTTCTACACCCATGCAGGCTGAGGCTGGGGAGGGAACCCACATCAGACACCACCTGGATCTGTGCGCCTGGCCTCCTCTGCAGCACAAGAGCCCTGCCAGGAGGGTCTTCCATTGTCACATCAGAGAGAAGGAGCCAGAAGGATGGAGAGAGTCATGATGCTGCCGGGCTCCAAAACCCTTCCTCCATCAAGCTGCTTCCTTGGCTAACAAGCAGTGAGAGCTGAAACCCAAATGTAAGTAAGAAGCATGTTTGAAGACAAAATGTTCCTGAGCTCCAAAATCTTAAAAGTCTCTATTTCTTCAGGCAAATGAATCACATGTCCAGGTCAGAGTCCTGAGCTGCTGTCGGAGAAGCCAGGAACCATGGAGGTACCACTTGAACAGCATCCTGCAACTACTCTTCAGCATGGAGAGAGCCGATACTCATCAGCCCAATATGAGGAAAATGAGGCCAGGAGGCAGGAGGGGAATAGTTCAACATCACACAGCAGGTCAGGGCCAAGATGTGGCCTGCATTCAGGGTTCCGGACTCCTGGAGCGACTGCTCTTTCTGCCCCTCCAGCATTTTCCAGAGTGTGGTATGCAGATCACCAGGGTTTGAGAGAGGTGTTAGAAGGGATATGCACGAATGCAATTTAGTGGTTACCTAATTTTTAAAAATTTATTTATTTATGGCTGCATTCGGGCCTTCATTGTCACACGCGGCCTTTCTCTAGTTGCGGTGAGCAGGGGCTACTCTTTGTTGCGGTGTGTGGGCTTCTCATTGCAGTGGCTTCACTTCGTTGCGGAGCCGGGCTCTAGGCGCGCGGGCTCAGTAGTTGTGGCTCAAAGGCTCTAGACCGCAGGCTCAGTAATTGTGGCTCACGGGCTTAGTTCCTCCGTGGCATGTGGGATCTTCCTGGACCAGGGCTCGAACCCGTGTCCCCAGCACTGGCAGGCAGATTCTTAACCACTGCGCCACCAGGGAAGCCCTAGTGGTTACCTATTTTTAATATGCATAGAAAAAATATAACTACCACATCAAACGTGTGATTTTACAGATGTTTTCTGCTTAGAGTAGACTGAGGTGTTAGGCTCAAGACAATTTAAAGAAAAACATTAAATAAATAATAATAAACTGTGCTGGTAGATGGCCAAGTAGGGGAACATGTCCTACACCATCCTGGGCTCACTCTGGCAGCAGGCTACACCAAGAAAGAGTAAAAGGGAAGGATGAAACGAAAGAAGGGAGAATGGAGGAAGCCAGGGGAACAATAGAGGTGTGGAGTTCCGCCTTGGTCCCCGCAGGTGACTCAGCTCTTGCACAGGGACTGAGTGCCCTGCAGCTCAGGACATCAAAGTGCCTCGCTCCCCACTCCCACCCCCGCCAAGCTGACCCAGCCTACGCTACAGTCTTCCCACCCCAAACACGCTAAGGTGCAAACGCCACACATGGGCCCAGTCAGGGGGAGTAAATGTCCTGAGTCCTAAGTAGTCCCCACTCCAAGACTACTGTCAAGGTGACCTCCCTCTGTTCCCTATACTTGAGCCAGCTGTCAGTGCTTAACCCATTTCCTTGCCTCAGTGACTCTCCTTTCTCTTTTGCTGCACGCTTCTTTCGAAATTCCAGGGCCGGGCTTCCCTGGTGGCGCAGTGGTTGAGAGTCCGCCTGCCGTTGCCGGGGACACAGTTTCGTGCCCCGGTCCGGGAAGATCCCACATGCTCCGGAGCGGCTGGGCCCGTGAGCCACGGCCACTGAGCCTGCGTGTCCGGCGCCTGTGCTCTGCAACGGGAGAGGCCGCAACAGTGAGAGGCCCGCGTACCGCAAAAAAAAAAAAAAAAAAGAAATTCCAGGGCCAAAAGCCCCCCTCAGAGCCTCCCAGCTCACAAGAACCCTAATTACCAAGGCTGCCTTGGTTTAAAGGACAATTTGGGGTCACACGTTTCCACACCAACATCAGATGCTGGGAAGTATAGCCGGAAAACACTGCAGGGTAGCCAGACTCTCCAGAGCTGTGCCTGTCCCACCCCTGTGGGTCCTAAGAATGGGATGCTCGTCTAAAATCGCCAGGGACACAAAGGGCCTTATCATCAAGCTGCAGTTGGACCCCCTCCAAGAGACAGGAGCACACATGTTTTAAGACAGGAAAAAAGTGATTCGCAAACACTCAAGCCTTCTTAGACTTTGAGAAAGACTCACTGGCTTACTAGAAAACTAGGTATCAAATACTCATAGGGATTATACTTTGCTCCACACCACCCTCCTACAAAAAAAACCCCCCAAATTTGTGGAAGAATGCTATTAAAATCTTATTTTTAAAGCAGCCTCACTGTATCTACCTCTACCTCACGAGGTACGTACGACATGGGCCACAAACCAGGCTTGGTGGGCACCTGGCATGAATAGCCGATTCTCTTCATTTGCATATTCCGTTCTGCAAATCTGCCCGCTTGCTAAGGTGTATGCGTAACCCCCAGATCAATACTCAGGGCACTTGCACGGTCATCCAGACACACGCAGAGTGGTGAAGAATCTGGGTCGCTGGACGTGCGCGACCCAGCTGCGGGTGAATGAGGCGATCTCTGCCTTCTTGTTTCAGCTCTCGAGCCGTAAACAGAGCCCTTCTCACAGTCTATTTAGTGCCACATTTTTCACCTTGCTGTTGATTCTGTTGTTTAAAAACAGCCCCCAGCGCAGTGCTGCCCAGAGTCCCAAGCAACAGAGGGCTGTGATGCACTTACGGAGAAAACACGTGCTGGACAAGCTGTGTTCAGACTTGAGTTACAGAGCTGTCGGCCATGGCTGATGAGTCAACAGTATGTATGAAGTAAGGTGTCCTTAAGCAGAAACGCACATAAAACAATGTCTTTTTTTTTCCTAATGTTTCACATTAGATCCTCAGATCTTATTCATCTTAGAGCTGAAAATTCACATACTTTTACCAACCTCTCCCTAATTTCCTGACCCATGGCAACCAATTTTCTACTCTGTTTCTATAAGTTTGACTTTTTTTTAAAGATTCCACATGTAAGTGATACTATGCAGTATTTGTCTTTTCCGGTTATGTATTAATCAGATGATAAAAATGTTGTCACCAGAACATCCCAGGAACCTTACCATGTTCCCCCAGGAATAATGGTTCAGGATTTGCTAACTCAGTGTTCGTGGTGACTTTACAGAATGACAACCCAGAGCAACAAGAACAGACTGTATACACACAGGCAGGGAGAGCAGGTTCACACCTCCAGATACAAGCTACAGGAGCCGTCATAACAATCAATAAGAGTAGGAAAAAGAATAAAAAGTGCTGTACAAAGACCCTCAGAACAGTACAACATACAGAGAAAAATTAGAAACCTCTACTTGTCCAACTTTAGGGGAATGGTAAGTAACAGTATCAACCAGTTGACGTATTAGTCATTTAAAATGTTCTTGAAGGGTTTATAACAAGAAAATTCTTGTGAAAAAAACCAGGATATAAAAATAGCATAGGCAAGGGCTTCCCTGGTGGTGCAGTGGTTGAGAGTCCGCCTGCCGATGCAGGGGACACAGGTTCGTGCCCCGGTCCAGGAAGATCCCACATGCCGCAGAGCGGCTGGGCCCGTGAGCCACGGCCGCTGAGCCCGCGCATCCGGAGCCTGTGCTCCGCAATGGGAGAGGCCACAACAGTGAGAGGCCCGCATACCACAAAAAAAAAATAGCATAGGCAATATGAACTCAATCACATGAAAAACGTTTAAACTATATAGACACAAAGCTGCTGAAGCAATATACCAAAAAGTAAACAGTACCTGCTGGCAGGGTAAGATTATGGGCAAATTTTTTTTCTTCTTTCCTGTATTTTCCAACTTTTCTATAATGAACACATTACTCATTTATTTATTTACTGGCCGCGCCATGCGGCTTGCGGGACCTTAGTTCACTGACCACGGATTGAACCCGGGCCCAAGGCAGTGAGTCCCCGAATACATTACTTCTATAACAAAGAGAAAACACTGCAAACTTTCTTTTAATAACGTCAGATTCCAAAGGGATCCCTTATATCAGGGAACGAGGTCAGGAAGCTTCCCCGGGTCCCTGCCACTGGTGCTCATGCCCAACTACAAGGCCACGCACCTCCTCCCCTAGGCAGTGAGCAGCTTGAGGCAGGGACCGCCTGTTCTTCAGGCCAGTGTCGCAGGACCTGGCACAGAGCATGGCACACAAGAGACACTCAGCAAATAATGACAAAGGAAGGCGGGCGGGGGACGGGGGACGGGGGACGGGGATGGGCAGTGAACTGACAGCAAATAATACCCAAGGAAAGAAAGCCAACTGCTGGGCTGCCTGGGTAAAGGCTGTGGTGTCAGTCTGGTCGGGCCATGGAGAGGGTGCTGAAACAGACAAGGGCAAAATCGAAATCAGAGCCTCCATCCTGGCGTGGGACTTCCTTTGCGAGGTGGCCCTGTCTCCCTGCCCAGTCACATCACGCTCTCCCACTCATTTGGCTCCCACAAGTTTAAATTATTGTTGGTTGCCCTGAACATGACGTCTGTGTCTGGCACATGCTGTTCTCTCTACTGCCATGTCTATACCCAGCCCTCGTCCTCCTGGCAAAGGTATCCTCTCATCTTGGCTCCAACAAAACACCTCTCCCTTGGGGTCCCTGCCTTGACTCTCCTCAGCCAGACCCCTTCTTCAAGGCACCTGCACACACCCCTTACAGCCATTATCTTCCCTTCCCCAGGTTCTTTTGAGGCCCAGAGACAGGAACGAGCCAGACACCGGGGGTCACCAGATGGTCTCAGGTGGTCCACAGATGAGCATCTTTTATTATCAACGGTTACCTAAGTTTATTTCAATGTGTACTTTCTACTCATGGCAATTAATATTGGTTTTCTGCTTGTGGTAATGACAAAGTTTCTCTCTTAGGACATTCTTGCAGGAAAGCAAGGAGCTCTCTCGACTTGGTCAGAACAGTGAGCCAGACTGAAGAAGCGAAGTTTGCCAGGCAGGGAGACTGAGGTCAGATCAGAGGGGCCTGGGGGACACGGGTGAGGTACAGGCTACAGCACTTGTTAGAGCAAAGTGACGGGAAGAATGTGTGGAGAGAAAAACACTTGCTCTCTTTAGCCCCACAACCCCACTCCTGAGGAGGTATCTTAAGGAAGTGACTCAAAAGGAGGGGAGACAAATACAACACACGTACGAGAGAGAGAGAGAGAGAGAGAGAGAGAGAGAGAGAGAGAGAGAGAGAGAGAGAGAGAGAGAGAGGGAGTGGGAACTGGTTCAGGATTTGGGGAAGACTTGCCAAAGAAAGAATATGGGAAACAGAAATGTGGATGAGAGAGAGAGAGAGAGAGAGAGAGAGAGAGAGAGAGAGAGAGGGAGTGTGTGTGTACGCAGATAAAGATATAGACAGATATCCACTGCAAGGAACAGAGAGCAAAGTAAAGGGCTTACAAATGGTTCACTTTTTAATCCTCACAACAACCCCATGAGGTAGGTTTTCTGATGTGAACATTTTGCAGAGTCTGAAGACAGGAGAGACTAAGCAGCGTCCCGCACCACTCAGCACCCTCCCACACCTCTCCCACACCGCTACACCGTGCTGTCACATCTGAACAGCTGCATCACATCCCACTGAACAGACACACCGCCGTTTCAACCTACTGTTGAACATCCACTTTGCTCAGCATTCTGTCACTGCCATCCATGTCTCCTGTGTACACTGCAGGAACTCCCAGAAGGACCTGGGTTTGAATCTGAACCTGTCCCCAGATTTCTTCTTTAACTCAGGGTACTGGCTTTCTGCACTGGTCAACCCAGCCGCCATGAAGCTCCCTCACCAGGTCATGCTGGAAAGCGTGGTCTTTCCAATGCGTTTACTGGAGAAGCACGTTCAAAGATGAGTTTTCAGGGAATTCCCTGGTGGTCCAGTGGTTAGGACTTCGTGCTTTCACTGCTGAGGGCCTGGGTTCAATCCCTAGTCAGGGAACTAAGATCTCGCAAGCCTCGAAGTGTGGCAAAACAATAAATAAATAAAGATAAAATAAAATAAAATAAAATAAAAATGGGCCTGAGTTTATGTGGCAGAAAAGACAATGGCCTACTCCAGAGTGTGGCGTCCAGATTCTAGAGTGTTAGACAGAGGACCCTAGTCCCAGCTGCCTGGTGATTCACTGTGGGATCCGGACAAACCACAAGCCCTGTGTGAGTGGTGAAATTCCATGACACAGCAGCTGGGTTCAAGTCCTGGCTCTGCCACTTATTAGCAATCTTTGTAAAATCTTCAAATTTACATAAAGTCCTAAATTCATAAGACCTCATTCTTAGGAGAATTCTGGAAACTAACTACAGGATAATGCATGTAAAGTGCTAAGTAAAGTATGTAGTAACAGATGTACTGCCACCCTTTCCTTATTGACTTGGAGGGCCTGCTGAATGCTTCAGCTGATTTGGAATCTGGCTGTACTTGTTCCAGTACACAGCCCATCACCTGAGACTTAGAAATCATTTTTTTTTCCTTTCCTTAAGAGACTGGCATGTAATGGAATTCAACTCACAGAATTGTAGCGGTTAATCCAATGCCACACAAGGACATTGGAGTAAGACTGAAGCCTCACAGATCACTCTGAGCTCACCACACAAAGGTCCAACACTATTTATATGTCCATGTTCTGCCAATTAGGCACATGATGGGACAGCCCATCCTTGGGGACCACAGCAACCAGTTCTTGTCTGTTGTTTCAAGAAATGCTTCCTCGACAATCAATATGTACCAAACGGATCCCAGGGAATCAAAATAAAAGCAGGATCTGGGGGAAAATTCCCAAGATGCTTTTGTGTACTCTCCATCTGGAATTCAGCAAGCTCAGAAACCACAGTCCCTCATATGCAAATGTTGAATCATTATGTCATACACTTGAAACTAATACAGTGTTGTCAATTATACTTCAATTAAAAAAAAAAAGGAAAGAAACCAATAGTCCATCAACACAAAAGCCCTATAAAGCCAGTTTTATCGGAGGCAAAAGGACAAGGGAATTCTAGCTAGCAGTTAGATAAATGCCTCTGGAGAAGGTTATTTAAAGGAAAGAATGAAGAAATCAAGGTAGTTAAGGAATTGGGAAGACTGGACCTATTTCCCAGGAACATCACCTAGTGCTAAACGAGACGACAAGTAATAGAGGCTGCCCTGACCCAAGGACGTGGAGACCCTGCCCATCTTGTGGACAGATGCTGACACCCACAGCCCGGCACTCTAACCTCTCTGAGGACAGGAACCTTGTTCAGTACCTCTGTATGGTTTTACCTCTTCGGGTTGGAATAATCACTTATCCACTAGTTATCTAGGAGAGCGGCAACCACTGCCTCACTGCTCATTTCTGGCCCCAGCTGCAGTGTGACACAGCCAGGGCATGGAGCTGGTCCCGAGTTCAAATGCTAGCTTGCTCCCTGACAGCTATGTTATTTCAGAGTCCGCCTGGATGTGCACAGCGCAGAGGAGATGGGGAAGGGAGGAATAAAGACTATAGCAGTGCCTGAGGCCTCAAAAGCAATTCCACACCCCTGACGTGGGTTAGAAGTTTCTATGCGGGACATGAGGCTTCCTTGTAAACGAAGAACTGCAACTACCGCATGCTTACTCTCCCACATCTTAAGATGGGCTCCAAGGCATCTAAGCCAAACTAGGAGCAGTCACCTAACAGTCTGCTTTGAGTGGCAAAGAATTTAAAAAGTACTAAAGAACATTTGTTAGATGTTCAGAGGAAAGTACTTATACTTTCCTCTGTACATGAAAATGCAGCCTTGGACCAGCCTCCAGTGTGTACTGAGGGCTGGATTTTGGAATCAGAAGGATCGAGTTTAAAGGCCACCCCTGCCCCTTACTAGCAATGTGATCCTCTACAAGATTCACTTTAACCTCTTTGGCCTCCATTTTCACAACTGCAAAATGGGGGCATGACCAGGACAACGAGAAAGATAACATGAGACGGCACTTGTAAGGTTCAGCACAGAGAGGCTGACGCCATGCAAGTCCCCTTGCGTGATAAATCCTCTAAGCCAATGTGCAGAGGCCTGCTCTGTGTAAGGGAGCGGCCCGAGAGCAAGCCCCTGGGAAGCTGGTGGCCAGGGCCTCTCCTTAGTGTCGTCATGACACCCGCATTTCAGATTTACAGTGTTCCTTAATACAGGGATTTTTAGTCAATCCAATTCTCTTCCCTATGGAATGGTGCTAATTTGCAAGACAAATGATGAGATTGCTGTAGGTAATAAGGCGCCATCATATGAGGCCTGAGCTACAGCATTTCATGTGTATTACTCTTATTTAATCCTCTGTGAAGAGGAGGATATTACGTCCATTTCACTGATGAGGAAGTTGAGGCTCAGAGAGATGAAATAGGTAGTTCAAGCTCACACAGTCCCTAAGCAGCCAGATCCAGGGGTCTCCTCCACTATACTATATACCAGGCTGCCTTCCAACAATCATTTTTTCCCCCACTGTATCCTGCCTCTTTCTTATACCCCTAAACCCCAACACTCTACGTACCTTAAAATTAAACACATGTTCTTAAAAATAAAACATGAAACCCCTGAGGCAGTGAACTCTGGCGGGTCTGTAGCAGTTCACAAATGCAACCCTGGTTAGCAGCAGCTGAGAGCCCCTGGGAAAACATGCCACCTTCAGAAAAGGAGAAAATGGATCAGAACATCCAGGGCAGGTGCGGGGGAGACGGGGGATGAGGCTCACTGATTAGCACCCTGCCCTGCTCCCCTCAGAGGTGCTGGGCACCATATGTAACTGGCAATCCAGTGTTGGCCACTCATGCCAAGAAAGAAAAAAAAAATTAAGCCATTTTCCAGAAGAGTGACTTTTATTATAACCCAGAACAAAAGCACCATTTCAAGCAACCTGTTCATGGAGATGCAGGTGCGTGCTCGGCAAGGCCTGTACTAACAGGGTGTGTTTCCAGTGAGATCTAGGAGAGACAACGCCTCCTCTGGGAGATGGACACAGATGTGAAGTCCCAACTCTTTCCAACACAAAGCAGAGGGAGTTTACACATTTCAAGTCTCTTTTGGCTCTAATAACATGCCAAGAGTCCATGTTGCTGGTAATAACACAGTACTATTAATAAAAGTAGTTAATGTCCTCCTGTGTCTGGCTTTACATGTATTAACTCATTTAACCCTCATTAAGTCCATCAGAAACAGATCCTCTTATTCCCACCACTTCACTGTGAGACAAGGAAACTGAGGCAGAGAGTGAAGGAAGCTCCAAGGCTGCAGGTTCGGACTGCGACCCAGGCGGTCAGGCTCCAAAACCTGCCCTTCACTGCCCTGGACTCTAGAATCAAGAATGCCTTCAACTCCAAGGACAGCCAGGTGTGTGACTGTGGGCCAACTGCTCAGCGCCCGCCACGTGGCAGAGCTGCAGTGAATGCCGGCGCAGCTAGGGTCCCCATTCCCACCAGGCCCTGGTCCCGCCTCCGCCGGACCCTCCGACAGCCTTCAGCACCAGGAGTGGCCCGACAAGAGGGAGAGCACTGACCCAACCCCAGGGCATACCCCACACTCAGCTCCTTCCACTCCTGTTACGCCCATCTCAAGTGACACAGACCTCCTAGGAGCCCAACACTGATGTCCTGAGAAGCCAGGTGTGGCCGAGGGCTCATGTCCCAAAGGAGATCTGGACATTTGCTAGAAAGCTTCACTCTGGAATCGCCCTGCCCTAGAGTTTGGTCTGTATTAGGCTGAACCACATGAAATACTGATATTCAGCCATTTTTGACCAAGGAAAACAGCAAGTTCATGTGGTTCAACCCAGTGGCGGGGAGGGCACTTACCTTCAGTAAGGACCTACTAGACATTCATCAATCCAACACCATGGAGCCATGGCCCACGGGCCAGGAACAGTGGAACACGGCGACAGTACTCACAGCTCTGAGAAGGGGATGTAGCATCTGTCTTCCCTCCGAGGACGAGAGACAGAACGTATTAGGCATCGTGAGGGTAACCAGCTCACGCTGCTCAAGGTCATACGACTATTAAAACGGCCAGTATGGTCTTTCCCCTCAGCTTCCTGGGCAACCTGACACTGTCTGTGGTGCCCAGGCTGGGACAGGCTTCACAGGAAAAAGTCCAGGGCACCCTGTATGGTCTCATCAATGAGGGGCTGTCACAATGACTAGGATGTATGCCAAGAACAACGGTGCTGCCCAGAAAGCCAAGGTGCATCCCTACGGTTTAGCAGGTATCTTTCTAGAAACAGACCGAAGGTTCCAGCTGCTTTCCTTTTCAACAACCTGAACCAAAAAACCCTCCGAACTTCTAAACTACACCCAGACTTCTTCAGCCTCCGTGGCTGGACCTATAGGTGAACCTCTCGACCTCAGTTTCCTCATCTGTAAAATAAGCATCCTGGTGGGTCCATGCGTGAGAGGAACAGGACAGCAGAGTTCAACAGGCATGAGTGGATGGACCTGGATCAGAATGCTGACTCTGCCACTAACTAGCCAGGGCCCTTAGGCAAGTTACTAAACCTTTCTGAGCTTCAGTTTCCTTATCTGCACGATGAGGAAACAGACCTCACAGAGCTGGGGTTGAGAGAATTAGAGAGTGACTGTGCATCCGGCAGGAACACAGGCAGAAGAGAGGCGGTACTGTACAAAGTCCAGGAGAGAGACCCGACAACCTATGGGAGGAAGACTGCTGTCTCAGGGCACCTCCAATTCCTGCTCCTCAAGACCAAGTCCGAGGGCTTCCCTGGTGGCACAGTGGTTAAGAATCCACCTGCCAATGCAGGGGATATGAATTCGAGCCCTGGTCCAGGAAGATCCCACATGCCGCAGAGCAACTAAGCCCACGAGCCACAACTACTGAGCCTGCGCTCTAGAGCCCACGAGCCACAACTACTGAGCCCATCTGAAGCCCGCACACCTAGAGCCCGTGCTCCACAACAAGAGAAGCCACTGCAATGACAAGCCTGCACACCGCAATGAAGAGTAGCCCCTGCTCGCCACAACTATAGAATACCTGCGCGCAGCAACAAAGACCCAACGCAGCCAAAGATAAATAAATACATTTATAAAAAAATAAAAATAAATGATGTTTGTGCTTAAAAAAAAAAAAAAAAAAGACCAAGTCAGAGGCCTCAAATCCCAGGACAACCAGGGCTCCACACCCACTATGGCTGAAAGAGATTTTGAGACAGGAGCTGTCTGGAAGAGGAAACAGAAGAAAGCAAGGACAGTACACATCAGAAACTCTCACAGAAGAACTTCCCTGGTGGTCCAGCAGTTAAGACTCTGCACTTCTAATGCTGGGGACGTGGGTTCAATCCCTGGTCGGGGAACTAAAATCCTACATGCCGTGTGGTGTGGCAAAAAAAAAAAAAAAGGAAAAGGAAAGAAAGAAAGAAACTCTCACAGAGCCAAGAACCTGAAGTGGCCCAGCCAGCACTGCTGTGTTGGGTCCACATCCAGCCCCAGGGACCACGCACTGACCAAGCTGCGCTCAGCAGAGAAGCAAAGGACTGATAAAAAACAAAGCCACAGGTGAGACAGAGACAAATTCAAGAGCAGGTCTTTCAGTGGCCACAGTACCTTAAATCACTTTTCACCAGGAGTGTGCAGTGGATAAAGCGCTCCTCCTCTCAGTTTCTGAGCATAAAACTGCATGCAGGAAGCCCATCCATGCGAACTCAGACTTACCCCTTCAGGGCCAAAGCCTCATAATGAAGAAGCCTCAAGAAGCAGCATGACACGTGAGCAAAGCCAGACCTGGACTGTCTGCCTGCCTCTCAGGGCCGCAACTGACAAGGGAAGAGGTCACCTGATGGGAGGCTGCTCGTCACTGACCCCAGCAGAAAGAGTATGTGCAAAACCATCTTTATGTAACCCTAACATTTTAAACTAAAGATATTTCACTTGGTAACCGTAATGAGTCCTCTGCCCAAATCTCATGGAAACTTTTGAGGCAATAAGCCCAAATCCCGCTAAATAACCATGATTCTAACTCAGAGAGGTCCTGCTGAGTTCAGTGCTAGAAGAGGAAGCTTCGGGGAGCAGTTTAAGCAGTGGGTGGAGAAGTTAGGGGTCTGAGCCAGTGAAAAGGACCGCTTGCAATCTGCAGTGTGGTAAGAGCCTCACGGCCAGAAAGCCCTGGGCTGGAAGCCCTTCAGATCGCCAGCCGTGGGCCGGGGACTCTGCCTCTCGGGGTCTCAGCAGAACTGGGGGCCACTACCAATTGCATCCAGGCTGCCTGGGAGGTTAAATACAACACCATCTATCAACCATCCATGTTAATAAAATAATCACTCCTGCTGCACCAACAGAAGTACCAGGCACTGTCTACACTTGCCACATGCAAACTCACTCAATCCTCACAATAAACCCGTTGGGGCAGGTGGGTGTAAACGCCAGGGTTGCTACCTTAGAAGAAATAGGACTACCAGACTGGAAATGTATCACTAGAAAGTTGCAGATGAAGGCTCCTCTCACAGATGTCCAGAGCTGTCCGAAAGCTGCGGGGCGGGAACAGGAGGAAGCCGGAGAAGGGACGTGTTGCTGCCCCTGCACTGATGCCCAAGTAGGGCAGAATCTCAGACCTGCCTGTTGCCATTTGCCTCCTCCATTTAACTTGAAGACCCGTGTTCTCATAGGTCTGACTGCTGCGTGAGCGTCCACGGAAGGAATGACCTGATGGAACAAACGTGAGCGGCAGAGGCGCCCGGCGTCCAGAGCTCGGGCTCCGGAGGCAGGCGGGCCTGCGTGATGAGGGCGATGGGGACGCGCAGGCTGAGCGGGACTCGGGGCCACCTGCCCATGTGGGAGGGCTGGGCGGCTGGGTCACTGGGCTAACCAGACTGAAATCCCCGTTCAGGCATTAGTAGCATATCAAGGCTTTGCAGGCACCACTATCTGGGATTTAAACTGCCCCAAAATAGTTGCTGGGTCAATGATAAAGCATCCTCTCCAAATGCCTGAACAGGGCAGCTCTGGGGGCAGAAGCTTCCCCCTCAGCCCAGAGGTGGTAAATCACGACGGCTGGCTCTGCCTTCCTATCTTTATCTTTCTCACCCACCCCTTCCTATCCATCCCCACAGCAGCCAGGACCCTTAGAACCTCGCAGGCTTAACGCCTGTGAATGCCTCCCTCCAGGGCCCTCCCGGCTGCACACCACGCCAGATGACCCTTCCTAAAATACCACAACTCTGCCAGCCTCCTCAAATTTCTACCTGCCCTGTCAAAAATCTAACTGGCTCCACACTGTCCCAGATCAAATGCAAACTCTCTAGCTTAGCAACTCAGGCGCTCCACAACTCCCTCCCGAGACCGAGGCTCCCCCACTGGCTATCCACTCTGCGGATGGTCCCCAAACTCACAAGGCCAACCATCACCCCAACCTCTGCTCTTGTTCCAGGCCCTTGCACCCACCCCATCCTCTCCGCCTGGGCAAGGTCTCCCCGGGTTCACACCCAGCCCCCACCAAGGCTGCCTGCGGGCGAGCCTGCAGGGATGGGCAGACGAGTGGCCCTTCTGAAGGCTTCTCCACCCCCACCACCACCCCCACCCACACCCCCCCTCCCGGCTCCCTGCTGCACTTCATTTTCTGGATGCACCTTGCCTCCCCTTCCGGATTAGAGGACAGGGATTTCGGCTTCTCTTTGTGTCCTTACTCTGTAGTATGCAGATTAAGACAAATGATAACCCTGGCTACCACTTACTGTGCACCAAGTACTGAGTTAAGCACATTACAATTTTTCACTTCTTTCTCCCAGTATCCCTATAAAATGCCATCCTCACGTTACCCATCAAGAAACCACCGAGGCCAAGGGAGAGTAAGATCCTCACTGCAGGTCACACACTGAGTCGCAGAGACAGGACTCCACGCCAGATCAGCCCAACCCCAAAGCCCACGTTCTGTGGCGCAGGCAGAAGACAAAAGTGCTCACCAGGGCTTCCCTGGTGGCGCAGTGGTTGAGAGTCCGCCTGCCAATGCAGGGGCAAGGACTCAGTTCACAAAGGGCTCCACCGGGCACAGACGAGGCACCCAGAGCCTGAGATACAGCATCAGGTTACAGCAACACGTGGTGTCCACAGCACAGGGAGCCTTGTCTTCTGTGGTGGAGTAGAGCCTCTGGCTCTATCAGGGACTTTCTTCATTCAAGACACAGCCCAAAGCCAAGCAAACTCCAAATACTCCTTCAGCAGGCAGTAAGCAGTGGAGAAAATGGGTCTACCTCTGAAGTCAGAAAACCCAGTTCCTCCACTTAGTAGCTATAAAGGGACTATCCACTTACCCTTTGAACCTCATCTGTAAAATGGTGATAATAATAGTCACTACACATATAATTATGTGCCAGATGCTGTTCAAAGCACTTGACAAGTATTATCTCATTTAATCCTCATAACAGCCTCATAACAGCCTTATGAGGAGGTACAGTTATTAGCCCAAGGCTGTCTGGCTCCTAAGTCCTAACTTCGCAAGCGATGCCGGAGCTCGTGGCAGCGGTCAAGGCTCCACCTCCTCACACCAGAGCGTTGATCTCTAAAAGCCTTAGTTTGGAAACGGCAATACTCTCACTGGTCTTAACGTGGGTGATCTTGTACCCTTTGGACTTCCACACCCCACTCTCACTGGTGGGATCTGCCTCCAGGAGAAATGGGACAAGAGCCTGTACTGTGAGCCCTACTTCTCACTGTTTCTGAGAAACAGAGTGAGCCTCCGGCACAGGAGTCGGGGGGACCCAGAGCCAAGTCCCAGGCCCGCCCCTCACACCAGCCACTCAAGCTTTCGAGCATCCATCATGGGGTGGGGTAGGACCTAAGTCCTACCTCAGGTTTCTGGATGACGGCAGATCCTCAATCAATGGTAGCTACCCAGGTGAGAAGGGCAGGACTTCTGTGGCACAAACCTTCCCGGCTGGGAGAGCTTCTGGTCTGCAGGGGACAGACCGTGTGTGCAGTGCCATTCACCTCCGTGGTGGCGGCCAAACAAAGGCAGGCGTGCTCCCCAAGGCCGCGGCTGAAGCCGGGCACAAGCCCCAACTTTCTCTGAAGTCTCCTGCATTATCTCATCCAAGTGTGCTTGCAGTTACATTAAACAAGGCTCTGCTTCCTTAAACTGTAGGTAAGAGTGACACGCCTCCCTGCCAAACAACATAAGCTGTGAAGGCGTGGACCCTTGTTTGCCTTACCAGGCTTCCTTGTCCTGAGCACATAGAGCAGCACAGAGAAGGCACTTCATAAATATACCCATGAGCTTCAAGCAACTCCTAACACACCACTGTCTTTGCCTAATGCCAAGAGTTTTGCAGCCTGGGAAGCAGGAGTCTCAATGTTCAAAGTACCTGCCCAGCCACCATTTCCGTGTGCTGTCAGTCATCTGTCCTCTCCCCTCCCCCAAGGAACGTAAAAGAAGAACAGGACTTCTGAGTTATAAATAGGAATATCTGCTTTCAAACATACAATTTAGGGCTTCCCTGGTGGCCCAGTGGTTAAGAATCCTCCTGCCAATGCAGGGGACATGGGTTCGAGCCCTGGTCCGGGAAGATCCCACATGCCGCAACTAAGCCTGTGCGCCACAACTACGGAGCCTGCGCTCTAAAGCCCGTGAGCCACAACTACTGAGCCCGCGTGCCACAACTACTGAAGTCCCCGCGCCTAGAGCCCGTGCTCTGCAACAAGAGAAGCCACCGCAATGAGAAGCTTGTGCACCCCAACAAAGAGTAGCCCCTGCTTGCTGCAACTAGAGAAAAAGCCAGTGCGCAGCAACAAAAGACACAAAGCAGCTAAAACTAAAATAAATAAATGTATTAAAACAAACAAACATATGATTTAGCATCTCTTTAATCTCAAGCTATGGATCGTTGGCTACTTTTTTCAAGCATTCCACCAAAGAGCAGCCAGTTGGGTTTAAATAAACAAGGCTGTATATACATGTGGGGTCTGAGTGGAGCTAGACCTACACCAGGAGGTCCAGACCTACACCAGGAGGTCTACACCAGGAGACCAGCCAAGACACCAACTGTATTGTTCCACCTTGTAACAATATAACAGGCTTCTCCTATCATCTCTTGTCAGGCCAAACCAACTGGGAGCTGGAGGGACAACTCATGAGGGGGGCTGGGCCCATCCCTGCATGCTACAGCCCCACCATCCAGCACCAGAATCATAACTCTAAATTAGGACAATAATTCCTAAATTAGATGCTAGAGCTGGGTAAGGAAAAGTGTTTTGAAACTATAAAGCACTTACAGATAGTAGGAGAGCATTACCTGCTAAGAGAATGCAAGTAAATTCCATTTGCTTATGCATTTGTAACTGATGCCAACAGAAATCACGGAATTTTCTCCAAAGTCCAGCGCACTTTAGACTCTCAAACTGCTATTTCCCTTGACGGATAACTGAGATCTAGCTGGTTTCTCTACCATCAACCCTACTGAAAATAAAACCACAGTGGTTTTAATACATTTACCTATTACGCAACCCCACACCACCACTTCTGTCCTACTCCAACTGTCTACACTGGTTTCTTAGACAGAATATTCAAGTAGGGGATAAACTGAACAATAAGCAGTCAGAAATTACCTATAAGCCTAGGGGATACTAAGAACGAGTTATTGAGAGAATGAGTATGAAATCCAAGTGGCTAAGTTCAAGACACACCCCAAGCTATTTCCTTCAGTGCCAGGTACTGTTCTAGGCCCCAGGGATACAGACATGCAAAACAAAAGACAAAAACCGCTGCCCTCAAAGAGCTCATGTTAAATAAGCCTGCATCACCAAGAACACATAAGAAGCCTGGGACAATGGAAAGGATGCAGTTTAGAGCCTAACAGATGTGCTCCCGTCAACTAAGCAACATCTTGAGGAAGGTCCTCCATGCCCTGAGCCTCAGCTCCTTCACCTGTAAAATGGTGATACACAGCATCCCTCAAAGGGTTCTGTGTGGATTAAGTAAGTGGAGCACAGAGCACAGTGTCTGGCATCTAGTAGCCCCCCCCCCCCGCTCCCACTCCCCACAGAAAAGTTAGCCTTTTTCCTCCATCCCTTCCACAGTCCTTACACATTATCCAGGTAAGACCCAAATACAGGACTCCTGAGAAGCCTCATGTATCATCCTGTTCCTTCTGGGTCATTACAGGCATTTTCCCATCAGGTCTGGAGACTCAGGCACTGAGGGCCAAGGCAAGATGCTCCCCCCCTCCCCCCCACCCCACTGCCAGAGATGCTGCCTTGAGCAGCCCCACCAGGCCATCCCAACCATCCTCCCCTGCTTTTTTCCTGACAGCAAACTTGTAAAACCTCACTCCAAGTCCTCACCCAAAACTGTCCTGGAAAAGTCCTTCCCCACCCAGGCCTGGGACTGCTATCGGAGAAGTCCAATAACAATGGCCATGCTTTTCATCAACATACAGGAAGGCATGAAGAAAAAACTCACCCACTCTGAATTAGTCACCCTAGTTCAGAAGCAACATCCCTTCCTTAAACAAGGAACCTAGAGCCCCCAAACTCTTTGGAGCCCAAAGTCCACATGCAAACATCTGCCAGCACTGGGCCAGAGGAGCAGGTGGCCACCCTTAATCTCAGTCCACCCTTCAAAGATGCCTTGGCCACGCGAGGCAGAAGCCCTCTGGCCCTTCCAAGCTGGGTGCTGGGCCTGCCCTGCAGAAGGTTCCAATGTGGAGGGTGGGCGGACTCACTGGTGGGGGCCTAGGTGAAACCTCGGGCCAGTCAGAGCGCCGCCAGAGCACCTGCCTTCATTACCAAAACAAACAGCACGAGTGGAGCGAGCTCTCTCCCTCGGAGTCTGGCTCACCTGATCCGAGGCACCTCCATAATCAGCAGTTCCAACCCTCACGAGCTGACAGCTGAGGGGGAAAGGGAGGCTGCGCCTGCTGGGGTACATTGTGTCCGGGCCGTCTGTTGGCCTCGGGGCCCGGGGGCCTCCCAACGGCAGCGGCCTCACAAGGGCGATTGTGCGTTCATCCCCGTCCCGCGACTCCCCCATCCTCATCCCTCGGCTCCCGCACACGCCCCGGCGCCGCGGGTCCCAGCAGGACGCTCCGCCAGCACCGCACCCCGCGGCACCCAGGCGGCGGCCGCGGGAAGCGCCCGCAGAGCGCCGCGCTGCCTTCCCGGCATACGGATGCCCGCCCTGCCCTCGCTCGCTCCCAGACGGCCTCCCAGAAGGGGCACCGCTCCAACTTGAGAAGGCACAGACTCGGGACCCCCATCCCCACCCGGGCTGGAGAGCTACTCTCACTTCCCAGGGGCGGCAAAGAAGGTTCGCCCTAGGGAGAGGGGAGGGGACCACCTGGGTCAGAGGCAGGGCAGGGAGCTGGGCCCTGGAGGAAGGGGTAAAGCCCCGGACAGAGTGAGGCTGACGCAGGCTACGCCGAGAGTGGTGAGAAGTCCTGGGAAACGGACCACGGAGTGGGGGGAAGGGAGTGACGTCCAGGCGGGGGCCAGGGGCGGAGGGGGGGGGGGCCAGACTTAA
>NW_006786690.1:7283866-7289813 GCF_000442215.2 Lipotes vexillifer | reverse complement strand
GGAGGGGGGGGGGTCCAGACTTAAGACCATGGAGAGAAGAAAAGATTCAGGCTGAAGCCATGGAGGACAGGGGAACAAATGTAGGTTGAAGCCACGGATAAGGGGCTAACGGGGGTGCGGACTGAGGCCATGGAGAAGGGGGGAGGTGGGGGACAGAGGCCTAGCCTGGACCCTGGGAGGAAGAAACGACGGCCTAGCCTGGGCCGTAGGGGCTGGGGATGGGGACCTAGCCCGGGCCATGGGGAGGAGAAAGGGGGACTTACGCCTGGGTCCCCGGAGGGGGTGCCTGGCCTGGACCACCGGTCCAGGAGGGTCTAGCCTGGGCTACGCGGGAGACTAGTCTGGCCCCAGAGGGGGAGTGTGGGAGCCCAACTTGAGCCAAGGGCGGGGGTTGGGAACGGGAGGCAGGGTCGCTGCCCACCCAAGCCGCCCAGGCCGGCCGCCCCTCCTGAGCGGGCAGGGATGGTGTCTACCTGGGCTCCGGGACCCCGCCCCTCCCCCACCCGGGGGAACCCACCCTTCGCGGGCCGGGGGTGGGTGGGGGAAGGCGGACACGAGCTCCGGCGGGGCCCCCGGACCTGGGGGAGGGGGACGTCGGGCCTTTACCATTGTGGCGGCGGCGGCGGCGGTCCCGGTCCCGGCGTCTGTGGCTCTCCCCCCTGCAGCAGGGCCCGGCGCTTCCACTTCCCCGGGTGCCCAGGAGTGAACATCCGGGTCAGCACCTCCCTCCTCCCGCGCCGGGCCGTCGCCACCTTCCTTCCCCGCCCCGGCCCGGCCCGGGCCCGCCCCCCACGCAGCCGGCTCTCGGCCAATGAGCACGCAGGGCCGCAGCGATCGCCAAGTATGGAGCGCGGCACGGGGGGAGGAGCGCCGAACGGGGAAGTGCGGGGCGGGGACTGCGGGCGGAGCGGGGCGGGGCGCGGCGGCCGCAGGATGGGTGGGCGGCCGCAGGATGGGTGGGCGGCCGCAGGATGGGTGGGCCGCCCCAGGGCTCGGGGCGCGGGGTCGGGATGAGGGGTGGAGGCAGGAGTCTTGGCCGGGGGAGTATCTTCTACCCGCAGCTAGACCCAACGCCCGGCCCTGTGGGTGCAGCAGCGCGGGGCGGCACAGGGACGGTGCCCGTCGGCCTCCGGGCGGGGATGCGGAAGGCGCTGGGTCTGGAAGGGGTCAGTCGCTCCCCGCCGCACCCGGTGCACGCGCTCGCTCCTGCGGCGTACCCGGAACTGGTGCGGCCGACGGGGCAGGCCCCTCCCAGAGAGGTAGAGTAGTGAGCGAACCTGAGATGGAATCCCAGCGCTGCCACTTGCTCCGTGTGGGACCTGGAGCAAGTCGCTGCACCTGGGCCCGATCTCCAAAAAAAGGAGCCTCTGCCCATATCACTCACCGAGCACCTACCACATACCAGGCCTTGTTTGAGGCACCAAAGATAACAGAGGTGAACAGGACAGGACATAAAGATGCTCTCACAGCTACCTGCTACGGGAATGCTGTGAGGACCACACAGGTAGAAATGAGAAAACCCGGCGCAATAAATGTTAGATGTTAAGAGTATTTTTACATGTGCTACAGAGAACCCTCCCATTTGCCGAGTGGGGCTGCCTCATTCCACAGAGTGACTCAGAAATTTTTTTTCTCTTCATTCAACAAATATTTGTTAAGCTTGGTCTAGAAGGCAGGAGGCCTGGGATGCTAGCCCTGCTAATAATAACTGCCTTCCCTAGTTTGCTCTCTCTCTCTTTTGTGAGATTCAAATCAGGTCACCCGTGAGGGGATTGTAAACTATAAAGTGTTGCACAAAGGACAGGAATGAGCACCACGAGCCAGGCCATGTCCTAGGCCCCCGTCTTCAGGTAGCTCATAGGTAAAAGCTGCCACTGGCATAAAAAACGATACAGGTAAGTACCACAAGAATGATTCAGACCTGTATTACGGGAATTCAGAAAAGGGCATGGCACTTTGGAATTTTCACTTGGTAAGTATTTATTGAGCATCTACTGTGTACCAAGCACTGTTCTAGGCTCTAGGGATAGAGCAATGAACAAGACCATCCGTGTTGTTGCAGAGTTCGAACCCGGGGAGGGGAGACAACCAGCTACTAAGTAAAAATAGAGATGGGGAGGAAAAATCAGAGTGAGGGAACGGGCAGGCAGATTAGCAAAGTGGGGCCAGCAGAGAACTAACATTTGATCAGAGGGAGGCATAAGGAACAACAGGGGCGAAGATCCTATGGGGACAGTCCCTGGTGTGTTGGCACAAGGAGGCACAGAGGTGGCTGGCCCAGACTGAGCAAGGGGAGAGCCCCAGGAGCTGAGGTCAAAGAGGTGCAGAGCAGTGACAGGATGTGGCCTGGCCTTTCAAAGGATCAGGGGATTGCTGTGTTCTGAATGGACTCTAGGGGGACTAGGGCCGTTAGGAAGCTCTTTCTGTATTGAAGGCATTTTTTATTTATTTCAAAAGCACTTATATGAGGCTTTCTATGTGATGGATGTTGTTATGCACTTTACAAATAATAACTCGTTTAATCCTCAGAGGCCCAGGGAGGTAAAACCAAGGTCACACAGCAGAGAGACACAGATGCTTAGTGGGCATAAGAAGAAGGAAGGAGTCGGATGATGCTAAGAATTTTAGCGTCATCAGCACTGGAAGGATTTGCCATTTATTGATCTGTGGAAGATTGTAGGGGCAGGAGCTGGTAACAGTCAGTTTGGGGCAAGTTATGTTTGAGATGTCTTTTGGAGATTTTTAAATAGAGATGTCAAGTAATCAGATATGAAAGTTTGGAGTTGGTGATAAATTTATGAGAACTGTCAGCTAATAAATGGTATTTTGAGGTAGTTAGAAGCACGAGACACCTAGGTGAGCTCACTTGGGAGATCAGCGTAGAGAGAAGAGGTCAAGAAGAGAAAGAGGAACCAGCAAGGAGCCTGAGAAGGAGTAGTGACCTAGGAGGGGGGAAGAAGACCACGAGAAGGTGGTGTCCCTCCTGGAAGCTAAGAGATAAAAGCATGAAGGAAAGTTTTGTGAAAGAAGTGACATTTGAACTGTTTAATTGAAGAAAATAAGATCGAAAGGAAGCCTTGCTATTCAAAATGCATTACCTGTATTTTCTCATTTAATCCTCCTTACACCCCTGTGAGGGCAGTGCTGTTATTTCTATTTTACAGATGAGGAAACTGAGGCACAGAGAGGTTAAGTAACCTGCCTGAGATCACACAGCTAATTTTTTCAAAGCCAGGCAGTCTGGGACCAGAGCCCACACTCATAACCCCAGGTCTGATTATGTCGCTCCCCTCCTCAAAAACCTTTAAAAATTAAGTTCTCACATAATAAGCAGGCTCAGGAACCAACCCAGAACTCAGAGACAGGTTACTCCATCTCTCTCACACATCCCCATTTCTGCTGTTTTTGGTGCATCTGTTGCATTCTTGACTGTCTGGCATCCTCAGCTTGCTTATAGCCCTATTCCCTCAACATTTCAGCCTGCATGGGATTCATCCTGGTGACCTTTGTCCCTCCTTTATTCTCTGCATCAGCTCATTCTGTTAACTGGCAGATTCTTTTGTGTTTCATAGTTCAAATCCCAAGACAGAATCCAGTTATCTCATCATTTAATGATGACATCTCATTGGACAGGTCACTGGCCAGCCCACAGATTGGCTGCCCACAGGTCAGATCCCACCCCTTGACCAGTCAGTCAACTGTTGCTGTGAACATGGGGGCATGTGGCATTAAACACAGCTGCCTTTGAGAGCCTGTGGGTAGGAGGCAAACACCATTAATATTTTTAGTACTGTTTCTTCTTTCCTCTTTCCAAAACCTAATCTCCTTGAAGTTCATACTATCATATTTTTCAACCTGCCACCCCTCCTTTTTCTCATGAACTGACCTCCACCTCACCTCCTACACCTTACTTTATGACTTGAGCATCCGTAAGCATAATCCATGAGATATCTTATTTTTTTCTTTATTTTAAATTGAAGTGTAGTTGATTTACAATGTTGTATTAGTTTCTGGTATACAGCAAGTGATTTAGTTATATACATCAAAGTGACTTAGTTATACACATAGGTATTCTTTTTCATTAGAGTTTATTACAAGATATTGAATGTAGTTCCCTGTGCTATACAGTAGGACCTTGTTGTTTATTTTGTATATAGTAGTTTGTATCTGCTAACCCCAAACTCCTAGTTTATCTCTGCACCCCTTTCCCTTTTGGTAACCATGAGTTTGTTTTCTCTGTGAGTCTATTTCTATTGTAAATAAGTTCATTTGTATCATATTTTAGATTCCACATACAAGTGATATCATGTGGCATTTGTCTTCCTCTGTCTGACTTACTTCACTTAGTAGGATAATCTCTAGGTCCATCCATATTGCTGCTGCAAATGACATTATTTTGTTCTTTTTTTTTTTGGCTGTGCCATACAGCATGTGAGATCTTAGTTCCCCGACCAGGGATCGAACCCGAGCCCCCTGCAGTGGAAGTGCAGAGTCTTAACCACTGGACTGCCTGGGAAGTCCCTTGTTCTTTTTGATGGCTGAGTAATACTCCTGTGTGTGTGTGTGTGTGTGTGTGTGTGTACACACCAGATCTTTATCCATTCATCTGTCGATGGACATTTATGTTGCTTCCATGTCTTGGCTTTTGTGAATAGTGCTGCTATGAACATTGGGGTGCATGTATCTTTTCAAATTACAGTTTTCTCTGGATATATGCCCAGGAGTGGGATGGCTGGATCATGTGGTAATTCTAGTTTTAGTTTTTGAAGGAACCTCCATACTTTTTTCCATAATGGCTGCACCAATTTACATTACCACCAACAGTGTAGGAGGGTTCCCTTTCATGAGAAATCTTATTGACTTCTCACGGATTTCTTCCCCACCATTGAGTTCCCCCACCCCCAAATACCCACTCCCATGGTCTTAAAGCAGACTTATTCTCACCAGGAATTGCACTATCTCAGAAAACACAGTCACAAAATCTCAAATCTTACTTTAACATCTTTACTGCAGTATCACACACAAGCATTTCTTCAACCTCATCCAGACCTGCAAACCTTTTGACTCTGCCAGATTTTTGCATTTATTTTCATAATCAATATACTCACTTCCTTGCAAAACCCCATAACCCCTTTGGCCCTCTCTTTTCTTCTAGCTTGCCCAGCTCGAGTTAAACCCAGCTCTTCCCCTACTCTTTACCTGTATCAGAATATCTGAATATTGCTGGAAAATTAAAACTGACAGATGTCACTTTAAATTGATGTCCATCAATTTCAACTGAACCCTCAGTCCTGCCTAGCCTTCCTACTGTATTTTCCTGCTGTGTTCAATTACCCACACTCTGCAAGGATGATTTTTCAGTCTTCTTCCTTTGTGCCCTTCTCATCCTTCACTCTAAGCAGATGAGCTTGCCTCCTACTTCACAGACATGATAGAGTCAGACAGGAACCCTCTCCTCTACCAGATATCTGCATCTTGCCCAGGTTTTCTGCCTTCCCTGCTTTTGCTTTTTTTAATTGAAGTGTCGTTGGTTTACAATATTGTGTTAGTTTCAGATGTACAGCAAAGTGATTCACTTATATGTATATATATGCCTTTTTTCAATTCTTTTCCAGTATAGGTTATTATAAGATACTGAATATAGTTCCCTGTGCTGTTTAAAAAATTTATTTTGTTTACATATAGGTGATTTTCAATGTTGTGTTAACTTCTGCTGTACAGCAAAGTGACTTCATTGTACATACGTATACATTCTTTTCCATTATGGTTCATCACAGGCTATTGAATATACTTCTAGTTCCTCACTCTGGGTTCCCTTCCTTAGTCACTCATTTCTCCCCCTATCCTGGATCATTCCCACCTGCTTTAAAAAATGCCCCAGGGCTTCCCTGGTGGCGCAGTGGTTGAGAGTCCGCCTGCCGATGCAGGGGACACGGGTTCGTGCCCC
>NW_006786690.1:7252064-7283100 GCF_000442215.2 Lipotes vexillifer | reverse complement strand
GGTTCATGCCCCGGTCCGGGAAGATCCCACATGCCGCGGAGCGGCTGGGCCCGTGAGCCATGGCCGCTGACCCTGCGCGTCCGGAGCCTGCGCTCCGCAACGGGAGAGGCCACAACAGTGAGAGGCCCGCGTACCACAAAAAAAAAGAAAAAAAGCCCCAATATTCTAAAAAAATGTTTTTAACAACAAAAAGCTCTTTGATCCCACATCTCCCTCCAGCCACCTCCCCCATTCATTTGCTCCCCTTAGCATCAAAACCTTGTGAGTTCTCTGCAGTGGCTGTTTCCACATCAACTCCAGTTTCTCCTTTAATCAGTCTGGCTCGAGTTTCTGCCTCCACCTGTGGATTTGGAAACTCCATGTTGCAGAAGCCAGTGGTCACTTTGGGGCCTTGTCTTACTGCTGACTTCTTGGTATTGTTATTTTTTTAATATTTATTTGGCTGTGCCAGGTCTTAGTTGTGGCACGTGGGATCTTCATTGCCGCGTGCGGGATCTTTAATTGTGCATGCAGGATCTTAGACGACCAGGTATCGAACCCAGGCCCCCTGCACTGGGAGCACGGAGTCTTAGTCACTTGACCACCAGGTAAGTCCCTGACCTCTTGACATTATTGCAGTTGGCCACTCTCCTCGTTACACCTCTCTTGGCACTCAGGCTTCCTCTGAGTCCCCTTTGATGCCTCCGCTTCCTTTGCTGAGGACTCAGTTCTGGGGTCCCTTCTTTTCTGTATCTAAATGCTGTTTTAGTCACTGTGGGTCTTCAGCTCCTGGAACATAATAGGTGTTCAGTCTGCAAAATAAGATAATAGCATCTGCATCATAGGATTATTGTGTGAATAAGTGGACCAAGAATGAATAATAAAGTAATGGCAACTTTTAATTGAGTGCTTACTATGTGCTAAGCTCTTTTCTTGTATTATCTCACTGAGTCTTCCCAACAGTCCTTTGCAGTAGGAATTCCTATTATTACCATTCTGTAGAAGAGGAAGTTGAAGCTTAGATAAATGACTTGCCTAAGTTCACACAGATAATAAGTGGACAGGGAAATTCCCTGGCGGTCCAGTGGTTAGGACTCTGTGCTTTCACTGCCGAGGGCACGGGTTCAATCCTTGGTCAGGGAACTAAGACCCTGCACGCTTCATGGCTCAGCCAAAAAAATAAAAATAAAAACCTTTAAAAAAAAATTAGTGGATGAACCCATCCTCACTTTGGTCTTTCTGACTCAAAGTCAATTCTCAGAATCACTAAATTGAGATCATATGTAGGAAAGTGCTTTGTAAACAGCAAAAGACGATGTTACTACAGTATATAGCAGCACACAGCATGGCAACTTGCACATAATAGGTGCCCATGAGTGTTTGTTGAATTGAGGCAGGGTGGGAAGAAGTCCCGCACCAAATAGCAGCATCACCCGAGGAAGGAAGAAGCAATCTTGAGGACCTCGAAGACTCAGATCAACCTTCCACCATACGCTGAATCTTTTGTGATGCTCATCAGCTAATATAAGACACGTAAAGTGGGCATTACCCAGACATTTGCCCAACATGGTTTCTATCTTTCCTCCTTCAATTAAGTCTCCACAGCTGGAAACGTTGGCTTAATAAATGCACAGTCATTCCAGGGGGGTGGGGCTTGTTTAGCTCCTAAATCACCTCTGATTTTAACAGGCCAGAGCGTGCTCGCTGAGGTGGGGATCTTCTCAGATTACTAACCGTGGTTTTAGATGTTTTACTGTGTCTCTGGAGATAGGAAGGAACCCTAGAATTAGCCAACTTTTGACCCCTCACTACAATGAATTCTACAGATAAGGGGTTTAAACCATATCTGTTTTTGTTTTTTTTTCTTTTTTTGCGGTACGCGGGCCTCTCACTGTTGTGGCCTCTCCCGTTGCACAGCACAGGCTCCGGACGCGCAGGCTCAGCGGCCATGGCTCACGGGCCCAGCCGCTCCACGGCATGTGGGATCTTCCCGGACCGGGGCACGAACCCGTGTCCCCTGCAACGGCAGGCGGACTCTCAACCACTGCGCCACCAGGGAAGCCCATATCTGTTTTTTTTTAATTTTATTGAAGTATAGTTGATTTACTTTCTTTCATTTTTTAATTTTATTGACCAGATCCCTTGAACATTCTACCTCCATATACTAAAGTTTTAGTGGGATTCAATGTAAGGATCTGCATTAGGAGGAGTACCGGGAGGGAAGATATGTCACCTGGTAATTCCATCTTCCCCATCTTCAGCCGGGTTAATGGTCTTTTCTACAACTTACCCTTCCTCATTCTCAGATGTTTAGTTTGCGTGGAGTTGAGCCCACCCCCAGCTCCTGAGGACAGGATCCTGATTGACTGAAGCCAAAGTGTGGCCTTGGTTTGAGGATAGGCCCTTGACCTAATTTGGGCCACAGTGCTCCCTGCAGAACACTAATTAAACTCTGCCTGAAGGGGGATGGTCCATCAGGTAAATATGGGAAATGCAGTAAACAATATTCCCGCTCGGGATTCTGTTTCTTTCAAGCACCTCAATTATCCCATCTCTCCCCAGATTGTTGAATTACTCCCTCTCAACTAGATGATTACTGTGGTTTTAAACATGCCTAAGTGTCTCACATGTTTAAAAAAAAAAAAAAAGGAAGAAAGAAAGAAGGAAAAAGCCTACATGGATCCCTCTAGCCCACCACCCTATCTCCTGTCTTTCTCAGCTACAGAATTGTCAGTATTTCCTCTCTCCACTTCTAATTCCCCTTCTATTCTATCCCTCCTCCACAGAAATGACCCTCAGGTCACCCCTACCTCCATGTCGAAAAGCACATGGACGTGTTTCAATCCTCAGCTCCTTTGACTCCCCGGGAGTACTTGACACTATTGGTCACTTCCTCCTTCAAGCACTCTGGTCCACGGGCTTCCATGACGTTGCATGACTCTCCTGGTCTCAGTCCTACCTCTCTGACTGTTCCTTCTCCGTTCTTTGCAGACTCATCCTCTTCTACGCAACCCCTAAATGATGAGGTTCTCTCCTCCTCTGACTTTGCGGCTTCTCCTTAGACAATCTCATCCACGCTCACGGCCTCAGTTACCAGCAGGCCTCAGTCACGTCCCCACCCCTGGAGCTGGCAGGGATGGGGACCCCGTAATGGGGGAGGGGAACTGTTTCCCACGTAATGGGGAGGGGAATCAGGGTACTATTCACAAAAGAAGGAGAAAGGGATGCTGAAGAGCAGAAAATAAAACCAGATGGTCACTACAAGCATGCATTCTGGGGAAGCTCATGCAAATTATCAAAACAGGCTCCTTTTGGGTCTCAGAAATTTCTCATCATTAGAACCCTAAGCAGGACTGAGTACAGGCACCAAAAATGCTGATTTCCTCTGTAGACAGAACACTGTGGTTTACAAAGGAGGCAGCCTCAGCTAGACCACTAAGATCAACTTTTCCCACCCTCAGCATCCTGAAAGAACACGTAGCAAGAAGGTGGAGGGAGACAGACCACTAGCACTCCACTTCTTTTAAACACACCCCATAGAGGCACATATGTAGAGAACAAACGTATAGACACCAAGGGGGGAAAGTGGCAGGGCGGTGGTGTGATGAATTGGGAGATTGGGATTGACATATATACACTAATATGTATACAATGGATAATTAATAAGAACCTGCTGTATAAAATAAGTAAAATTCAAAAAACAAACAAAAACACACTCCAAAGTCATCAGTGCCAAGGGGATGCTTTGTCTGAGGTTAGACATCATCCTCTCGGGGCTTTTGCTTTTGCTTTTTTTTTTTAAATTAATTTATTTTTAGTTTTGGCTGCATTGGGTCTTCGTTGCTGTGCGCGGGCTTTCTCTAGTTGCGGCGAGTGGGGGCCACTCTTCGTTGCGGCGCGCAGGCTTCTCATCACGGTGGCTTCTCTTGTTGCGGAGCACGGGCTCTAGGCGCGTGGGCTTCAGTCGTTGTGGCTCGCAGGCTCTAGAGCGCAGGCTCAGTAGTTGTGGCACACGGGCTTAGTTGCTCCGTGGCATGTGGGATCTTCCCGGACAAAGGTTCGAATCCATGTCCCTTGCATTGGCAGGCGGATTCTTAACGACTGCGCCACCAGGGAAGTCCTGTTTTTGCTTTTCTAATAGGTACCTGGGAGAACTCACAGCTGCCTTCTGCTGGACTAGAAGTATTTGTATCCTGGCCATCTGAGAGGTCTTGCTCAGAGTTAGAGAAAAGCTTCTCAAATGTGGGCCAGCTGTTGGAGCTTTAATATGCATATTTGGGAGAATTCATATTTAATTTATTAAGCTGGCCGGCCAGCTGCCCACTAGGCTTGGGATGACCTCTACAATGCATCTAAAGCTAACCCTTCAGACTCAGAAGAATGGTCACCTCCTGCTTCATGCAGTATTTTCTGCCTGTCCCCTCAAAAGCTGAGTTTGGGGCTTCTTTCTTTGTGTTCCCGTGGAAATGCTGTACTAGGTACACCTTTTCACTTGTAATTTGCCCCTGCTGCTCTCTGGGCTCCTTGAGGCAGGGACCATGAGTCATATCACAAGCAATTAGAAACAGAGCTGGAATATGGTGCCCTATGAATGAAGCCCATTGTTCTCTGCATCTGTGCCTCTATTTCTGCCCTGCAAACCGGTTCATCTGTACCATTTTTCTAGGTTCCACATATATGTGTTAATATACGATATTTGTTTTTCTCTGACTTACTTCACTCTGTATGACAGTCTCTAGATCCATCCACGTCTCTACAAATGACCCAATTTTGTACCTTTTTATGGCTGAGTAATATTCCATTGTATATATGTACCACATCTTCTTTATCCATTCGTCTGTCAATGGGCATTTAGGTTGCTTCCATGTCCTGGCTATTGTAAATACTGCTGCAGTGAACATTGGGGTGCATGTGTCATTTTGAATTATGGTTTTCTCTGGGTATATGCCCAGTAGTGGGATTGCTGGGTTATATGGTAGCTCTATTTTTAGTTTTTTAAGGAACCTCCATACTGTTCTCCATAGTGGCTGTACCAATTTACATTCCCACCAACAGTGTAGGAGGGTTCCCTTTTCTCCACACCCTCTCCAGCATTTACTATTTGTAGGTTTTTTAATGATGGCCATTCTGATCTGTGTGAGGTGATACCTCATTGTAGTTTGGATTGACCTTTCTCTAATTGGTGATGTTGAGCATCTTTTCATGTGCTTTTTGGCCATCTGTGTGTCTTCTTTGGAGAAATAGCCATTTGTTTATTTTTGTTTTTATTTTCATTCAGCTTTATTTTTTGTTCAAGTGAACCATTGGAGTGCAGAGCATATGAGGACCTTGTTGAGGGTGTTAATGCCTCAGACCAGGCTAGACATGGTGACCTATTTATCTAAGGCAATCAATGCCCCTGTAGTCAGAAAGGCTCCATATTTTGGCCAGAAAGGAAAGCAAAGGCCAAAGGCAGAGAAGTGATGGCAAGTATTCAGTCTGGTAGGTAAAGTGACTAAGTGGAGAAAATGAACCACCAAGTCTAAAGGTAAGCACAATGAGAGCCAAATGCAAAGGGGAAAAGTGCAGGGCATGGTGGGACAGGGTGATTCAGCACAGAGCAATGCCAGTGGTGATGGGACCCATTTCTAATATTCATTGTGCTACCTTCTTTATAGCTTAAAACTGCCAGATAGGATCAGACATACTTGGTCTAAGATCCTGTAAGATCTGGCCCAGTTTAAAACCTATATGAGAAAACTCTGATCATCAAAGATATCTCTCTGTCAGGCACCATGGCCTGGACAACTGGCATGGCAGTTCTGTTAGGCTTTATCTTGATGACCTTTTGTTCTCTGCCCCATATTACTCTTGATTGCTACAGGTATGTAGCCCTGCCAGGCTACAGGGTCACCTTTTCCATTTCCTCTTCCTGGGCACAGGCACTGTCTACATTTCCTAGCCTCCCTTGAGTTAGGTTGTGGTCATGTGACGGGGCTTTGACGAATGGAATGTGGGAGGAAGTGAAATGGGCCACCTCCAGGTATGACCATCAAATGCCCCTTGGGACCTACCCCATACTCTCCCTCTCTCTTTGTTCATCAGCCAGCCTAATGCAGAGGCTCCAAGATAGAGGTAGCCTGTATTCCATTCAGGAGAGTCTACTGAAAACATCCAGTCAGACTGTGTCTTAGGGGGAAAATAAACCTTTGCTGTAAGCCACAAAGCACTGAAGGTTGTTTCAGCAGCTAGCACTCCCCCTGACTAATACAGGTCTAAAAAGCTACCCAGGATAGCTTCCAACATAGCAGGAAATGATTGGGATGATAACGTTTTAGCAGGATTTCCATAAATGTGTTAAGGTTCCACAGGTACCTCAAGGTAGAGCCAGTGAAGATGGACAAAGGTCACATCACTACCGAAAGGTGAGCCAGGATTTGAATGGAGTTCTGTCTGATGCAAAAAGCCTATCCTTTTTTCACTTCTCCACATTACCCCAGACAAAGAGGTGTTTAGATGTTTTGAGTGATGGTCATAATGATGACAGACTCTAGGACTCTGTGTAATTTGCTCCCTGGCATGTTTGTGCTACATATTGCTGCAGCACGTCTACCACTTCCCACAGGCCAGTGAGGTTGGATACAATGACATCCTGTAATCCTCATTTTTATACTGACATCGTGCCCAGGTACTCAAAGGAGGGTAGCTAAAATTATTATTTTCTCCAGCCTGCAACCTAAATGTTTACCAGTCTGGTAAAAGACTTTGGGGACCATGCCATAGAGGTATATAGGTCTTCCTTCTCCTTTTCCTCCTTCCTTCCTGTCCCAACCATTCCAGTCATAAGCTGGGCTCCACGTCTCTTCTAGCTGACTAATTGCATCTTCCATCTCTCTGCAATGGTGAGAGAGCAGGTGACTGAACCTCCATATTCTAGTTTCCACATCTGTAAAATGGGTGTATGATACCTACCACGTACAATTGTCATGAGGTTTAAATAAGACAGGCAATAAATTGGTGGCATATTGTGTGCTCTTTGATTTTATGGATGGTCCCCTCCCCTGCCCCCAACAATCCTCACTGCTATTACGGAGCATCAGACGATTCTTGGTATTTTGTAAATACATTTGCCAGTCTTACTACATTGTCTGTGTGTTTTATGCCTGGTTGTGTCAGCCTTGTATATTTTTTACCTTAAACTCTAAATAGGCAGAAAACCCATGGTTGCTAAATATTTATTGGTCCCAGGTACCATACAATTCATTCGTTATCTTCAACCACAATAAGAGATCATTGAGCACTTTCTATCTTATGAGCTTTATGTAGGGAGGCTCCTGGAATAGGAGTCTGTTTCTGCCCACAAAATCCATCAGAGGTGATTTTAAATATGTAAATATTTATTTATTTGGCTGTGCCGGGTCTTAGTTGTGGCACGCGGGATCTTCATTGCCGCGTGCAGGATCTAGTTCCCCGACCAGGGATGGAACCCAGGCCCCCTGCATTGGGAGTACGGAGTCTTAACCACTGGAGCACCAGGGAAGTCCCCAGAGGTGATTTTAAAGGCACAGTGGCTTATTCTTCTTTAAAAGAGCTTTTTAAACATCTGACTACGGAAATATATGCTCATTGTAAAAATTATAGATACAACACCAAAACCAGAAAATTATCCAAGGAATAATCACTGCCATCTTTTTAGAACCTATCCTTCTAATCTTTTTCCTTTCCATATACATACGTGTTTTACAAAAATGGGATCATACTGCATGCACATTTTTGTTATCTGCTTTTTTCCTATCTGAGAACATATCATGAATGTTTTACATGTATTAAAGATTCTCCTGTGGCACAATTTGTAATTCTAGTTTAGTATTCATCGCATGGATAGATGGTGATTTTTTTAAAGCAATCCCTTTGTATTGTACAGTTTGGTTATTTCCATTCTTCCACCATTATTAGCAACAAACGTCTTCATATGTATTCCTCTGCTCACATCCCTAATTATTTTCTTAGAACCCACAAGTAAAAGTTTGCTTCACAGAAAAAGCACACTATCCAGGCTTTTCCTAACCATTGCCAAGTTTTCTATTAGAAAAGTCCTACAAATTCACACTCCCACCAGCAGTGTATGAGAATGCTATGATAAAAGCTGTTGGCCAAGATGATGGTTATGAAAAAAATAATCAAGAAGCTAAGTATTTGCTAAAGGCTCTCCCCACGCCAGCTGTGTTTATTTGTTGAACTCTATAGCCATGTTCCTTGGACCAAACACTGAAGGTTCTTTAGGCTTTTAGTTTATTTAGTGCCTCTTTCAACACTCTGAAACTTTGACCCAAGTTTTATCTGACGGAAAGGAGATTTCTGGTAAATATGGTTTCCAGTTTGGAAACTCAGCCCAAGTACTTCCATCCCTCATCTCAGCGTGGACCACCTCTGTGGTTTTAACTGATGGGAATCAGTTAGAAAGCGCTGCTGCTGACCTGGAGCCAAGAAAAGTGCTTAAAAGAAATGAAAGAGCTGCTCTAGGGGGAAAAAGGCCTGTTCCAAGGTACAAAGGAAAACCAAAACAGCCCAAGGGTTTGGAGTTTCATTTGACCCGCTCTGATAATATCACTATGGTGATGGTCTCCATAAACAGTTGCAAAATAGCAAGATGAAAAAGAACGAGCAAGTTCCACCCAGGCGATCTGGAGTTATTTTAGGGATCAAGGCAATGTCATCTGGGGTAAATATGGAATGCAAAGTCTGTTCTTTTAATAATCATCCCCTTCTTTTGTGAGGCTGAACAAAGGCCTGGCATGTCAGACGTTTGGGCTGAAAGCAGCACTGACCTAGTGTCTTCGGGGCTCAGGGGAAAGCACAGCCAAAGGAATGGAAATAATGGTTCATAACAGATGCTGGGATGATTCTTCTCACACCCTTGGCCTCTGAGACTCTGCTGAGCCTGATATAGAGTCCAAGGGTGGAGCAAGGGTGATGTTCTCGGGAAGGGCTGGCCTGGTTGAGAGGCTGGGATGGGGACCCCAGGGAACTGAGCTTGGTTGTCTGCCCCTGACCTTGATTCCTGGGCCAGAGCGGGTGGAGGGAAGCATCTTCAAACCCACAAATCTGTCTCTGGGGCATTACCATCTGCTGCAGATGACAACTGCCACTCCCATCCTCATGTTCTTTTCTTTGAACCCCTCACTCAGCCAGCCTCAGTCCGACACTTAACCCCTTGCTCTCCCCTTATTCTTTTCACTTCCTTCTCTTCTAGATTCCTAGATCGCAAGCTCCCCCATCATCTCTAGCGAAGATCTTCAAAGGAAAGGGTTGTTCTGTCGCCACGGAGGCTGGAACAATGCCTGGCACACAGAAGGTTTTCCATAAGCGTCAGCTGATAGGAACTGAATCCAAAACCCCGTGCCTACCCTGCCATGGACGTTTCTCCAGCAGGTCTGAGATGATGGCTGTTTGTTTATTCACTCATTCAATCAATATTTATTCACCACCTATGGGGAACCGGGACTACTTCTGGGGACTGGGGCTACAGGGACAAACAAGATCCCAGGGCTCTGTCCTTATGGAGATGACACCCTGTAGATGCTAATATCTGAGTGGTGAACACAGCTGTCATCACAGAGCCTTCTCTGACCATTGGACATAAAATCACCCTTCCGTTTTATTTTTCTTCCCAGAACATATTATACACTTGTTTGTTTGTTTGGCTGTGACACGCGGCATGCGGGATCTTAGTTCCCCGACCAGGGATCGAACCGGTGCCCCCTGCAGTGGAAGCGCAGGACCCTAACCACTGGACAACCAGGGAATTCCCTACTTGTTTTTTTTTTTTTAACATCTTTATTGGAGTATAATTGCTTTACAATGGTGTGTTAACTTGTTTGTTTTTTAATCCATCAGCCTTCTCACACAAAAATGTATGCTCTTGGAGGATAATTTATCCGTGGCATTCACTGCTGAGTCTCCACAACAATGCCTAGCACACAGTAGGCGCTCAACATATACATGTCAAATCAGTTTCTTCAATGTACTCTGCAATCCTCTAGAAGAACTTTCTAGCAAAACTCTCCAGGGAATGAGTTAAGAAGACCTCTAGAGGGTCATAACAACAGATTACAACCGTCCAGGGCCTTACAGTTTACAAAGCAGGGCGGTACACTGGGGTGAGCATGGGCCTTCACCTTTCAGAGCCCTGATTTCCTCCTTGTAAAGTGGAAATAACAACACCGGCCTTTGGGGACTGTTGTGACTGGTGAAAGAAGTGATGGGTGTGAATCGCCCCACCTGGCACCTGGTACTTAGCAGGTGCTCCATGCTTGAGGACTGGACACTATTGTTTCTTTCTTATTGGAGCCTCTCAGTTCCGTGTGGACATTATTATTCTTATCCCCATTTAATCAACAAGGAAAGCCCAACTCGCAGAGGCTTAGGAATTTGCTCACTGTAGCTCAGGCAGGACTAGAAGTCCCGAGAGGGACAGAATTCCAAATATAGTGCCTTACCTGTCACCCCGGGGAGGCCAGCTCTGGCAGGAAAGCACATCTTGTAAATCCTCTTATTTCCTCCTCCGCCCTCACTTCGATGTTCCCCATTTTCAGTACGTCACCCGTCGCTGTGGGAAAAGAAGAGCTTTGGAGAGAAGCAAAAGCCAAAGGGGAAGCTTGTGCATTTGGTTAGTAGGTGAAAGGCGAATCCCTCTCCTGCCCACCTCTCCAGCCCATTCTGCAGCTTCCCCCAGTGCCTCCCCCGAGTCTCCCTGTAGCCCGCATTTCTCTAAGCCTTAGGGACCCTCCACATCCCAGCGTCTAAGTTGACAGGGATTCTGGTCCAAGCAGGTGGGATGGGCCATGAGACTCATTAGCATAAATCAGGAAATTTCTTGCAATTGAGAGGTCCTCAGAACACTGACTAGATTATAGACACCACTAGTAATTGAACTTTCTAAAAAAAATTATAATCTAAAAATATTTATAATAGTGCTATAATTCATGAGCATCTCCTAGATTCCGGGCAGTGTGGGAGGCAATTTACAAATACCGGACAACAACCTGAAAGGCAGGTATTATTATTCCCATTTTATAGATGAAAAAGTTGACGCTCAGGGAGATGAATGATCTTCTCAGAGGTCATGTAGCTACTAAGTGATGGAGGCCCAGGATTTAAACCCAGGTCTGCCTGCCTTCAAAGCTCATGCCCCTGCTCCACAAAATATGCAGGGGCGGGGAGTTAATGTGCCTTAGGACACCTGTCCCACCAATCCTCTGAAGAAAATTGGAAACATCCTAAAAACTACAAAAATCAGTAGATGGTTATGTGAATTATGTAGAGCGGGTGTAACCTGTAGAATATTTTGCAGTTATTGAAAATTACACACAGAATATGATCACACAGAAAAATACTTGTGATAAATGGAAAATGTAGGATACAAAATGTATATCCATGGAGGTTTTAATTTTAAATGTTTGTCCACTACATAAATGAGCATGTGAAGTATAAACAAGCATGTGCAAAAGACTGAAAGGAAATATATAAATATAATCACAACTGTGTGGTGGAATTTAGAGGGATTTTTCCCCCCTCTGGTTACTAATCTTTCTGTAATGTGGTTAAATTACTTTGCAATTTACAAATTAAAAAAAAATATTCTAAGACAGTCTTCTCTGAAGTTCTGTAGCTTTGCAATAGAGCACATACACCAGCATGCATTGTTTTTTTTTCATTGAACTATACTTGATTTTCAATGTTTCAGATGTACAGCAAAGTGATTTGGTTGTATATATATGTATACATATATATTCTTTTTCAGATTCTTTTCCATTATAGGTTATTACAAGATATTGAATATAGTTCCCTGTGCTGTATAGTAGGTCCTTGTTGTTTATTTATTTTATGTATAGCAGTGTGTATCTGTTAATCCCAAATCCTTAACTTATCCCTTCCCCTCCTTTCCCCTTTGGTAATCATAAATTTGTTGTCTATGTCTGTTAGTCTATTTCTGTTTTGTAAATAACTTCCTTTGTATCTTTTTTTTTTTTTTTAGATTCTACATATAAGTGATATCATGTGATATTTGTCTTTCTCTGACTTACTTCATTTGGTATGATAACCTCTAGGTTTCAGAATACATTGTTTTAAATTGCTAACTAGAGCGATGACTTTCCTTTACCAACTGCTCCAATCCTGGAGTCCCCCTGTCCCCTGCCGCTTATAAATTGTAGCTCTTCCTGCACATGTTCCTGGCCAAGCAAGCACTGGGTATTATCCTCACCCACATCTGTGTTTGCTAATGCCGTGCTTTGGTCTAGAGCTGCTCTGTTCAATGTAGTAGCCATTGCCATATGTGGATATTTAAATTTAAATTAATTAAATAAATACATAATTGAGCTCTTCAGTCTCACTGACCATATTCCAAGTGGTCAATAGCCACATGCAGCTAGTGGTTATTGTAATGGACAGCACAGATATAGAATGTTCCTATCATAGCAGAAAGTTCTATTAGACAGCACTGCTCCAGCATCTAGACTGAAGACCATTTCTTTTTTTTAAATTAATTAATTAATTAATTTTTGGCTGCATGAGTCTTCATTGCTGCGGGTGAACTTCCTCTAGTTGCAGCAAGAGGGGGCTACGCTTCGTTGCGGTGCGCGAGCTTCTCATTTCTCATTGCGGTGGCTTCTCTTGTTGCGGAGCACGGGCTCTAGGTGCGCGTGCTTTAGGAGTTGTGGCACGTGGGCTTCAGTAGTTGTGTCACGCAGGCTCTAGAGCGCAGGCTCAGTAGTTGTGGCACATGGGCTTAGTTGCTCCGTGGCATGTGGGATCTTCCCGGACTAGGGCTCGAACCCATGTCCCCTGCATTGGCAGGCGGATTCTTAACCACTGCGCCACCAGGGAAGCCCCTGAAGACCATTTCTTGAACTCTAGGAGAAAGATTTCCCAGCCACTTGTTATCAGTGGATTGACAAGACAATGACTTTTCCATCCTAAGATTTTACTCTCTCATCCCATTTCTACACTCCAGGGAGCTCAAGGGTCAGGGAAAATTAAAGACGATGCCTCCCGACTAAAAGGTAGGACCTCCCAATTACAGTTAATTCAAAGTGCTTCACAGAGTATATAGATTGATTAGGCAGGGTGGGTGAATGGGGAAGGTTAATTAGAGTCTTGTTTTTTACCATGAATGTTAGCAACAGGAGCCATTTATTGATGTCCACTATGTGCCAAGCACTGTAGGCATTTTATCTCCATTAATCGTCACAACCCTGTGAGGTCAGTTTTATTCCACCATATACAAAGATGAAGATATTGAGGGCTCAAAAAAGTAAAGAAACTTGTCTAACTTCATGAGCCAGGATCCACGCCTTCAGACACCAAAGCTCATGCTCTTTCTATTACACCAACATGCCTCATGGTGGGGAGGTTCCAAATCTTATAGAAGGATCTGATTGGCCTGCTTGGGTAACCAGCCTATCCCAGGACCAATCACATTGGAAGAAAAGATTGGCCAGGCCTAAGTCACTGTCCACCACTCTACCAACAGGGGCAGTGGCTGATGGTTCTGTTAGAACCATGTAAGATCAAGAAAAGGCAGTCGCCAAATAGAAAAAAGGATGGAGCACACAGAAGCAATGGCATTCACTACTTTAACTCCATCACTGTTATTTGCGCTGGGCCTACCCACATGCTAATCTCATTTTTTTTCAAAATCATCTCAGTGAGAACAGTAATAACAAAACTACCGTCTCTTATTGAGAGCCAAGGTACAGTGGCATGTGCTTTTTATGTGTATTCTTGTTGTTGTTGTTGTTGTTTTTTGTGGTACGCAGGCCTCTCACTGTTGTGGCCTCTCGCGCTGTGGAGCACAGGCTTCGGATGGCGCAGGCTCAGCGGCCATGGCTCACGGGCCCAGCTGCTCCGCGGCATGTGGGATCTTCCCATACCGGGGCACGAAACCGCGTCCCCTGCTTTGGCAGGCAGACTCCCAACCACTGCGCCACCAGGGAAGCCCTGTGCATTATTCTTGATCCTCATGCTTATTCTTGTTGTTCTTCGATAATGTTGGGCTTGTTTTCTTACTTTGGGTAGAAATAGCAGATCTTGTTTCCTGGACACTCAGACTTGACCTTGCTAGGTTCTCCATTGTCTGTTTCCCACAGCTGGCCCACCCCTTGCATTATGCTCCAGATTAATTCAAGTCATTCACGTATTAAACATCAAATCCTTTGCCTTCAAGCCTATACTCTCTCTTTGGGAGTTAAATGAATAAGGCATTTACACACAGGATTACTCCTTAGGTTGGGCACCAAGGGGCCAGTTCTAAACCAGAACTTAGTTTACATAGCCCAGCCTGGGGACTGGACAGTTGACCAGAGGCTGGACTGGATGCCCTCTAGAGGGCCCTGGAGAGCTGAGAGGTCTGTGATTTAATGGTCAGGGGAGAAGGAGGAATGTTCCTGAGCCATGGCTTCTCCTTGGAGTGAATCCAGCCTACACAAGAGCTGCTTGGGGCCCAAGTTGTCTAAGTAAACACTGATTCCTTGACGAGTTTCCAAAATCGGGAATAGAGCAACTGTTTGGTTTGAACAGGCTGTGCTCTGTAAACCACTGCCTGCATATCACCAGGGCCTCATGTAAATATTTTAGCTACAGATTGGAAGAACACAACTTTTTTTTGGAAATCCCATCACTTTGTTGCTAGGCTTATAATGAATTATATGTTGTCTCTGTTGTTAGACTTAAAATGAATGTGTGTTATTTCTATTTATTGGGAGGTCCAATTCTCTAATATTATTATAAGCGTCTTAGATGTGTCTCTACTGGGACTGTTAGGGTTTGGGGAAAGCCCAGTAAATAACATGCCACTTTTTCCTGCTTGGATTTGGAACAAAATGAAGGGAAGACAGGAATCAAGTAGGTAGAGATGAAAGAAATTTTATTACCAATAAAGCTGATAATGAAAACGTTGGCTTTTGGTGTCTGACTAAGGGGCCGTCTAATTCTTCACCCCAGAATTAGGCAGACTTAGCCAGCCAGTCTGAGATGGCAGAGGACTGGCACAGACCTGGGAGTCAGGGGTAGAGCCTGCTCCTGTTGGACTTAAGGCTTGGAGGAGCAGAAGAGGATGTGTGTTGCTAGAGAGAAGAAAGGAAGAAGGCAGTGAGCTGAGTGTGTCCAGTTCCTTCTCCCAAACCTGCCAATCAGATCATGACTCCTCCTCCTGTGGACAACAGTAAGAGAAGGAACCAAAAGCCGCTGACATGTTACTGTGATGGACCTCCTGCCTCATGGAAACTTGAAGCCAGAGAAAAGGGGGTTCACACCAAACGACACGTTGATGAAGAATAAGGGTAAAGTGAGGACCTGGTCAAGGAACCCCAGACACAGCCTCTTGGCAGAGAAGATGACCACTGCTTGAATCAGGAAGCAGAACTTGATCTTGAAGAGAAAGTTTACCTTCAGGCATAGTTGCAAAAACACCGGCAATACTCAGGCCACATCATAGGTAGAAAAACCGAGACTCAAAAGCATTGCTCCAGTCACCACAATTGACATCATCTGCCAAGAAAACATCACCCTCTGCCCAACAAAACCTCCCTCTTGACTGTGGCAGGCAAGGCCTGTGCTACCAAAAGAACAATGCATCGAGTGGAAATTGGCATCATGAATTTCAAACCTGGTCCTTTTTGTGTTTCCTCTCTTGGTTGTGTGGCAGGATAGGTTTCCCTGGGCCCTGCACTCTCTCTGCTCCTTTCCATTCTCAACCCTGGAAGGAGATGAGAAGGCAGATCTTTTATCATTATAATGCCGCAAAGATCTACAAGAACCTATTAATATTGGTAAGACAGAAATAAGTCTCTTTAGCCTCAGTCACAAGGGGTGTGGCTCGATGGAGCCAGAGGCCCTGGTGGGGGCGGGGGGCCAGGGGTAGAAGATGAAAGAGGAGGCAAAGTGGGAGAGAAGGTACCAATGCAGAGAGCATAGGAATAGCAAAGATGTTTTACATCATCGTCTTGATGTTGAGGTTGTTTGTGATTGGCTGGGGAACTTCCTGGGAGTGAACTCCACCTGCTTGCCCTTCCAGGGGTTGGTGGGCATAAGGGCAGGGTTTTACTTCAATGGCTTCATCATCCTTAATTATCAGTGGCCTCTCTACCACGTTCCTCCCTCCTTTTTGATTACCAAGCCTTGTCCCTTCTTTATCTGGAATGTCTTTCTCTCATCTTTCTCCTCATTTCTTTTTCCACTGCTCTCACCTCTCAATTGAAAAACTTCTTACCTAGACTTCCTGCCTTTTTCATTTCCCTTCTGCACCTACTGTTCATTTCCTACCAGACTGATCTTTCTGGAAAACAAATCTGATCTGCTTAAGGTCCTCTGTTATTAAAAAGTCTTTGCTCATTCCTTGTCGCCTATAAAATAATGTCTAAGATCTGAGATCCTCTGGCAGGCGTTCAATTTATTGCCCACTGTGTTCATTCATTCATCCCATACACAAAGACAAGTGTAGCTAAGCAAGTATGGAGTATGGGATCAGAAGGAAAGAGGTTGGGGGTAAATTGGACAAATGGACCAGTTTTGCAGGACACTGGTGGGAAGGAGAAATCATCTGGTGTTTTTAATATTTACTGCGTCTTCTTAAATGTCCAACCAGAGGGGAATGGTGAAGTGATTTATGGAGCCTCTGCTTATATTATATACTTACAGTTTAAAATTACATTTTACAGTTCAAAAATAGAGTGATATATTGGACTTCCCTGGTGGCGCAATGGTTAAGAATTCGCCTGCCAATGCAGGGGACACGGGTTCGAGCCCTGGTCCAGGAAGATCCCACATGCCACGGAGCATCTAAGCCCATGTGCCACAATTACTGAGCCCACGTGCTGCAACTACTGAAGCCTGTATGCCTAGAGCCCGTGCTCCACAACAAGAGATGCTACTGCAATAAGAAGCCTGTGCACCGCAATGAAGAGCAGTCCCTGCTCGCCACAGCTAGAAAAAGCCTGTGCGAAGCAGCGAAGACCCAATGCAGCCAAAAATAAATAAATAAATTTATGTAAAAAATAGAGTGATATAAAAAACAGGGCTTCCCTGGTGGCGCAGTGGTTGAGAGTCCGCCTGCCAATGCAGGGGACGTGGGTTCATTCCCTGGTCCAGGAGGATCCCACATGCCGCGGAGCGGCTGGGCCCGTGAGCCATGGCCGCTGAGCCTGCGTGTCCAGAGCCTGTGCTCTGCAACGGGAGAGGCCACAGCTGTGATAGGCCCGCGTACCGCAAAAAAAAAAAAAAAAAAAAGGGGGTGATATGTATTCTAAAAAACTCATGGTATATTCATAATATAACTGTGAAGCCATCTAAAAATAAGATTTTGAAGAATATTTAATGAGATTATAATATAAAAAAGTAGAATAAATCTATTATTATATTATATCCATGAAAAGAAAACAGACTAGAATGTATTACAAAAACATACTAGTGTGTGGTGGAATCACAGGAGACTTTTCATTCATTCTTTACACTCTTCTGTATTTTTCAAATGTTCTACAATAAGCATGTATTATTTTTATTTTAAATCAGAAAAGACTATGTTTTCAAGGTTTGTAATAATATGAGGAAATGTAATTTGTTATAATGTTAAATTTTAAGAGCAAAAAAACAAAATTATAGAGAGCTCAACTGTGTTAAAATTTTGTTTTGAAAAGGTGGAGGGAAATATACCCAAATGTTAGCAGAGGTTGTCTTGGAATATTTTCTTTAATATGCAAGTATTATTTTTATTTTGTAGGAGAAAACATTTTATTCAAAAATTTATCATGACAGTGTATTATATTATTCAGGTTTCTCCACAGAAACAGAACCAATAGGATGGATTTATTTATTTGTTTGTTTGTTTATAAGGAATTGAGCCTCACAGTTATGGAGGATGGTGAGTCCCAGATCTTCAGTGTGGGCATTTTCATTTATGTCAGGCATTGTGCTGAGCATTTTACATGTATTACCTCATGTCATCCTCATTATCACCGTTTATAATATATTCTGCCATTTATTCCCATATTCCAGGGAGGGAAAGTGAGGCACAGAGAGGTCAAGTAACTCTGCCAAGGCCACAGGGTCAGTGAGCAAGGGAATCAGGACACCAGACTGGGCCGACTTCTCCATTAGACATAAGAGGCACATTGCATGAGGTCCATGATATTTTTAGGGGCCCACAGATTGTTTTAATTTTCGTTTATTTTATTTTATTTTTAAAATTTATTTATTTGGCCATGCCGGCAGCTTGCAGGATTGAACCCAGGCCCTTGGCTGTGAAAGCGTGGAGTCCTAACCGCTGGACTGCCAGGGAATTCCCAATTTTTTATTTTAAAATCAAGAGAAAAAAATGAATATAATGATAATAAATATATAATAAATTTAGTCTGGATTTGATTCATCCTTATTCCAACATAGTCCTAAACTATGATTTTAAATATTTTTTATGGAAGGAAAGGCCCACAAAGGCAGGAGTGCCTCCATACCCCCTAACTCTAGGCCCCTGTACTTAAACTATTTATGGCTCACCCCTCTCCGAGCCCTAGTTAACCCACTTTAAGCCTGGATGTCTGTGTGGACTCAGACAAGTCACCCTTTCTGTGCCGCAGCTTCCTCCTCTGTAAAATGGGAATCATAGCTAGTGCAGACTCGTCTACAGCTGTGAGGATGCCCTGAGTGTACGTGCACAACACACAACACCTTAGCTACATGCCTGACGCTCAGTGAGGGCTCCGTAATTATTAGCCACATCTGACATCATTTCTCGTTGCAGCTCAGGGTCTGGAGTGTCCACACCCCGCAGGGGCTTCTCTGAGAGGCCAGCTGGCTGACAGCCTCGGCAGAGCAACACCTCATCAGGCCCACCAGGAATTCCACGGCATCTCCACAGCAGCCTTGGGAGAGATGCTGATGAGTTCTTCCACCAACCAGGGGAAAGCCACGCTTATAAAAGATTCCAGGCCTCGGCGATAATTTCTCCCCTTCCCACACCCCTCCCCGCTCCCCTGGGCCCTTTCCCATCTTAGCTCTGTTTCTGCAGGAAGCAGGACAGAAAGGACTTGGTTTGATGCAAGTGGAGAGAGAGCACAGACTTGGAACTCTCAGGAACTGGCTTTGCAGCCCAGCTCTGCCAAAACAAGTTCGGACAAGTCTCTCAACCTCTCAGCCTCAGCCAAATAACAGGAACAGACAATTAAACTAGGAATAATACTTGTGACCATTATTAGTAGTAGAAGTGTAAGGGCTTTGGGGTCAGAGTCCTTTGGGTCAAATCATGGTTTCTACCTCTTGACGGTACCTGACTTCACTCCAAATCTAAGTTTCTGTTAGTGAAATGGGGAACAATAATAGTACTCACCTCAAAGGGTTATTGGGAGGATTAAATGAGATAATTAGATCTAAAGCTTTCTGCAGCAAGGGCATACAGTAAGTGCTCTATAAAGGTCAGCAACTGTCACTTTAGTTATAATTGTGCCTCTTCATGAGCCCTATAACATATAGTCCAGATTCCCAACTGCACACAGTAGGTGTTAATGGGTAGCTGTGGAATGAATAGATGAATGGATGGATGAATGAACAAACTCGCCATCACTTTTGGTCTGGGACTGTTCTTCATGCCTAATCCCCTTTGACCTAAATGCAATAGAAATTTTAGCAGCTTCAAGACTTTCAGTCTTCTTGTTTTTTCTTGACTGGTTGAGGCAGTTTAAAATATGTCTGCAACTCTGACACTCCCTTCAGAAGGTGGACCCTAATTCCCCTCCTTGACTATGAACTGAACTTAGTGCCTTGCTTCTAACAAATAGAATAAAGTAGAAGTGACAGTGTGCAATTTTTAAGACCAGATCATAAAAATCATGGAGGCTTCATCCTGGTCTCCCTCTTGGATTGCTTACTCTGGGGGAAGACAGCTGCCATGTCGTAAGTGTGCTCAAGCAGCTCTGTGGAGGGGTACATGTGATAAGGAACTGAGGCCTCTTGCCAACAGCCATGTGAGTGAGCCATCACGGAAGCAGATCCCCTGGCCCCAGTCGAGCCTTCAGATGATGCAGCCCCAGTCAAAGATTTGACTGCATCCCCATCAGAGACTCTGAGCAAGGACCACCCATCTGAGCCTTTTCCAATTTCCTGACCCAGAAAAACCATGAGATAATAAGTGCTGGGGGGTTTTTAAAAATATATTTATTTATTTATTTGGCTGCATCCGGTCTTAGTTGCAGCACACGGAATCTTCATTGTGGCGTGCTGGATCTTTAGTTGTGGTGTGTGAACTCTTAGTTGCGGCATGAAGGATCTAGTTCCCTGACCAGGGATCAAACCCAGGCCCCCTGCATTGGGAGCACAGAGTCTTAGCCACTGGACCACCAGGGAAGTCCCAGTAAGTGCCATTTTAAGTGGCTATGTTTGGGGATAATTTGTTACAAAGCAACAGATAATAATATACTTTGTATGAATATTCTTGATAAAAGTTTGAAACAAAGGCTTTTCTAATAATACTTGGCCCATGGAGACTTCTGACTGTTCAATCTACATATTGTTTTAACACTATTCAGAAAGCCTGAACCCACACTCTTCTTGTGACATTACTATTACTAGACCATGCCTGTTAACTAATTAAGGACCCTTCCCTGCCTGGGATCTCAAGTGGGCTGCATCCTGACATCTGTTGTACACCAGCCTTCAGTGGGATTGGCACCACTGGATCCCTGGCTGGGAAGGAAGAGTCAGACCCAGTGATAAGCAGGCTTCTGTCCTGTCAGTAGCTCATATTTGGAAGCATCATGTTATCAATTTCAGGAGGGTCCATCTCAAAGAGACTATTTCCTTACTGACAGCTCCCATGCTGTTTTAACAGCAGCTAATCCTTTCACCTTATTTGTAGACAACTTCAGAATCCTTTCCCTGGCTAGCCAAGTCTCAGCACTTGCTGGAGAGAACTGTCAGAGGCCTTTGCATCTGGGAAGTCTCTGCCTAATGTGGAAAAGATCCTGGAAAGAATGTCTGTGACTGATCAGGTTGAGGGCTCAGGGCTGATAAAGACAAGCCAGCTCTTCTTATCTCACAATGAGGATGTTAGCAGTAGAGCTGCCCTGAGGTCATGGTCAGTGTGGCTGTGGCAGTTAAGTTCAACAGTCTTTTACTGAGCAACTGCTATGTGCCACTCACTGTAGACAAGACCAGGACACAAAGATGAGTAGACAAGGTCCTTGCCCTCAAAGAATTCACGGTCTAGTTGGGAAGACAGGCAAACCAGTGAATAATTTCAATGCAGAGCAGTAAGCAGAGGTTGATCTACATATCAGGCGAACTGGGAGCAGGAGAGAGCAAGGAAGGGTTCGCTCCTTGGAAATGGAGAGGTCAGGACAGATTCAAGGAATACCAAGGAAGTATGATCAGCCATGAGCCAAGTAGAGGGGAGAAAATCTGAGGTTAAGGACTTTGAAGGCTAGGGCAAGGATTCCTCTGACTTATTGGTCTTAACTTCTGAGGGCTGGCAGGATTTAATTTATCCCCTTTCGATCTCTCTTAGAGTCTAACTGGATCATTAACCATGAAACCAAACTTGAAATTTAAAGAAGATCTTCTAAAAAGAGGTAAAAGTAAACTTACACCTGGATTTTAGCAAGGATCCTGAGACAAGGGTTGAGTGCAGATTTCTTATCAAATCTGGAATCTGTTTACTTTGACCATCTGCATTGCCCTCATGCTTGGACTTTTGAAGTAGCCACCTAACTCATCTCCCCATTTCTACTCCCTATCCTAAGTCCAGGACCTCATGGCAGCTACAGTGATCGTTTAAAATTTTCAGGGAATTTTTCAGGGGGCACGGGTTCAATCCCTGGTCAGGGAACTAAGATCCCACAAGCCTCATGGCGAAGGCAAAAAAAAAAAAATAACTGTAAAAAAAAATAAATAATAATTTTTAAAAATAAATAAAATTTTCCAGTTGGATAATGTCTCTTCTCTGTTTAAAACCCTTGGAAGGCCTTCTATTATGCTTTGGATAAAATCCACCCGTCTTTCTATGCCCCACCAGGCCCATGTGTCTGCCTTCTGCCCACGTCTCCAATCTCCTCTCCTGCCCTCCCCCATCTGCTCACCCTGCCTCAGGCACTGGCCTCCTGTTGCCCAAATATACCAAGCTCTTTCACACTCAGAGCCATCCACTCACTCGAAACATGTTTATCAAGCACCTTCTATGTGCCAGACATTGTCCTTGGCACTGAAGATACAGCAGGGAACAAAATGCGCAGAAATCCTTGCCCTGGGGAAGCTTACATTTTAGTGAGGGGACACAGACTGTGAACAAGACATATCAATAAACACAGTATGTTGGATGAGAATCAGGACGAAGGGAAAAGGAATAAAGCTGAGGGACGGTATCAGAGGTGCTGAGGAGTGGATTTGCAATTTTCAACTGGGTAACCAGGGATGGTCTCAACGAGCAGGTAACATTTGAGACTTGAAGGTGGTGAGGGAACAGGCCAGGCAGACACATGGGGGCAGAGTATTCTCAGAAGAAGCAGTATTCGGTGCAAAGGCCCTGAGACTGGGGCGTGTCCAGTATGTTCAGAGAACAATGAGGTGGCCAGAGGGGCTGGAAGAGAGTTAGAGTTGAGATTCAAGAAGTAACAGGAATCTTAATCAGGTGAGTTTGACAGGCTGGCACAAGAACTTTGGTACCTGTAGAAACCTCTACCTGGAACATTCCACCCTGGCTCTTCACATGCTGCCTCTTTCCCATCTTTCAGAACTCAGAGAGACTTTCCTTGATCACCCTCATTCCTCACTGTCACAACACTATCTTTTCTTCATAGTAAGTACCAAAATATGCAATTGTTTGATCTAACTACACACACTTCTCTGTTTACTATAGCACAAACTCCACTGAGGGCAAAAGACCTATCTGCCCTACTGACCATTGCAAACCCAGGGCTTAGCAGTCTGTCCAGCACTCAGTGAGTGTTCAATAAATCGTTTGTTGAATGAAAGAAATAGGGAGATTCTGTAATTATTATTCCTAGTTTGAACGCTATGGAGTATGAAGAAATACATTTTGACATTGGAGGAACATCCCCAGGAAACTTGTGGGCATTGGCCTGGAGGTCGAAAAGCTTTCAGAGAGAGAGAGAGGAGACTGAGAAAAGAAAAACCAAAAACATGCCACATGTATGGACTTGGAAATTAGAATGGCCTTGAACTTCTAAATAATAAATTACATAGAAGCTAGAAAGCAAAGGAACAAAGCCTTCAAAACACTAAGTGAAAAATGTTAAGATAGAATTCTACGCCTAGCCAAACTATCAATCAGATGTGAGGTAGAATAAACATAATTGCAGATACACAAACTCTCAAAAATTTTACCTCCCATGCACTTTTTCTCAGAAAGCGATTGATGATGTACTCCACCCATATGAGAGGAAAACACAAGACAAAGACGAGTATCCAGGAGACAGTGGCTCCAACCCAGGCCAAAAGCGAGGGAAACTCCCAAGTTGATGGCAAAAGGAAGACAGCATGACAGCTGTGCAGACAGCTCAGGTTACATGGGTATAGGAAGGCAGAGGGCTCCGGGGTTGAGGTCTCCTGAAAAATACGGAAATTCACACATCATCCACTCCCTGCAACCAGGACTTTGCCTGCGTCATTTACAGGACCCAGTGCAAAATGAAACTAAAGAGGCAAGGCCTCTGGCTTGAAACTTATTAAGAATTTCAAGATGGTAAAAGCAGGGCGTTAAAAAAACTGGGCGGGGGACTTCTCTGATGGTTCAGTGGGTAAGACTCCATGCTCCCAGTGCAGGGGCCCCAGTTTCCCTCCCTTGTTGGGGAACTAGATCCTGCATGCTGCAACTATGACCCAGCGCAGCCAAAATAAATAAATAAATAAATAAATAAAATTAAAAAACAGAAACAAAAACTGCGTGGGCTCTTCTGAGAATGGGGTCCTGTGGAACTGCATGGGTCATACGTCCAGGAAGTCGGCCTTGCATGTGACCATGTGGAAAACTATAGCAGGGGACTTCCCTGGTGTGCACAGTGGTTAAGACTCTGTGCTCTCAATGCAAAGGGCCCGGGTTTGATCCCTGGCCGGGGAAATAGATCCCACACGCATGCTGCAACCAAGTGTTCTCATACCGCAACTAAGGAGCCAGTGAGCCGCAAGTAAGGAGCCTGCCTGACGCAACTAAGACCCGGCGCAACCAAATAAATAAATAAATATTTAAAAAAGAAAGAAAGAAAACTATAGCAATAGCCGTCCGCATCTGCAAGCTAAGAGAAACAAACTCTAGTTGACTTATGGAGAATGGGAATTTATTCAAAGAGTATCAGGTGGTCCATAAAATCCCAAGAGGGTTAGAGAACACTCATCATAGCTACCCTACTAGAGGAAACTCCTTAAAGCAGTCTGTAAACTGGTACACTGAAGGTGATGCCACCACTGTCCCCAAGTACTAGGCACTGCAGCTTGCAGATCTGATACTGCTGGGTCCCTGGGGATGGTACAATGTCATTGCCTCGCACTTGCTGCCCTGCTGCAACTTTTTCTACCCAAAAAAAGGTTTCTTGTATTTTCTGCTTCTCCAGTCATTAGTTATCTATTCAAAGTCAGAAATGCGTGTATTATGGGACTTCCCTGGTGGTCCAGTGGTTAAGACACAGTGCTTCCTCTGTGAGGGGCATGGGTTCCGTCCCTGCTCAGGGAAGCTCTGCATGCCGGCATGTGGTGTGGTGCGGCCAAAAAGGAAAAGAAAAGAAAAAAACAAGAAAAAAAGAAAAAGAAATGTGTGCATCTGATGGGTGGAGCCCAAGCCAGGTGGCCATGCCCTAAGCTGCAAGAGGCTGGGAAAGTAAGCATCTAGAATCTTCCACTTCTATGAAGGAAGTTCTGCTTCCCACAAGTCTCCTAAGGGGGAATTCCCCAAACACAGGAAGGGTTTAAATCTGGGCAGCCAGGAAGAATGACAAATATCCGCTATCGAAGTATAGGAAGAATTCCTACTACATACACTAAAACAAAACAAAACAACACAAAAACTAAGCAAATGAAACCAAATATAAGACAAGTAGAAATACAGATAAAAATAAAATAAGAAATGTTCAGGAAGGAAACATGATAGCACACTATCTGGCTCATCAGGGTTCTACATTTGCATATTCTGAATAACATCAAAACTGAACGTGGATTTAATCCTCCACATTTCATATTTATCACCTGGTGAAGATGCAAAGCAGAGAGTCAGGGTACTTGATGATTTAAGGATGCTCAAAAAATCATCTGCCATAATGGGAAGTTAAGAGATAATGTCTAAAATAGACACATAAAAAATTAGAAGTAAAATCATATGTAGAAATATGGACATCAATGCCCAAAGAAGCTGCTAAACAGCAGCTGGGGAATAAGACTAGAAAGTGAGGAGAGGTCAGGTAGGGGAACTGCATTTTTCTTGTTGTTTGTTTTTGTTATAAGCCTGTCTGTACTTGTTTTGGTCAGGCTATATCATGCTACGCTGCGGTAACAAATAAATCCTGAAACTCTCAGTGGCTTAACAAAATAACAGTTTTTTGTGGGATTTTTTTCCCCATCATTCATACAGAATCCAGTGTGGGTTGGGCAGCCCTCTTTAGTCTTGTTTTCCCATCATCTGATCAAGGTCATTGCAAAAGGAAGAAAAAACTGGATGGTGAGCTGGCACATTTTGAAGGGCCAGGCCTGGAGATGGCTTACATGGCTTACACCCACATTCCACTGCACAGACCTCAGTCACTTGGGTCCAACATAAATAACTCTAAGAGAGTTGGGAAATGCAATCTTCTCAGGAAGATACATAGCATTGTCTTAACCACAATACCATTTACATTTTTAAAAAATAAATTTATTTATTTATTTTTGGCCGAGTTGGGTCTTTGTTGCTGTGCGCGGGCTTTCTCTAGTTGCGGCGAGTGGGGGTTTCTCATTGCAGAGCATGGGCTCTAGGCACACGGGCTTCAGCAGTTGTGGCTCGGGGGCTCTAGAGCGCAGGCTCAGTAGTTGTGGTGCAGGGGCTTAGTTGCTCTGCATCATGTGGGATCTTCCTGGACCAGGGCTCAAACCCATGTCCCCTGCATTGGCAGGCAGATTCTTAACTACTGTGCCACCAGGGAATTTCCCCCATTTACATTTTTAAAAATTCATAGACTTCATTATTTAGAGCTGTTTTAGGTTGACAGAAAAACTGGACAGAAAGTATGGAGAATTTTCACATATTCCATTTCACCCCACTACACATAACAATTTCCTCTATTTTTAATATTTTGCATTGGTGTGGAACATTTATTACAATTGATGACCTAATATTGATACATTACTATTAACTGAAGTCCATAGTTTACATAGGGTTCACTCTTTGTTAAACAGTTCTTTGGATTTTAAGAAATGCATAATATCATGTATCCACAATTATAGTATCATATAGAATAGTATTACTGCCTTAAGTATCCCCTGTGCTCTGCCCATTCATCCCCTCCAACACCCATGCTCCCTGAACCCCTGATCTTTTTACTGTCTCTATAGTTTTGCTTTTTCCAAAATGTTATAGAATTGGAATCATACAGTAATCAGCCTTTTCAGAATGGCGTCTTTCATTTAGCAATATGCGTTTTAAGTGTCCTCCACGTCTTTTCATGGCTTGAGAGCTCATTTCCTTTTAGCAATGAATAATATTCCATTGTCTGGAGGTATCACTGTATGTTTATCCATCCAGCCTACTGAAGAACACCTTGGCTGCTTCTAATTTTTTTTTTTTTCCTGTATGCGCGCCTCTCACTGTTGTGGCCTCTCCCATGGCGGAGCACAGGCTCCGGATGCGCAGGCTCAGCGGCCGTGGCTCACGGGCCCAGCCGCTCCGCGGCATTTGGGATCTTCCCAGACCGGGGCATGAACCCGTGTCCCCTGCATCGGCAGGCGGACTTTCAACCACTGCGCCACCAGGGAAGCCCTGCTTCTAATTTTTGGCAATTATAAATAAAGCTGCTATAAATATTCATGTGCTGGGTTTTGCATGGACATAATTTTTCAACTCCTTTGGGTGAATAAAAATACATTTGTGGGGATGCAATTGCTGAATCTTACAGTAAGATTATGTTTAGCTTTGTTAAAAAAAAAAAAATACCAAACTGTCTTCCAAAGTGGCTGTACCATTTTGAATTCCCTCCAGTAATGAATGGGACTTCCTGTTGTTCCACATCCTTGCCAGAATTTAGTGTTATCAGTGTTTTGGATTTCAGCCATTTTAATAGATGAACAGTATGGTTGTATCACATTGTGTTTTTTTAAAAAAATAAATTTATTTATTTATTTATTTATTTTTGGGTGCTTTTGTCTTCGTTGCTGTTCGCGGGCTTTCTCTAGTTGAGGCGAGTAGGGGCTACTCTTCGTTGTGGTGTGCAGGCTTCTCATTTCCTCATTGTGATGGCTTCTCGTTGCAGAGCACAGGCTCTAGACACACGGGCTTCAGTAGTTGTGGTGCACAGGCTTCATTGCTCCACAGCATGTGGAATCTCCCCCAACCAGGGTTCGAACCCGTGCCCCCTGCATTGGCAGGCCGATTCTTAACCACCGTGCCACCGCGGAAGTCCCAACAAGGGTGAATCTTGAGGACATTATGCTGAGTAAAATAAGCTAGTCAAAGAAAGACAAATACTCTATGATTCTATTTATATGAGGTATCCAGAGTAGTCAAATTCATAGAAACAGAAAGTAGAGTGGTAGTTACCAGGGACTGGGGGGTGGGGGAAATGGGAAGTGTTGTTTAATGAGTATAGAGTTTTGGTTTTGCAAGATTAAAAAGTTCTAGAGCTCTGTTGCCCAACAATGTGAATATACTAGACACTACTGAACTATACACTTAAAAATGATTAAGAGGATACAACACGTGGGATCTTCGTTGCGGCATGCAGGTTCTGTTTTTTTTTTTTTAGTTGCGGCATGTGGGATCTAGTTCCCTGACCAGGGATCGAACCCAGGCCCCCTGCATTGGGAGTAGGGAGTCTTAACCACTGGACCACCAGGGAAGTCCCAAGAAGATACATTTTATGTTATGTGTTTTTCACTACAATTTTTAAAAAGCTAATGATCTTTCCTTATTAGACTGGAGGGATGAACAAGAAGGCTTTTCAGGTCCCACGAGACCCTGCTAGAAATCTAGCTGTAAGCATATACTTAAACATGCAACAGTATTACTATTTAAATTTTAAATCTTTTAAGTGTTTTAAAGAGGCTCTTTGGGGCTTCCCTGGTGGTGCAGTGGTTGAGAGTCTGCCTGCCGATGCAGGAGACACGGGTTTGTGCCCCGGTCCGGGAGGATCCCACATGCCGCAGAACGGCTGGGTCCGTGAGCCATGGCCGCTGAGCCTGCGCGTCCGGAGCCTGTGCTCCGCAACGGGAGAGGCCACAACAGTGAGAGGCCCGTGTACCACAAAAAAAAAAAAAAAAGAGGCTCTTTGTAAAAGAAATGATTATTTTGCAGTGAGAGTGGGCAAATCTAATTTATCACATATGAAAAGTTAAGTTTTTTTTCTTGAGTTCTCTTAAGGGCATCAAAAGTATATAGCACTCGGGGCTTCCCTGGTGGCGCAGTGGTTAAGAATCTGCTTGCCAACACAAAGAACACGGTTCGAGCCCTGGCTCGGGAAGATGCCGCAAGCCACGGAACAACTAAGCTTGTGTGCCACAACTACTGAGAATGCGCTCTAGAGCCAGTGAGCCACAACTACTGAACCTACAGTGCTGCAACTACTGAAGCCCACGTGCCTAGAGCCCGTGCTCTGCAACAAGAGAAGTCACTGAAGCCTGTGCACCGCAATGAAGAGTAGCCCTCGCTCACCGCAGCTAAAGAACGCCCGTGTGCAGTAACAAAGACCCAGTGCAGCCAAAAATAAATAAAAATTTTTAAAAGTATGAAATTCCAATTGTTTCTTTAAAAAAAAGTATATAGCATTGGACTTCCCTGGTGGTGCAGTGGTTAAGACTCTGAGCTTCCAATGCAGGGGGCCTGGTCAGGGAACTAGATCCCACATGCATGCCGCAACTAAGGAGCTGGTGAGCCGCAACTAAGGAGTCCGCCTGCCGCAACTAAGGAGCACACATGCCACAATTAAGGAGCTGGCCGGCCAAAACTAAGACCCTGCACGAGCAAATAAATAAATAAATAAATAAATAAATAAATAAATAATTTTTAAAAAGTATATAGCATTTCCTGGGATTAAAAAAGTTTGGTTTTCTGAGCCCAAACAAAACGTACCTATTCAACTACCAATTACTGTGTAAGTAAAAAATTAGAACCAGCCATATTATCTGAACAATTTAGTTTGTTTCGATCTTAAAGGCATTATCAATTATACACCAAAGTGTTTCCCCATTTGCTTTGCCAGCCAGGAAGCTCAGAACAAGATTTGTAGTACATCTCTAAGATCTGCACAGAACTATAGACATTATGTGTTAAGGCAACTTTGTGTTCTCATTTGCCTCTTAATTCATCTGATATATTCCCTCCCCTAATTTTTGCTTACTCCCAGCTTCATCACTTACTTTATTTATTTTATTTAATATTTTTGGCTGCATTGGGTCTTCGTTGCTGCGTGCGAGTTTTCTCTAGTTGCAGCGAGCGGGGGCTGCTCTTTGTTGCGGTGCGCAGGCTTCTCATTTCTGTGGCTTCTCTTGCTGCAGAGCACTGGCTCTAGAGCGCAGGGGCTTCAGTAGATGCGGTGCGTGGGCTCAGTAGTTGTAGCTCGTGGGCTCTAGAGCGTAGGCTCAGTAGTTGTGGCAAACTCGCTTAGTTGCTCTGTGGCATGTGGGATCTTCCCGGACCAGGGCTTGAACCCATGCCCCCTGCATTGGCAGGTGGATTCTTAACCACTGCACCACCATGGAAGTCCTATTTTTTTTTTTAAATCTTTCACACAGCATGCATTTAGCCAATCCTCTTGGGAACAGGGTGGATTATATAAATAAATAAAACACAAATGAATAACGTGAATGAGCACCTTACAGATATGGTCTCTATAGTCATGAATTTCTAAACATCATCAAATCCATTACTTCCAAAGTCAAATAAAACTCCAGGGCCAAGTGAAATTCATCTTGTGAGGCAGAAGGAAGCAGCGAAACACTAGGGGTGGACTCTTCAACTAATATATTTCATATCTCTTTGTAAACAGGAAACACACAGCTCTAACAGCCAAGCAGCTGATGAGGGGAGGATGTGGGGAGGAAGGCTGCGACCATGAATGAACTAGCTCCAGGGGCAGTTATTGTTCACTGCAGTCGTGATTGAACCTTCTAAGAAAGAGGTAGGAAGTTAAAACTATGCAGTGAGGAAACTCTTAAACACATGGATGTATCATAAATCAAGATGACACTAATGACTTCTGTTAGTTGTAATCTGCTTTAGGCTGTTTCTCCAGCAGTGGGAATGAGGGACTTTGAGCTACCCTCACTCTCCCTTCTTGTTTTATTTCCTAAGAGCCACACAGAATTATATGAAATTAAGTGCTGCATCAGTTAAGCTTCCTGGTTGCAAGCCACAGAAACTGACTCTACCTTAAGCAAAACCAAAATTCATTAGAAGGCTGTTATGGACTGTGTGTTTATGCCCCTCCCAAATTCACATGCTGAAGCCCTAGCCCCTGATGTGGTAGTATTTGGAGATGGGCTTTGGGAGGTAATTAGGATAGGATGAGTCATGAGGGTGGGGCCCTCACAATGGGATTAGTGCCCTTATAAGAGGAGGCACCAGGGGGCTAACTCTCTCTCCCCTCACCCTCAGCACACACAAAACAGAAGTCATGGGAGCACACAGTGAGATGGAGGCTACCTACAAACCAAGAGGAGAGGTGTCAGAATGAACCCGCCTTGATAGCACCTTGACGTTGGATTTTCCAGCCTCCAGGATGGTGAGAAAATAAATCTTAGTGTTTAAGCCATCCAATCTATGACATTTTGTTATGGCAGCCTGAGTTGACTAAGACAAAGGATATGGGGATTCACAGAATCAAAAGGAAGCTTAGAAAACCAGCAG